>NW_005359516.1:934502-944898 GCF_000412655.1 Myotis brandtii | reverse complement strand
TTCTATAATCGAAACAATGTATAACTTCAGCTCTGAGATCCCGGCAGGCTGAAAGCTGGTTTCTAGGGTTTTGTTTAGCTTCTTATTTGCAACATAGTACATAGTTGCTTAGAGTTGCAACTCAGAGGCCGGCAAGTGAGGCGGGGAACGTTGGAGTCTGCAGTCATTGAAGCAAGCCTCATGTTCGCTTCCAGCTGCCTGGCTGCCGGCCGCCATCTTGGCTGACAGTTAATTTGCATAAGGATATGCTGATTAGCCAATGGGAAGGGTAGCGGTCGTACGCTAATTACCATGTTTCTCTTTTATTAGTGTAGAAGCCTAAGCGACTGTTAGAAGTGATTGACAGGTTGCTATGATGTGCATTGACCACCAGGGGCCTGACACTCAATGCTGGAGCTTCCCCCTGGTGGTCAGTGCACTCCCACAGCCAACCGCCCATGGCTGGCCAACCTCCTGGGGTCCCTCCCCCCGGCCGGCTGGCCCCCCAATAGGCCTCGATTGCCAGCCAGGCCGAGGGACCCCACCCGTGCACGAATTCATGCACCAGGCCTCTAGTAAAATTATAATTCACTCACAGGGAGAAGCAGAAAATAATTGGGGAAAATAATTATACGACAATCTACCAAATGTTAACAAGCATTTGTTTTTTCCTCTGTACACAAAATACTCAGACCCTGCTCCTTTCCAATCATTTCAATAGGCTTACAAAGTCCCAGATCTTCTAATAGACTCTATTTAAAATACAGATGTGGCACCTTTTACTTTGGAGACCAATAAAGTAAAAAGACAAGTTAGCTGACCCTCAAACATCCAACATATTGTAGAATGGGAATAATACAACTGAAATAAATCTCCAACTTGAAAAGGGGAAGAAGGAGGAACACAGCAGTTGGTTATCCATGTGAACTTTGAAACTTGGGTGGGCAGAAGTTGTGAGGGCTGCTTGCCCTGGGAGTGGAGAACATTCCTTAATTGGGTCCTGGTTCTGCTCTCTTTGGAGTAGCTTCCCAGTGCACTGTTCTCTGAGTTTGCTGGCTCCACCCTCTAGGTCATTCATTTTCCTTGATCCTCCTTGGATCTATAAATGAGATTTGGGGGGGGAAAAAATGTCCCACCACCACCTTGGGGCTGAGCAGCTTTATCAGAAGGGAGGAGGCACAGGAGTCATGAATAATCACAGTCTCTTTTAGTTGAACCTACTAGCACATTTGGCAGTACAACTCTCTCAAAAACTTTAATTGACATTTTATTTAACTGCATTTTGTTATGCCAATAGCCATACCCACAACTCTTCCTCAGATACGCCTCTTATTCTAGACTTAACTACAAGTTCCTTGAGGTGAGCAAGTTTTTCTGGGAAAGCCACACTGTTAGTCTTTTTGTTTTCCTCTTGAGCCATTTCACCCAAATGAGAGGACTCACTGGGTACCCACTTTAATTGGTACACTGGAACCACAGCAATTTCCTACTTGACCTTTAGAAGATGGTTTACTCCAGGATTCTTTCTCCAAATAATCTCATAAATTTTCCTTTTTTTAAATTCAAAAAAATCCTTTAATATCTAGTATGCCAATGACATTTTTTCTTGTTTCCTTGCACTGCTACTAATTTAATTCCATTTAAAAAATATATCTACTCTATTATTTTATGGGATTGGAAGGTTAAATATTTAGAGATGTGTGTCTAGCCTATTTTGATCTTATACATTTATTGGTAATAATTTAATATATGAGCATCTTGTTTATTAAGAATTTAGCCCTGTCTGTCCCTATTAGACTTCTGTTTGTAGTGATTTTGACAGAGAAGAATTGAGTTTTCATAGTCAAATTTAACAAACTTTTCCTGTATAGCTCCTGAGTTTTATACCATGCTCAGAAAATCTCTACTCCATCTTCTTCTAGTATTACTAGTATAACTTTTTAAAAACATATTTAAATCATTGGTGTGAGGGCAGTGAAGGAATCCACTTTTCTCCAGCTCAATTCTGTTGTTATAGCACTTATTCCATAATCCATCCTTGCTTCCAGTGATCAGAAATATATCATATGTTAAATCCCCAAATAGACTTTGCTGTATTTTCTGGATTACCTACTCTACTCCATGGAACTATATAGTCATATTCTTGCAAGTGCCAAATGTTTGCATGAGTCTAATCTTCCAAATTAAGTAAGAAAAGTGTGTTCTCTCAAATTTTCTTCCTTAGAATTTTATTGATCATTCCTTTTCTCAAATTTTTTTTTTCTTCCAGTTAAAACTTACATAAGTTCCAATGCATATCCCACTGAAATTTTTAGTGAGCTTCTTTGGATTAATGGAAATTAACATTTTTACAGTTTTTCAGCATATATAAAAACATTATTGTATGATATGTAATATTTTTTAAAATATACTAATATAGTATATACATATTTCATGTTTATTCCTAAATGTCTCAATCTTTTAGTTGTTATTATAAATGTGATATTTTTTAATTGATTTGTGTGAGAGAGAGAGAACCATAGATTTGTTGCTGCACTTATTTATGCATTCATTGGTTGATTCTTGTATGTGCACTGACTGTTGATTAACCTGCAACCTTGGCATATGGGGACCACATTCTAACCAACTGAGCTACCTGACCAGGGCTCTATCTCCTTTTCAATCTGCTTTCTTTTTTCTTTTCTTTTTTTTTTTATTGTTTAAAGTATTACAAATAGTAGTACCTATATCTCTTTTTTTTCCCCATTGACTTTCCCCTGGCCTCCCCTACCCCTACCCACTAGCACATGCCCTCACCAGTTCTTAGAAAATCATCTATTTCATTCAAATTTTTAAATATGCGGTATATATTTGTGAAAATTTTCAGCACTGAATTTTCTCTGTATCTTGTCATCTCCCAATTCTTATCCTTAATTTTATATTTTTCACTTTCACTTCCCCAACTTTAGACTAGTGATTTACACTATCAATGAAAAAGCTCTTAAGTCTATCTGTTCAATTGATATTTAATTCATCGATTAATGCTTTTTATCATTCTTCAGCTTTCCTTTTGTTGCTTTTTAAAAACTTACTTGTTTTTCGTTCTTGCTAGATTAAAACTGGAATCATTTAGTTTATGAATGCCCCTGAAGTATGACTCTAATTGTAGCTCATGGGCTATATGAGATGTTTTTGCTTTTATTATCATTATTTTTTAAATATTCTGAGTTACATTGTGACTTCTTCTATGTTTGAAACATTGTTTAACAGAAAATTTTCTAATTGTTAGTGTTATTGTTACACAGACACTTTGACTATCTCCACATCTTCTGGCATTGCAATTTGAAACCACATCAGTATCTCCAACTATTATCATCCTCTATTGTCTCCTTTCCCAGCATTTTTTTCTTTTCAATCTTTTACTTTATGGTCTGTATTCTATTAATTTTTTTCATTCTCCTTCTTCCCTTCAATCATTAATTTTAAAAATACATAAAGTTGTCAGTTTTAGTTCCATTAGTGATGACTTTATATGTTTAAAATCAATATGCAATGTACTCTAAAATGTCATTAACTGTAAGATGTATTGCAGTTAAAATGACAATGAAAGAAAATATGGTACCAATTATAACCATGGGTTACTAATGATCAGAAAACATATTCCAAATCCAGAGATGTTAAAATGTGGGAAGAAATGTTCTTTACAACTGATGAAATGCACTAGTACACTAAAGCCACAGTTTCCATTTCTATACTTCAAAAATAATCTCCCCTGAAATAATTAGCATATAAATATGACCTTCTTTCCCAATCCCAACACACAAAGACTCCATTTGCCGACTCTTTCTAAACTTTTTATCCCAGTTTACTATCATCAAATAATTATTTCTAAATTATATATCTTATATCTAAAAATTTGAACATTACATCCTTTTATTTTTAGTCTGCTTGATTCTATGTTTAATATGCTCATTACCAATCTTTCTATATGGTAATTTTAACATTTACAGATTTCATCTTTTGATTTATCTTCCAAGTAAATTTTTAGGAAGAGTTCATAAAAGCTCTAATTTTTTATACTCTAAATTAAGTCACCTGTTTGGTTTTTCTTCAACATTCTATAGACATTATTACAGTGTCATCTGGGGTCTGAAAAAAAAAATATGAGGCCAACTTAATTTTTTTTTTGTAGGTGACTTTTTCTTAGTCTAGTGATACTTACGGAATTTTTTAAAATCTTAAAAATTGACAGGAGTAGTCTAAGTCTTTATTACTTTTTCCAGGTATTTAGTAAACTCTTTTAATCTATAGATTGAGCTTGTTTATTTCATGCATGATTTTTTCCCCTCTGTATCAATAAATTTCTACTAATAGTTTTTAATTTATCTTTCTCACTGTATTTTGTGTGATTTTTCTCAAGCATTTTCTTTAAGCCATTAAGTCCATCTACAGCATCATTCACTTCATCTCCTGTATCTAATGTGGTTTTAATTATTTTGATAGTTTTACTCATCCCCCTCTGCCAGACCTTACTTTGGTGTTCTTTTATCTATATCTTAATCTCTAGAATCTCTTCTTTGATCTCCTATCATAAAGTCCATGGTCACTTTTATCTCCTTGAGAGTGTTGAGAATTATTTTTCTTAAAGTGGTATTCAGTTTCCTGGAGTAATTTTTCTTTCAATACATATTCCTCATTTGGCTTTTATGTTTCCATTTATTTATTTTGGTAGCACTCATTATACAGGTTCTAAGTTGTACTTGTCATTTAGCTACGAAGAGGGGCAATTTGGTTGTATCTGCTATTTACTATGATTAGTGTGGTTGGATTCTTTTGCTTCTCGGTCATTTTTTAAAACATACTTTATAATCTGAACAGGAAATCTAGAAACTGATTGGACATAACCTGTTTGTTCCTTTGGATGCTGTGAAAAGGTGGGACAGATTGGTAGAAAACAGTGACTCTGCCTGAGATGATCTAAACTCAAATATATTGCTTCTAAACACTTTGGATGACTCTTTTGTCTTGTCAAGTTCCATGAGGGTAATTCTCTTAGATTTTAGCCATTATTCACTTCAGGGCCAGCAGCAAAAATGGAAGGATTTTCCACAATAGAAAGTCATGTTGAGAAAAATAAAGATGACCCTCTATCAGCCCCAACGCTCCTGTCATTCTGTATTCTAAAGTATGAAAATTAGCCGCAATTTGCCATTCATATCCCTAGTGCTTCTATCTCTAAGTTACTGACAAGGTCTTTCTGAACTTTCTCACTTTGCAAAACCTAGAGGCTGCTTGAAATTGGTGATGTGTGTATCAGCCACTGACATCCAATTTTGATTTGGTTCAAATTTTATTAATATCTACAAAATAGTCTTTGCAATAAAAAGGAATGGAGCTCAGGTCACTCCCACAGTTTCATTTATGAGTGATGCTTACATCTCTATTTTTGCTTTTTGTGTCCACTTCAGAGTGCTCACAGAGCAATCATCATCTTTCCTAGAACTATCAAATTTCAATTTTCACTTACATTTCAGATGATTTCACATTAAAGTTGATGAAGTAAAATTTAAGGATATTAAGTAATGGGACTTCGTGATCAGTAGTAATTATATTTGAATTTTATTTTGAGCTTAGAGTGTTTAGAGATCATTTCATTAACGTAGTCCCTTTAAGAGAAAAGCAAACCAAAAAAAAAAAAAAGTTATATTTATCTTTTACCTGGTTGCAATGACACTACCCATATTTCAATAACTTTTCTGATATTTGCATTTGATGCCAAGGAATATTCTGACACTGTGCCAAATAAGCACCAAATTGTTTTCAATGAACTGCCCTTGCCCAAACTGGAAAGGCAGATAAAACAATGAAGATACCAGAAGATAATGGAACATTTTTAAAGTTGAAATTTATTTTAGATGATTAAACAAGTCTGATTAAAAACAAACAGGCCATATGAGGAGAAAATTTTTTAAAGCATCAAGGACAAGTAATGATATATGATATAAACATAAAGAGGTTTAATATTTTAATAAACATTTCAGAACTTAGATAACCACAGGAGGTTATACAATAGTGCTGATCATTCTTTGGATATTGTTGAAACTCCTCTTTTTAGAACAGCTTTCATGGCCAGTGCTTTTATCATTTTCAGTGGTAGCAATTATTCATCTAGTTAACTGCCACGCGTCTAAAACGGAAACCATCCCCATTTCTGCCATATGTGCTGGAATATTTATGAATTTAAGTTACCATAATTTTCTTTACAAACCCAGAGAGGTCACTAACAAGCCTGATTTTAAAATTAGGCGACTAGCATTGATATGCGAGGTTTATGGCTATAGACGCACGTGGCATGTGGGAAAGGTCCACCGCTTGTGTCTACAGACGCTTATGGCGTACAAAGGGTTAAGTGTTTTTTTTATTTTAATTCGGATATTAGAGCAGTAATGCTCAACTGGGAATGATTTTGCTTTCCAGGCAACATTTAGCAATGTCTAGATATATTTTTGGTTGTCACAATTTTGGCAGGGGGAGGGAGCCAAGAAGGGGACAATTGGCATCTACTGGGTAGGGGCCAGGAATGCTTTTAAACATCCTGCAGTGCACAAACCCCACAACAAAGAATTATCCAGTCTAAAACGCCAATGGTGCCATGGTTGTGAATCCTTGCTTTGGAGCCAATAGTGAGGAATAAGATGGGAGATTACTTAATCGTGGTTTCTTGCACTCTATAGCCATTTAACAAATATTTCTTAAAGAAATAATTAAATTGAATGACACACTTTGGGATAATAAATAATAACTGCAAAACAACATGATCCACAAAATGGCTCTAAATATACTTTTTGGGGAAAAACTGCAAGGCTTTCCAAGACTATTTTGAAGGATAAAATTTATTTGGAAGTATATTATGATAAGATTGCTTTAAGAACTACACACACAACCAACCACGGATGCATAACACAACTGAGGTTTCATTTTTCAACTTATTATAAGGAAGCAAAAACAAAACTGTTGATGTAACCAACATCTTCTGCTCATCTATAAAGTTGGTCTTTGCTTCCAACTATTTGGATGAAAGCTATGCTTCTCTCTACCAATCTTAAAGATTCTTTATGATAAAGTCTGGGGGGAAAATATGTAAATAGAAACTAGAACCTATAAAACCTCCTTAGCACCCTGAAAAGTCATACCAGAGGGAAAAATTAACTTTATAACTCACTTAAGATATCATTTCACTAGCAATCAAGGTCTATTGAAGAAATGAATAACCTTAATCAAAGGGAAATAAAAAGGAAGAAGAAACGCTGAATTTCTCTATTTTGGTTTAACTGTTATTCAGAGAAACTGGGCTGCCAACACTGCCAATCCTGCCAATGGGAGATGTAACACATTGTGCACTAAAAAGAACAAACTTTAGAGCCAGAGATTTGAGACTGATTGTTGGGGCAACCAGTTCATGGCGATGGGAACATATACAAGGCGCTTAACCATAATGGTCCTAACTTTCTCCACTGTGAAATGGGATACTAAAATCTGCCTTCTCAGGAGTTGTGTGCTATTATTATCACAAATTGCAACAGAGACCAAAATACCAAATAGTTCAGCCTGCCTGATTAAATTTCCTAGAGCACTAAAAAGACCATAGCATCATTTTTAAGCTATTATAGTGTGAATATTTCTCTCTTCTCCGCGTCCAGCATGGCTAGAGAGCAGTCCGGTTCCTGAGTAGGGGCTACTGGGGATTGAGAAAATGAAAGAAAGAGACAGACACAGAGATGGAAGGAAAAACCTGGGGCCAGGTAGGACCACTGTCCTCTGGGAGAGACAGGGACCCAGGAGCCAATACAGCGAGTTTATTTTATATAGCAAAAAACAGGAAGTTTTACTAAAAGTCAAGACAAAGGAGATTATGCGCATTCTTGGGTGGGCCTGGAGTCCTATTCATTCCTGGTGCTTGGCTGGATTTAAATAACAAAACCCATCCCCTGGCACCTGGGCTGAAGCTCAAGCTGACAACACTCCTGCCTCTGGCAAAGCATGTTTCCAGGACCTAGCTTTCCCAACACCACTGGATTCAGCTAACAATAATTAAAGAAATGCCCATGTGCCTTCCCAGGCGCTCTCTACATTATAGTACTCTTATCTAGCATATAAACTCTCATTTTGCACATAGTTTTCCAGAATTGATGCCCTGGCTTCAAATAAGACACCAACAACTTCATAATAAATTTTAAACAATTATTTTGATGAATAGCTTATTCATTAAATTTTGTTGCATATTACCTCCATGAATACTGGGCACTAAATTAGGATTTGTTCTTTTCTGATGTGGCTATAAGAACAGGAATGGAATCAGGTTGTTCTCTTACATGGATCTTCAGTGAGGACAAAGAATTCAACCTGAACTAAATCTCTTTACTTACTGACATCAATTTATTTCAGTGGTGAATTATTCCTAAAGTGCATCTTTAGGACAGCTGAATTCCAAATGCCTCCCATGTAATTAAATCAGCAACACCCCAAATCATTACACTTATATTTTTCCTCAGAAAAGATATTCATTTTTATAATTTTACCAAGCAGCAGAGCACATCACTGAGCTCACATTAGGTGCTCAAAGAATATTTGTTGAACTAAATTGAAAGCAGTGAACCTCAGGGAGAGAGCGCACTGCCCACCCAGCTTCCATGAGGTGCCACTGGGCGGCCCAGAGGTCCACGCTGTGCCCCTGCCCGCGGTGTCCAGCCACGGTCGTGGCATCTCCGCGTGGGGACTTGGGCGCCGTGACTCAGGTGGAGGGGGGCGCGCAGAGGCCCTGGGGCCCAGGTGCTGCCAGGGCCCAGAGGTCACCTGGGACCTGCCCTTCCGCCAGACACTTGTGCTTCAATCGCCGCCCAGGCCTAGGGACCACACCCATGCATGAATTTCTTGAACCAGGCCTCTAGTATGGTATATAAAATGAGTGCTGGACTAGGAATCAGGAGATCTGGGTTTTATTTTATTTTTTGCCATTAAGTAATTGTAATAAGCCTGGAGTAAAGTCACTTAAGGCCTTTGAAATTCATTTTCCTAATCAGTGTGGAATGAAATATGTTAAGCATCAAGCTAGGTACTACAATAACATAAAAAGAGGACTATTCCTGTTTTGATGTATTCTCAGTGCCTAGCACACAGGGTTGTCTTTTCCTTTCTCTTCTACTAGATTACACAGCATATGAAACTGTTATATAATTTCTTGAATCTTCCTCATCCTTTTGAAAAAACATAGTTTATGTGTCTCTATTTTAAGCTATAGAAGAAATACCCCATTCTCTAATAATTTAAGTAACTGGTTTTCAAATTATATGATTAGGCAATTGTTTATAAAATTAACTTATATTGAGGCAAATAATATATTTTGAAAAATGCTTTATTTTATGCACTCTCATTTTAGGAATACTTAAAACAATAACCTGATGGAGACAAGTTTAGATACCATTCATCACTGTCTTGCAATCAACAACAAAATAATTTTATTGTGGGAACAGAGAATAAATGAACTAAACATTAAACCAAATATACCACCTAGACAACTGAAATAATGGGCTATCCTATCGAATAAAGAGGAAACATGCTAATTGACCCTCATGCTGTCACAAAGATGGCAGTGCTCACAGCCAATAAGGAGAGAATATGCTAATTGACTGCTCCGCCCTCAAAGATGGCAGCGCCCAAAACCACAAGATGGCAGCGCCCAGTCCCCTCAGCCCCACTGGAGTGGCAGGCGTGTGGCAAAGCTGGGCCCGCCCTCAGGTGGACCTGGCTACTCGGCTTGCCTGCCTCCAGAGATCCCCAGTCCCCTCAGCCACCCAGCCACCCAGGGCCGCCCGAGGCTCAGGTAACAGGGCTGCCCGAGGCTTGCACTGCCGGTAGTGGCAGAAGAAGAGGTGTGATGGGGCGTCAACTTCCCCTGATCACCAGGTCGCCTCCTGCCCGAGGGCTCCCAGACTGCGAGAGGAGGCAGGCAGGGCTGAGGGACCCCCCTCCAGTGCATGAACTTTCATGCACCAGGCCCCTAGTCCTATCTAATAAAGGAGTAATATGCAAATTAACCATCAATCCTCACTCCATCAGTCCATCACAAAGATGGCTGAGGCCACGGAACAGGAGCGAGCAGGAGGCTTGTGTTGCCCCTGGCGATGGAGATAGCCAAGCTTCCCACCTGCCCTGGCTGGCTGTGGGCTCCGCTCAAGGCTACAAAGTTTCAATTATAGAAGCTAAATAAATCCCAGATACCTGCTTCCAGCAGGCGTGGACTCCACTCAAGGAGGAGCTGGGAGCCTCGGTTGCCAGGGGCAACCAGACCCAGGCTCCGCTTAAGGCTACAAAGTTTTAATTATAGAAGTTAAATAAATCCCAGATACCTGCTTCCAGCCCATGGGCGTGTGGCCAGCCT
>NW_005359516.1:923485-934211 GCF_000412655.1 Myotis brandtii | reverse complement strand
TTGACCAGCCTGCAAACAGCCATCAGCCCCTCACCCAGGTTGGCCAGGCACCCCAGGGGGCCCCCCACCCTGATCCGGGACACCCTTCAGGGCAAACCAGCTGGCCCCCACCTGTGCACCAGGCCTCTATCCTATATAATAAAAGGGTAATATGCAAATTGACCCTAACAGCAAAGCAACTGGGAATGACTGGTCACTATGACACACACTGACCACCAGGGGGCAGACGCACAATGCAGGAGATGCCTTCTGGTGGTCAGTGCGCTCGCACAGGGGAAGCTCTGCTCAGCCACAAGCCAGGCTGCCAGCTGCCAGCACAGCGGTGGTGGTGGGAGCCTCTCCCGCCTCCTCAGCAGCGCTAAGGACGTCCGACTGCAGCTTAGGCCTGGTCCCCGCTGGCAAGTAGACATCCCCCGAGGGTTCCCGGACTGCCAGAGGGATGTCTGACTGCCAGCTTAGGCCCGTTCCCCTGGGGAGCGGGCCTAAGCCAGCAGGTAGACATTCCCCAGGGGTCCCAGACTGAAAGAGGGCACAGGCCGGGCTGAGGGACCCCCCCAGAGTGCACAAATTTTTGTGCACTGGGCCTCTAGTATTTAACATAAAAGTCGAACATAAAAATTACTAGATGCTGTGCTATAAAAACAGTTCCCTTGGTTTGGAACCCCTTGTTAAACCTGGTAACATGTTCAAACATAAACTGCTCAAAAAAAAACAAGGCATCCCCAAAATTGTATCCTTACTTTAACAGGTGAGAGCTCAAATTTGAAAATTAAATATATTTTAATAAACACTGCCTTTATAATTATTCAAAGGGTGTGTATCATTTTTGGGGATACCCTATATAAGTTCTTTATAAATACTGAGTACAGTGCTGTCTTAGGAGATCAGGACAGGAGACTAACTGTGGACCAGCTCACTTCACAATAGTAATTGCCACAGTTGCATCTGGGAAGATGGCTAAGGACTTTGAGGAAAGATGGAGTGTGATCAGCATTTTTTTATATATTCCCAAGTTAAAGAGTCATATTTCCATAGTGCCAGACAGTGACATAAGAAAAGCACATAATTTCAAATCTATTGTTTCACTTATACTTAAGCCCATAAAGAAAATATACCTCCACTTATATTATAAATATTAAATATACCTCCACTTATATTATAAATATAAATAATATAATTTATGTTCTAAATCCCTTACCTTTGGTGTTTATGTTCCCCATTTCACTTTCTAATTTGACTTACAGCATTATCTTTTTCTTTTCCATTGCTGTCATTGGAGGATAGAGTTATAATGAAGTTTCAAAAGAGATCCTTCACAATGAGTTTCTATAAGTATATTGGATCAAACATACATATTTAAAAACTGAATAAGAGTAATATGAGAAACATAAGGTGAAAATTATTCTAAGTTCAGGCCTGTATCTAAAATTATCTTCACTATTAATTTAATTTCTAATATGCTTTTACAGTTACTGGGTCGGATGACCTTTAAATATTATATAGACACGGTGTCAAATTATATACCAAGTTATTCCTCATATGTGGTTCCAGCACATCGAAGAAGAAGCATGGAAATCTCAGGGTTGGAAGACTCAGAGTCCTATCCTAACACTGTCATATGCAAGGATTGCCTTTACAACATCCCATAAAAAATCATCTCTCCTCTGTTCCAATGCTGACCGAGAATTAACTAGTTCATGCTCTATTTAATTTACTTCTAATTTCCACTTGTTAGATCCATTCAAAACAAGTCTAATCCATCTTCCATACGACCACATTTTCCAGCATTTGGCTTTCTCATTTCTAGAAGAGGAAACGGAGGTCCATTTGGTATTCAAATTTTACTCTAAATAAAAGGCAGCAAATTAATGGTAAGAGTTAGGAACAATATCCATAGCAGCCAGCTTATAAACTGTTTTCTTTCCATAACAATTTGAAAGTCTATCCTTTGGGAAAAATAATAAATAGACAAAATCCGCACACCAGAAAATTGTGGCAGGCTCCCCGGTATTCATATATCCTATTAATGCAGAGAGGGTAAAATGGACTGCAAAGAGAGCTAAAGGAAAGAGGGAAAAAAAGCTAAACACTGGTATGTAGACAAGATCACTTTCTCAGAGTACTTCCTAGGCTCTTAAACTAGTAGCACTTGAGCCAAATATCTGCTCAGCCTCTATGGGATCAGAAACAGCCTAGCAAGTTTACCAGAGGCCTTGAAAGGTAGAGTTCAGATACTGTGGAGGGTATAGACACATTAAAAAGTCATCATGACTTTACCAAAATTCAAAAAATAAAGGAATTAAAGAGTGAGAGAGGTGACTTGTTAACTCGGGGCAAAACAGAATCAAGGTGAGTCATAAGACAAGTAAACATTTGTGAGTTATCCATAAAGACATTGTGGTCTGGTAGTTTTGGGTAGTGGTGGTTTTTAATTAAAAGCAGATCAAATGCTATTTTCCATTGCAGTTACTGGAGGATAGAGTTATAATGAAGTTTCAAATGCTCTATAACATAATTAAAGAAATTCATTGCATCAGACAGAAGGTCACTCAACATTCCTGGTGACTTTCTATAGTTAGCATCAGTAATACAATTGTGCCAGGACTAGCAATCTTCCCTCAATAGTACAGAATAGGGATGATTAAGGCTAATCACAGCCATACTGTTTGCAGTAGACTGGGGCCAGGAACTAACATTAGAGCTGAAGTAGGACTGGAGTTTCAAGCATTACTGTTGAATCTTGATATGCTATAAGCTTATGCTCATTAGACTCAGTCCCTGCCCTACACCTGGGAGCCAGTTCCACCAAGAAGATAAAGAGATAAACAAAAAACACTGGAAGGATCCCCATGGACCACTGTTAAAGGAAAGGGAAACCCTAAAGAAAGATCACAATTAAATGTCCTCTTGGGAACTGACATATTTCCTTTAACCTACAAGGCAGCATATCAATACTAGTCCCTTAATAATCTCAAAATAACCAATGTCCCTCCCTCACATATAGTATAGAAAGATGTTTTTAATAATCATTTAATAATGTTTTAATAATATCTATAATATATTACATAAAGTTTAATATTGTCTATTACAACTACATAGTTAATATTTATAAAATGCTTGCTCTAGATACTAGTATTAGGCAGTGTTATTATTTACTACTAGACTCACGGTGCACAAAATTTGTGCATGGGTAGGGTCCCTAGGCCTGACCGGCGATCAGGGCTGATCTGTGGGGCAACCAGTGAGGCAATCGGGGGGTCCCCTCTGGCACCCACTTTGGCCAGCCCAGTGCCGCCCACTTGCTGCACCCCCTCGCCCCCCGCCACCTACCTCTGTGGAGTGACTGGCAGGGTGACTGGGGGACACCGGCCTTGGCTGGCCTGGGGAATGAGGGCTGGGGGCAGCTTCTGCGTTGAGCATCTGCCCCCTAGTGGTCAGGGTGCGTCATAACAACTAGTTGTTCTACCAGTCGTTCTGCCGTTCGGTCTATTTGCATATTAGGTTTTTATTATATAGGATGTATAAAGTTTTCACTGTTTTAGTTTAATTCATTTCATGGTTTTTGAATACTCATTTCCTGAAATAAAACTCTTCTAGGCCTACAACTGTTCATTAACTTATTTTTTTTAATATATTTTTATTTATTTCAGAGAGGAAGAGAAAGGGAAAGAGAGATATTTGAAACATCAATGATGAGAGAGAATCATTGATAGGCTGCCTCCTGCATGCTCCCAACTGGGAATTGAGCCCACAATCCAGGCATGTGGCCTTGGCAAGAGTCGAACCCAGGACCCTTCAGTCCACAGGCCGATGCTCTATCCACTGAGCCAAACCAGCTAGGGCAATAACTGTTAATTTAAAAAGAAAAATCTGTGATCTAGAGGAATCTAATATCATGTAAATATTTGAAATTTAATTTTATAAACCCTCCCTTTATCTTCTCCTACTACCAGTCCATATCATGAATGCTTCAAGTTACTTGCAATGTTTGAACCATAAGCAAAGCATACTGTATATGTGTATGTGTGTGTGTGTGTGTGTGTGTGTGTGTGTGTGTGTATATATGGCAGACCTGTAAGAAGCAGAGATCACACATACTAACGCTGTAGAATGGACATTGCATTCACTAGGGAGGAAAATAGAGGAACTGGAAGGTAAGAGTGTGGCACAGAGAAGTAGAATAGGAAATGATAATGTGACTAACTTGCTGTGACCAATATTTGAATCCCTTAGGGGAAAAGGTTTAATTTTAAAAATTATATTAAAAAAATACATTTATATTTCTCAAAGGGTAATAAACATCATCAAAAGACACCATTAAGAGAGTGAAAAGGCAAGCCACAAACTAGAGTAAAATATTTGCAATACAAATATCTCATAAAGAACTCATAGCTAGAAGAGTTCTCAGAAGTGTAGTCTACAAATGCCTGCGGGTCCTTCAGGCCCTCTCAGGGGGTCCACGAGGACAATTTTCATAATAACATTGAGATGTTATTTGTGTTGGCATTTCCACTAATGACGTTTCACTTGTGTTGGCATTTGCAAAAGCAATGATGGGCAAAACCACTAGTGCCATAGCTTGAAATAAGGCTGTGGTACCAAACAGTACTGGTAATCCTTGTATAGCTCAATGCCAGGCACTCACAATAAAACAAATTCCAGTTTCATTTAAAAAAAATATTCCTTTTTAAAATGTTCCCTGGGGAACTAATGTCACATTTTTCCTTTATCACCAACAAGGTAGCATATAAACAGCATTTCTTTATTCATCTCAAAATAACTAATGTATCTTGAGTATGTTTTTTTTATATCTTGTAGTATGTATAAAGGATACTATGTATAAAGCACTATGTTGCATGCTCAATTATAATAACTGTTGCAGGCAAAGCATTTGTGTGATTGAGTTACGAACTGAACTAGCTACTTTTTTCATGGAACACCCTTTCACTTGAAAGAACAGCTGACAGACAAATTATGTTATTCAAACGGGTTTTTGATGGGCATTTTCCTGAAAATGACAAATGAGACTGACTGCATCTTGAAAGAAAACAACTGACAGTATTAGTTGCCAATGACACAAGTAAAGCTTACAAGAAAATTTTGAATTTTAGAAAATTAGTATCGGCCACCATGATATAGCTTCCCAAAACTTAAAACGTTTTTAGACTGGTGCTAATATTACTGAGGGTGAATTTTTATATTCTTTAATAAAATATATCAACAATTGGCAGATTTTCCTAACTCAGTGAGCCAATATTTTCTAAATAACCAATGTGTGATGCTACATGCATGGGTAAAGATCTACTCCAAATACAAAATAGACCAGTGAACCAAAGAATATCAACAATTATCTGAAAAGGCTAAAGTACTCCTCCTTTATCAAACATATATCCGTGAGGCCAGATTTCCTCATATACTTCAACCAGAAAAACATATTACAATAGACTGATGCAGAAGCAGATTTGAGATATCAAAATGTCTTCTAGTAAGCCGGACATTAAAATTGTACACAAAAATATAAAACAATGTCATTCATGTTACTAATATCTTTGGAAAATAGTTATTTTTCTTGAAAAATATCTTATTCATATTAATAAATAAGGGGTAAATATTGTTATTTTAAAATAAATACATAATAACCTGTGGACACAGACAATGGGTAGTGAGGGCCTGCTGGGGAACCCAGAGGGGAGGACGGGAGCAGGCTAGAAGAGGTCAATGGGGGGAAAAGGAGGACCTATGTAATACTTTCATCAATAAAGATTTAAAAATACATACATACATACATATTTCACAAAGCTCTCAGTATTTCACATATGACAAATATTGGTAGGTATAAATAGCATAAACAAAAGCTCTTTGGAGTCCTAAAGGAGTCTGATGGCCAAAAAGCTTGAGCACAGCTGTATTAGCCTCCTATTGCTCCTGAAGCAAATTGCCACAAATTTAATGGCTTCAAACAATACAATTTATTATCTTACAGTTTTGTAGAGTCAGAAGTCCAAAATAGGTCTGATGGGGCTAAAACTAAAGGCAACAGTCCTTCTAGAAGCTCTAAGGGGAAATCTGTTCCTTGCTTTTTTCAGTTTCTGGAAACTACCCATATTCCTTGGCTCCTGGCTATATCACTCTGCTTCCACCATTAATTACATCTCCATTTCTGACTCTGACACTCTTACCTTCCTCTTATAAGGACTCTACATCCAGATAATATAAGATAACCTCCCTACCTCAAGATCCTTTAACTTAATCATAACTGCAGAAGTTCCTTTTGCTATTAACATACTCACGGGTTCTGGGGGTTAGGATGTGGACATCTCTAGAGACCAATTTTTTGTCTACCACACTGCTGAAATGAATATACACTGAACTCCTTAAAATCATTAATAAAAATGCAGATAACCCAATTTTAAAAATGGATCTCAGAATTGAACAGATACTTCACAACAAGACTATATGCAAATAGCCAATAAGAATAAAAAATGTTGCTCAACTTCATCAGTGATAAAAAAAAAAGCAATTGAAAACATCAATGTTATATGTAGATATAGATATGGATACAGGTATAGTTATAGATATAGGGCCAATGAAAGGATTAAAATGATAAAAACAGATAAACCCAAACTTTGGCAAGGATGTGAATTAACTATAACTCTCATATGCTACTGGTAAAAAATATGGATTTGTATAATCCTTTGGAAAATTGTTTGGCAGGCTATGAACACTTTTGTGCCCTATGACACGTAACTCCACCACTAAGTATGTACTCAAAAGAAATATGTTCACCAAAATACATACAGAAGTTTCTAAAGCAACACTATTTCTAATAACCAAAAGCTGAAACAACTCAAATGTCCAACAATATTAGAAGAGATAACAAATTGTAATATACTCATAGTGGAATATTACATAGAAATAAGAATGAACAAACTACTACTACATGCAATGTTGAATCTCACAGATGTAATGTTGAGTCTACATGACACCAAAAAAAGAGGATATATTGTGTCATTCCACAAACAAGCAAGACCAAGCTACAGTATTAGAAATACAGATAACGATTCCCCTCAGGGAGACAGGTAAAGATGTGATGAAGAAAGGCTAGAAGGGCCTTCTGGGAAGCTGGTAATGTTCTGTTTCTTGATCTTGGTCCTGATCTCATGGATATGTCTACTCTGTGAAAATTCATCAAACTATCTAGTATTTATAACTTGCTCACTTTTCTACATGTTTATTATTCTTTAATTTAAAAAGAAAACAAACACAAAGTTATTTCCTTTTCTAAAGAATTGATTTAAAAAACACATTTTTTTACAGACTTCTTAACTGAAACAATGATATACTGGGGTCACTGTTTCACAACAGCAATGTAGATAGGGTCAACATGGTCCCAAAACCATCATTCTAGAGAGTAATCCTTAGGTTCTATACAGTTCCAGTGGGAATCTATATTCACATGTAGGAAAAACAGACACAGAAGTAAATGACCTTTATTAAGGGTTCATGTCAGACTTCTTGTTTGTCTATTGAAAGACAGCTTCCCATTTTTAGGTCCCTGTCACCTCTTGATACTAAGACTGTCTTCAAAAGGAGTTATCAAGTTACACAATGATCAAAGGTAATTTAAAATGAAAACAAAAACATCAATCCACCCAAACAGAACAAACCACACATGCCAACACACAGCATCTCACTTTGTTAGCTGGCAGTCATTCTTAAGTGTTGACAAAAGTCTCCATGTTGAAATAGTTGAGAGTAAACCATTCCTTTGCATGAGTACTATAAAGGCAATCAAATTATCCTACATTAAATAAAAATAACAAGTAGATGTTTTTTTAACAGAAACTCTTTTAAAAATATAACCTAATGCATTTCAGGGTAGAAAATCCATTTTTTGGCTGTGTGTGTTACTCTGCAAATTTTGCTGTTGTTGTTAATCCTCACCCAAGGGCACGTTTTTATTGATTTTCAGAGAGAGTGGAAGGGAAGGGGAGAGAGAGAGAAAAACATCGATGTGAGAGAGACACATTGATTGGTTGCCTCCCACACACGTCCCGAACAGGGCCTGGCATCAACCCTGCAACGGAGATAAATGCCCTTGACCGGAATGGGGACCCTTCAGTCTGCAGGCCGACACTGTCCACTGGCCAAACAGGCTAGGGCTATAATAATTTTTTAAAAAGCTAGTTTTTCCTTTAAGAAGAGCCTGGACCTCATCCACAATCCAGGAGCTAGAGAGCAAAAAGCCTGCAGTTGCTAATTCAAAATAGGAGTCCCCAGGGGTAAGTATACACTGTTTCTGATTCCCAATAATAGGTGTTATTTGTTTGGAGAAATTCAAGCACTTCCTAAACCATATGAAAACTGTGGCTGTAAACCACCGTGAACATATCTCCGAGCAGTGGCACACACAAGGTTGCTGCTCACTTAACTGTGAACTCCTCACCCACAACGTGCACTGGATGTGCTGGAGCACCTTGGCACCACGCAGCAGGATCACACTTGCCATCTTGTCAAAGCAGGAAGAATAACTGCAGTGCTGCCAAGCAGTAGTATTTTCTCCTTAGAAACTTGGATAAATAGCCTTTCAACTATAAAGATCTAAATTATTTTAATAAAGCAAATGCTTATCTTTTTTTATTGCCAATCACAAAAAATTATAAAGTACTATTTTGAAATGAATTCAAAATCACATCACCAAAACAATTACTTACTTAACATATTTACTGCTGAATTTTCTCCCTGCTATTAATATATTTTTAGAGATCTTACATAATTATAAGCATTATTTATAAGATTTTCATTCTGCTTCTTTCATTTAACGTTTTAAATATTTTGCAATGTTATTATTTGATATTCATAAAAGTAATTTTAATAAATGCATTATAGTTCATTGAGCAGTTTTACAGTTTATATAACCATTTACCTGTTATTACAGTTAAAATATTTTTAATGATTTACTCTTATAAGCAATGTTGAAATGTTGAAATAATTATTTTTTCCTCAGAACATACTTTAGCTTCCCATAATCCCAGAACCAATGAGAAAGAAGGAGAGCAGTCTCCTCTCATTTATAAAGGTACTAGAGGCCTAGTGCACGAAATTCATGCATGGGTAGGGTCCCTAGACCTGGCCGGCGATCAGGGCCAATCAGGGCCTTCCGGCTGCTGGCCAGGGCCTCCTTTCCCCAGCTGCCCTGTGCAGGCCGGGGCCTTCCTTCATTCCGTACCGCCACCTGGTGGTCAGTGCACATCATAGCGAGCGATTGAACTCCCAGTCTCCAGGTCGAATTCCCGAGGGGACACTTTGCATATATATATATATTCCCCTTTATCCTGCTGTCTGTCATTTGCAAGGTAACTATATATAGCAGTACCTAAGATTTTCTCAGTGGCATTTCTAACTTATGAATAGCATATTAGATTTAGAGAGTCTGATTTGAAGGATTTGTAGTTCTTTAAGCTCTAGATGCTTCTTTATTTCTCATCACCAAAAACATGATTAGAAGTAGATGGCTCTCATTATTTGGAATCAAACAGTCTTAATCTTTTATTTAATAAACTAGAGGCCTGGCGCACAAAATTCATGCACAGGTACGGTCCCTAGGACTAGCCTGCAATCAGGGCCATTATCCCCAGCTGCCCGCAACCAGCCCCGTCCCCCGCCACCACCCACCCTCAGTTCCCCGTTCATCATCGGGTGATCAGAGCCTACCGGCAGGGGGAAAGAACCAAGAGGTCAGCCATTCCGCCCACTTGCCAGCCCCGGCCCCTGCCGCCACCCACTCCAGTTCCGCATTCACCATTGGGCGATCAGAGCCTGACAGCCAGGGGAAGGGACCAAGAGGTCGGCCGTTCCCACCCACTTGCCAGCCCCACCTCTGTCGCAGGTTGCCCTCTGTGTGTGGGGCGACTGGCGGGGCAGGGGCCTTGACTTGGAGCTACTCGTGTATCCCACCACCCAGCCCTGGTTCCCCGTTCACCATCAGTGCGCCTCATAGTGACTGGTTGAGTGGTCGTTCTGGTCGTTCCACCGAATACAACCAGAAAGAATGGCCATGGCTATTGGGATTAGCATTTTTATGGGGGAAAGTGCTAAGTAACAGCTCAATACATAAAGATATCTCTGAAGAAATACAAAACTAAAGGATTTAGTCACTAAAATGACTAACTAAACTAACAACCCCAATACCATACCAATAAGGAGTTAATATGCTGATTTCAATATACTCTATGTGGCTCAAATAACCAGACTTAATAGCATGTAAATAAGAAACAATCAATTTCTAAGTATGCAGAAAAATAATTAGCAGATCTGTAAATTTCTACTCCATCAGAGGAGAAAAAAAAAATCATTCCTTGGACACTAGCTCTACCTACATAATTAATTTGAAGAAAATTTGGTTGATATCCTGAAAGCTATGATGCTGCTGGTCCCTTGATGACATCTGCAATTCCCTTAATTTGTTCCAGAGAAAACCATAGGGATTGGGCTGATTTAGAGAATCATTATTACCAGTAGATGAGAAAATTCCCACATGAGGTGTCAGCTAAGAGAACTAGGTTAGGTTACTGTCTATGCTTTACTTTTCTCATCTGTAAAATGGGATAATAATACTTGTTTGCAAATTTATTACAAGGAATAAAGAGAATATTTGTATATATCTATACACACATATACATGTATTTCCATATATTCTCATTTACATATATGTATGTATATACAA
>NW_005359516.1:913421-923332 GCF_000412655.1 Myotis brandtii | reverse complement strand
GGAAATATTTTAATATTGCTATTTGCCCTTTCTCTATAATAGAAGTGTCAGAGATGAAAGAAAATTAGTAAAATGTATATAAAAATCTTCCTCCTGTCAGAGTCTGGGGTGCACCACAGAAACCAGAGTCAAGTCCCCACCCACCCACGTGCGCCTCAAAATTGCACGAGACCCAGACCCAACCGGTCCCCCCTCATTGGGCTAGATCCAGAACCGGCCGGTCCCACCCTTGTCAAGCCCCACCAGGTCGGGGGGTGCGGCCTGAGGTCCCCTGGCCTGGTGCCAGGGTGGGGGAGGGGCGTGGCCTGAGGTCCCCCAGCCCAGGCCAGCAGACCTGGCCGGTCCCACCTTTGTCAAGCCCCACCTGGCAGGGGGCACAGCCTCAGGTCCCCTGGCCTGGCGCCAGGGTGGGGGCATGGCCTGAGGTCCCCCAGCCTGGCGCTGGGGTGGAGGGCACGGCCTGAGGTCCCCTAGCCCAGCACCAGGGCAGGGGGCTCATCTTGAGGTCCCCTTTCAAGTCCCGCTGGGTGGGGGGTGCGGCCTGAGGACCCCCAGCCTGGCGCCAGGGCGGGCGTGCAGCCTGAGGTTCCCCCGGCCCAGCTGTGGGTGCAGCCATCTTTGTGTGGCAGAGTGACAGTCAATTTGCATACCCACACACAGAGAATATGCATATGCTTAACATAGTATCTGGTTCATGTTTGTACTCAAAAGTTAGTAGCTACTATTAAAAAATGAAAGATGATTTTTCTATTGTGGAGAAAGCATGACTCAGAGGTAAAAGATCTAGGACCTACCCATGCTACTGATTCATTTTCTGACCTGGGGCAACACCAATTGCTATAAAGAAGAAAGCTGTCATAACTGGTTAGGAGAAACTGGAGAAGGTTTTATGGAAAGTGTAGGATTTCAAGTAAATCTTGAAATATTGGTAAGATTTCAATATATGTAGTTAAAGGGCAGAAGGAGTTAAAGTAGACAAAGAGGCATAAATAAAAAATTGAGATAGAGATAAAGTAAAAAAGTAGTTTGGGAGTCATAGCATGGAAAGTCTTGATGGTCAAAGAGAAGATTTTGTACTTGATGGGAGGCACTGACAGTCTAAACCAGGGGTCCTCAAACTTTTTAAACAGGGGGCCAGTTCACTGTCCCTCAGACCGTTGGAGGGCCGGACTATAGTTTAAAAAAAAACTATGAACAAATTCCTATGCATACTGCACATATCTTATTTTGAAGTAAAAAAACAAAACTTCCAAAAAAAAAGAGGCTCTCCTAACTCAAAAAAAAAAAAGGCCCTACTAACTGCAAAATAAAAAAAAAAAGACCTCCTACTAACTTCAAAAAAAAATAAATCCTAACTTGTTCTTACCTTGGTCCTTAGGCAGCAGCAGGCTCTGCACAGGCAAGCTCGTGACTCGTCCGATCACACCCGAGACTGAGAGGAGGAGTCGAGAGACAGAGAGAAGGAGGGGGGTCGGAGAGTGCGGCGCACATTCCACACATGCGCACTGTGGGCCCTGGACGAGTTGGCTGCTAAGCAACAGGCAGCGGCGGCAAAAACACCCAGTGGGCCGGATAAATGTTTTCAGCGGGCCGCATGTGGCCCGCGGGCCATAGTTTGAGGACCCCTGGTCTAAACAGCAGAATCATTTGGATGCCACAGTTCACAAAATTAAGTGGTGTGGTAAGAGAAATGTCAGTTTTAGAAGGGTTTTAGACAGGAAGAATTTCAAGAACTGCTATGTAAAAAATACCTTTCCCTTAAAGATGACCAACCAACTGCCCAGAAAGGAAAGCCAAAGACAGGCAGGTATCACTGTATTTTCAGTCAAAAAAATTTAAGGCAAACCAAGGTGGGTTAAGAGCAAACTTGCCCCAGGTCATATAAATTAACATTAGCAGCAGACAGAGAAAAGGAATTCAGGACTCCCTCCTTTGGGTCTGTTACTTGAGACAGCATTTCCTCTCTCTCAAGCATTTCTGAAGATAATTATCAGGATAACAGAATAAATTCTCAAAATTATGCACTTATGCTGAGCATGCAAAATGGGAAGCTGTGCATACAACTGCAAATTATGTAATTGGAGCTTGAAAAAATGCTTGTGAGTTTACCTCATCTGTTAACTGAAAGTACACAGCAGCATTTTAGAACTCTTAACTGTGCAAAACCATATTATTACAATCATTTCTGGTTGTCTTATGAAAGTAGGCAGGCCACCTTAGTCACCAAACCTCAAGGTGAAAATAGTTGGAATTTTTCAATAATTTTCCCCTTGACTATTCATTCACTATCTAATGGAGTGTAATCTAGGACAGCCTCTCCCACCCAAACACACACACACACACACACACACACACACACCTGGTGACAAAACATCCCTGAGCACTACGAAAAACTAGGGATTTTAAAATGTAAGCCAAGAGTCTTTGCCTTTTCCTTTATAGTCCTTTCCATACCATATACATATTTGCTATCATTCAATATCCTTCTTTGACAGAGAGCCATTCTTGCCAGGGAATTTCAAATATAAAAACAAATAGTCAGAGACAAATGATTGGGGATTTTTCCCAGAAATAGCTCATTTCTCTCTCATATTTCACTAATAATGCATAATAGCAAACTTTAGATACAGCTTTGTTTTTCTAATGCATTTTATAAATATGAGGTTCCATGAAGAAGTCACCTAGCATGTTGGGGAACATAAACACAAGTGCTGGGCAATCTATTTGCTGTCTGTGGAAAACCAGAAGAAGGATTTAGAAGCCATACATATTTGACTCTAGAGGAAGAATATGATGGTTGGTGAATATAACTACTTCACAAAGAGATCTCTATATTAGGCAAGACAGAAAAGTGGCATTTGTAGACACAATATTGAGGACTTAGGGCTGTGAATTAACTCTGACTATGATTCTGAGGAGTAAGTGGTGAGGTGATTCTGAATGGTCAAATCAACTCAATCCACACTGAGAACTTACAGTATTTAGGTAGCAAAGGCAGCTCAAAATAAAAGTTTACAAGAAGATAAATCCTCAACTAACTACTTATAGTATAGCCCTATAAGGAAAGGCACTACTCTAAAAGTAGAGAAAACATGCACTTTGAGTTAGACAAACTTGAGTTTGATTCACAGTACTACTTCTAAGTGGCCTGGACATTAAAGTAAGGCACCACACTGTATTATATGAAATGTATAAACAGTGACACTTATTAGGGTATTGTTTTTATTTTGTAAGAACAGAAAGATAAAAAGTAAAAAAACGAAGAAGATGAATATAGGGAAAACTTACCCAGATGGACTTTGATTTTGAATTATTGCATTTTTTTCTTATACTTAAAAATATTACTCAAATAACCACACAATGCTCAAGGAGACATAATAGCCAAAAAAAATTAAATACATTTTAAAACAATTTTTCTTCAGTAAATGTGTTTTTAATATAAATTAAGTATCAAAGACAATAATCTTGAGAGAGAGATTAAAGAATCTAAATAGCACCTTCTCCCACCCATAGGATTATAAAAGCAGCAACTGTTTCATGATGGAGAAAATATTTTAAAGCACAGGAAAAAACGTAAAAGCTATACAGAGACAAATACAAGTAAATCAGGGAGTATATAATTCTAGATTTTTACTATATATAACATAGATGATTAATGTGCCTATATCTATATTAATGAAAGTGAATAATTTATATATACTATTTGCAATTTGCTTTTACAATAAAGAAATTATTAAAATGTTTAACATAAATATCCCTCTACATTAATTTAACAAATGATTAATATTACACTATGTGAAAATCTAATAATTTAGCTAGTATGTCTGTTGCAAAACTTCTTATTCCTGACTCTTCGCTACACAAAAGACAATACTGTGTTGAACATACTAATATCTGAATTTTGTAATACACCCCTGATTATTTCATTAAGTCAGATTTCTAAAAGTGGGATTGCAGGGTAAAAAGTAAACAAATTTTAAGAGATATCTAAGGCATATTGAAAAACTGACCACTAAGAAGACTATACCAATTCACACACCTATCAGGAATGTATACGAATAGCTATTTTCTGAAACAGTTCTCACAAATATTTAATGTTATCATTTTCTTATTTACTTCTGGCAAATTAATAGGCAAAAATATGTATGCTTTATTACTAGAATTATACAATTTGTCCATGTTATCATTAATCTTTTTTTTCTTCTTTATGACTGTCTAAATATAAATTTTGCAAATTTTCCCATCAAATTGTGTCTTCTTATTAAATTTGAAACAATGTGCTATATTGTTATGTACGACAGACATTAACCTTTACAAATACTTACTGTAATTATTTTTCTGGATAAGCTTACATTCCATTTTCTTTATGAATTCCTTTTAGATACTTTAAAAAACATTTTATGCAGTCAAATTATTAACCTTTTCCTTAATGACTTCACTTTTTGGTGTGATCATTATAATAATGAATTACTTTCAGATTATAGAGATATTTGCTAATATTTTTATTGGTTTCCCAATAATTTCTTTCTTCTTAAATAATTTAAACATGTATTTGATCTAGAATACATTTTGATATATGAGATAGTGACTTAACATCCTTTTTATCCAAATAAAAAGATAGTATTGGCAAAGGCAACTGCTGAATGTCATCTTTATCATATACAAAATTTTGACATACTAGTATACTTTGAACTACTTAAAGATTTTTAATCTATCAGTCTATTTCAGTGTGAGAAAGATATTACTTAAATTATTTTTTGTTTGCAATAATATTTCTATATTTGATAGAAACCAACCAACTGAGCCACACCAGCTAGAGCCATTGCTCATAGTTTAGTAAGTTGTGTATTTTTAATCAGGAATGTTAAGCTGGATTTTAATAAATGTCTTTTTTAGAAAATGTAAAGATTTATATACTTTATCTCCATCTATTAATGTTATAAATTTTATTAATTGATTTTTTTTAGATTTTAAAATATCAAACCATTCTTGCATTTCTAGAATAAATCCTACAAAGTAGTACTAAATTCCTTTCTTAAAACACTTTGGAATTAACTTACTAAATATCTATTTTATTTTTTTACCCATAACTGTGAGATTAGTTTGTAGATTGCTCTTTTGTGCTACTTTTATCTTGCTTTGGTATCAAGATGAAGCTAAATGAAATCATCTAGTTTTCTGCAGACCAGTGTTCCCACTAAGCACTAGAAAAGGCAGTAAAAAACTAGAAAAAAAAAACAAAACACATACTTTAAGACACTAGAATACTGTGAAGTAATAAGGACTAAAGGAAATAAAACTACAAAGAGGGCAAACCTTTTAAAAGTGAGCTGAGGAGCCATCTGCCAAACCTAGGCATTAGAACAGACTGTGAATCTGGTTAGGTCCAGGTAGAGAATAGCTACTGGGGTGAAAAAAATATCACTGAATTTTTGTTGCTTTTATTATGAAGCTGAAGTGCCAAAATTGGAGATTTGAGAGTCAGTTCTCTCCACAAGATACTTTCTGAAATCTAAATCTGCACAGCTGAGAAAAATAAGGGTCTAAGCAAGGGGTGGGCAACCCCAGGTACGTGTGCCAAACATGGCACGCCAGTAACTTTTGCTGGCACGCGAAACCCTCTCTTATAATCTTCCATTTACAATTTTTTTCTTAATATCGACTTTTTTATTTTTCAGATAAATTCAGTGTAGGTGCATCTTAGATAAATAAATAATTTTACATAACAAGTTATCTTAAAGACCATAGACATGGATTGACGAGAGAGGGGAAGAGCAATTTCTATGCCTCTGCCTTAACTCTCCCTGCCTTCCTAGATCCGACCAGTGTTTTGGTTTCATCCACATATGCTTGTGAATCTTTGTTCTCAGTGATGAATTTTGTTAAGTCTCATAATAGGAGTAGCCTGACGGATGAAAGTAGTAGCTCGTGCATATCTCTGAAGGTCACGAAATATAAACCTGATGTAAAATCTCTGTCATCAGTGATGCAGCAGCAAAAGTCCCACCGATAATATCAAACGGAGTCATAAAGTTTTCTGTAGGATGATCAGTGTACATGTACACATTAAAAAATAAATGTATTTCTCATCATCATATACAGTGTTTTTGTCGCTCGAATGAATTTATTATTTCTTCAAGGTTCTTCACATACGTACACCTTAAGAGATATCAAGTAGGTGTAACATGTTCTCAAAAAAATTAGGGTTGGCACGCAGAGGAATTTTGAGTCAGAGATTTTGCTGGTTTTGGCACGCACTCACAAAAAGGTTGCCCACCCCTGGTCTAAGCCAACCTCTGAAAAGCAAAGTAAGATTTCCCAGTCTTACAGTGTTTCAGAGAAAAAGACTCACTAGTGGGAGGATTCATGGGAATCTCAGGTGAGAGCTGAAAGCCAACCACATTTTTTTTTCCTGTTGGCAATTGTTGATCTGAGTAAGACTCCTCAAGACATTTGGCAAATTCTAAAATCAAAGAAGAAAGGAGGAGGCTAAAGTAATAAGATTTCTTTAGAAAAGAGGAAATTTCCATGATCTTCTTTGTGCTGCAGAGACAATGACCTGCCAAGCTCTCATTAAAAGCACTGAAGAACCACATTCTATCAACAGGGGCAAACCAAAGATACACACAACTGCAATCTAAGCTTGATCCAGATCAGCCCATGACTGGATTAAGGTGATGAGGCTCAAACTACAACTCACCCATCCATTCTACCTACTTAATAAACAAAAAAAGTAAACCAAACCTGGTGGGAGATGATAGCACCAGAAACCTCTACATATTTTAAACACAGGGCTTTGTGTCAACCAGAAAGTAATTATAAGAGATAGGAAAATGTTACCGATAACCAAGAAAAAAAAAAAGGGATCAGAAAGAAATCCACCAATATGTAGGTAAAGCACACATTAGCATTTATAAACAATGACTTTAAAATGACTGTGATTACATAGCTCAAGAAAAGAGAAAAATTAAATAAAAAGATGGAGAGTCGCCCTAGCTGGTTTGGTTCAGTGGCTAGCGCATCGGCCTGCGGCCTGAAGGGCCCCGGGTTCGATTCCTGTTAAGGGCATATGCCCGGGGTTGCAGGCTCGATCCTCAGTAGGGGGCGTGCAGGAGGCAACCGATCAATGATTCTCTCTCATCACTGATGTTTCTCTCTCTCTTTCCCTCTCCCTTCCTCTCTGAAATCAATAAAAATGTATTTAAAAAAAAAAAAAGATGGAGAGTCTTAGCAGAAAATTTGAGATTATAAAACAATTAAATGGACATTCTAGGACTAAAAAATACATATCTGAAATCCTAACTCCTAAATTTCTCTTCTATTTCCACCAAGGCATTCACTATGTGTTTGTACTAATTACCCTTAAGTTGGAAGGAATATAAGTAGACATAATGTTAGGGACTATTTTTAGAATAAACAAAATATAAAATTAAATGAAAAAATAATAAAAGAGATCTCTAAATCCTGTTAAGGGATGATAATTATAGAGTGAGCTTTTATAACCTAAAGAGCTTCCAGAAACAGACAAAAATTTTTCACCAAACTCAATTTTAAGAGAACATTTTTCTACATGATATGGGCAAAGTAAAGCAACTGTCACTTACAGGAAGGTGTGTGAATACAGCAAAGGTGCTACGTAGAAAGGCAATGAGGTCTACTAGGTAGTCACTAGCTTTGTTTCCCAAATCTCCTGTCATCCAATCATAGTCGGCCAGCTGGAGAAACTGGTCAATCTTCTGATTTAAGTTGGTATAAATCTCTTCTTCAGCTGCATGTCTGGCATCCTGTGAAATACGAAATTTTTAAAATCATTCAGACTTTTAGTATAAGCATACCAGAAATTTCTGCTTGGAAACATCGCACACATATCCACTAAATAATAGAATTGGGGATATTAAGTAATATTCCATGAATTTTTCTTTTTTCAAAAGCACAGTGAAATATGTTCTATTTTGTGTTTGCAGGGCAAACTGTTATTTTGCTTCACCCAAAAGAAAAACTGGCACTGTCCTTAGCTACGTGCATCCTTCAGAATTCCATTCCCTTTCATCTCTTCTGGGACTCCAAGATCCTCCCTTCCTGTAATATCACTCTCCATTTTCACCTTTTTTGTGGTACTTATTTTGCAGTGTATTTACATATTATAATATAGGCACTTATCATGTTGACTTATATGAATAATGTTTCCATGGACCTTTCTGTGCTTAGTTCTTTACATATTTATATAATAATCTACAAGCATGACAATTAACTTGTATGATAATCGACTATCCTGGAATTCCCATTTTACTAAATATTTTCTTTTCATTAATAAACATTTTATTTTAGAAATTTAGGCTTAAAGAAAACTGAGCAGAAAGTACAGAGCATTCACATATACTGCCTCCCTATCTTCCTTGCACTGTTTCCCCTATTAAAACATCTTGCATTAGTGTGGTACATTTATTACAATTGATGAACCAATATTGATAATTTATTACTAACTAAAGTCCATAGTTTTGAATTAGGGATTACTCTATATTGTACAGTTTTATGGCTTCTAAGAAATTCATGATGTTATATATTCACCATACAGTATCATAAAGAATAGTTTCCCTGCCCTAAAAATCCATTCAATTCTACCTATTCATCCCTTCTTTACTCATCCCCTGAATCCTGCAACCACTGATCTTTTTACTTTCTCTATAACTTTGCCTTTTCCAGAGTGTCATATGCTTGGAATCGTATGACATATTGTATGACTGAATAGGATGTTGAATAGATGTAGCTTTTCAGATTGGCTTCTTTTATTTAGCAATGTACATTCAGGCTTCCTGCATGTCTTTTCATGGCTTGACAGTTCAATCCTTTTCATAACTGAACAACAACTTTCCACGGTCTGGATGTGTCAGTTTGTTTACCCATTCATTTCTGGAAGGACATCATTGTAGCTTCAAGTTTTGGTTACTATGAAAAAAACTTCTTTAAGCATTCATGTGTAAGTAGTTGTGTGTCTTAGGTTTTCAACTCACTTGGTTAATACCAAGGAGCATGACTGGTGGATTGCATGGCAAGACTATGTTCAACCTTTAAGAAACTGACCAACCCATCTTCCAAAATGGCATGACTGAGAGCTGCTGTTGCTCCAGCATTTGGTGCTCTCAGTCATTATAATAGCTGTGTAGTGGTATCTCGTTTTAATTTAATATTCCCTCTCCATTCTTTCATGAGGTGTCTGTTCAGATTGTTTGCCCATTTTCAAATTGGGTTGTTTACTTGTTGTTGAGTTTTACCAGTTCTCTGTATATTTTGGATGTAAGTCCTTTATGAGATATGCATTTTACAAATAGTTTCTCCCAGTCTGTGGCTTGTCTTCTCATTCTCTTAACAGTGTCTTTCCCAGAGCAGAAGGTTTCAATTTAATGAAGTCCAACTTAATATTACCTTTGGTGGACTATGTTTTTGGTGTTTTAGCTAAAAAGTCATAGCCAAATGAAAGGTCATCAAGATTTTCCCTTATATTATTTTCTAGGCATTTTATAGTTTTGTGTTTACTTGTAAGTCTGTGATCCATTTTGAATTAATTTTTGTGAAAAATGTAAGATTTGTGTCTAGATTCATTTTTTCCCCTTTTTTCCATGTGGATGTCCAGATGTTCTAACAACACTTATTAAAAAGACTCCTTTCTCCAATATACACTAAATGACTTGCTGGAATTTGGACTGCAATTATCTCAAATCTATATATCAAGTTCGGAAGAACTGATACCTTGATAAAATATTGAGTGTTCCCTATCCATAAATAAGGAACATATCTCCATTTATTTAGATCAGTGGTCGGCAAACTGCGGCTCTCGAGCCACATGCAGCTCTTTGGCCCCTTGAGTGTGGCTCTTCCACAAAATACCACGTGTGGGCGCGCACGTACAGTGC
>NW_005359516.1:905803-911914 GCF_000412655.1 Myotis brandtii | reverse complement strand
GATCTGGAGCTCAGAGTCTGAGACTCCCTCCCGATTGAAAACGACAACCGCGCCCTCAGCCACCAGCTGGCTCCACGCGCACCTCCGTACCTTTGTATTTTCCACACTGCGCCTCCTCTGAGCCTCGGTATGCTGTTCTCTCTCCTTCTAGTTGAAGAATCTCTCCTCAGCCAGCCTTCCTGTGGTTCTGGGTGATGTCTGTTCCGTCTTTTAGTTGTATTTTTGAAGTGGTTGTTTGCGGCAGCAATCTCCGGTGTTTACCTATGCCGCCATCTTGGTTTCTCCCCCAGAAGTCGGTATTTTGTGGAAGAGCCACACTCAAGGGGCCAAAGAGCCACAGTTTGCCAACTACTGATTTAGATCATTATTCTTTGATTTCTTTTCATCAGAGTTTTATAGGTTTCCTCACATAGACCTTTTTTATTTTTTAGAGTTATACATATTTCTTTTTTATGTTAATGTAAATGATATTGTGTTTTAATGACAAATTCCAGCTGTTTGTTACTAGTATAATAAGAAAACAAAGGACTTCTGTATATTCACCTTGTATCCTCAACCTTGCTATTCTCTACCAGACTGATATTTGAATATAGCATGGTTGAGGATATAGGGTTAATATACTGTTGTCAGTTCTGGTAGAGTTTGTGAAAAGTGTTTTCTTTGTTGTTGTTGTCAATTCTTTCTTATTTTCAACATAGACAACCATGTCATCTGCAAACAAGTCAGTTTTATTTCTACCTCCTCAATCTGTAGATCTCATATTTCCTGTCTTATCGCATGCTGAATAGAGGGGATCCCTTTCTTTTTCCTGATTTGATGAGGAAAGCTTCCAGTTTCTCACTATCAAGTATGTTGTTAGCTATACAGCTTCTGAAGATGTTTAGGAAATTTCCATTCTAGTTTGCTGAGAGGTTTTATCATGAATAGATGATGGATACTGTCAAATGCTTTTTCTGCATCTACTGAAATGATTGTTTGATTTTTCTTTTTTAGCCCACTGATGTGATTGATTATATTAATTGATTTCTGAATGTTGGATGAGCCTTGCAGTTGAAATAAATGCCAATTGGTTGCACTGTACAGTTGACCCTTGAACTGTTTGGGTCCACTTAAATGTGGATTTTTTTCCCAATAAATACTATAAATATGTTTTCTTTTCTTTGTGATTTTAATAACATTTTCCTTTCCCTAGCTTACTTCATTGTAATAATACATATATAATACATGTAACATATAAAATATGTGTTAATTGACTGTTTATGATTAAGGTTTCTGGTCAAACAGTAGGCTGTTAGTTGTTAAGTTTTTGGTGAGTAAAAGTTATAACACATATTTTCGACTATTCAGGGGGTCAGCCCATAACCCCTATAACTGTTTAAGAGTCAACTGTGTATGTTTCTGATACATGTTGAATTCAATTTGTTAATATTTTGCTAAGTATTTTTGCATCTATATTCATAAGAGATATTGGTTTGTTGATTCCCTTTCTTGAAATGTTTGGTTGGTATGAGAGTAATCCTGGCCTCCAACAATGAGGAAGGAAGTATTGCCTCTACTTCAGCTTTGTTAGGGTATTATTGACAAAATTGTAAGATATCTAGAATGTACTATGGAAGGATTAGATATAGGTATACATCGGAACAGGATTCCCCACATCAATTAGCACATCCATCACCCCACAGTTATTTATCACTATAAAACTATAGGTATAGAGTTATTCACAATATTCCTTTATTACTCTTTTAATGTACATGGAATCAATAGTGATGGCTCCTCTTTCATTTATGATATTAGTACTTGTGTCTTCTCTATTTTATTCTTAGCCTGGCTCAAGGTTTAATTTTATGGATCTTTCTAAGAATCAGTGTTTGGTTTCACCAATTTTCTCCTTGAATTTTCCATTCTAATTTCTGCTCTATTTTTTTTTTAAAGATTCGTTTGCATTTAATTTGCTCTATTTTTCTAGTTTCCTAAGGTAGGAGCTTAGATGATTGCTATTAGAAAATTATTTCTTTCAAATATATACAATTAATGGTATACATTTCTCTCTAAGCACTGTTTTCACTGATGCCACAAATTTTGAAAAGCTGTATTTTATTTTCATTCTATTGGAAATACTTTTTAATTTCTCTTGAGACTTTTTCTTTGACCCAGGTGTTATTTTGAAGTGTGTTGGTTATCTCCAAATATTTGGGGAATGTTTTGCTATCTTTCTGTTAATTATTTCCATAGTTTAATTCTATGTACTATAAGAGCAAGCTTTGTATGATTTCTATTCATTAAAATTTGTTATGGTGTGTATTATTACCTAAACATGGTCTGTCTTGGTGAATGTTCTTAATATCTTGAGAAGAATGTGCATTCACTGTTTTTAGATAAAGTATTCAACTTGACCCAGTTGGTTGATTGTACTATTCAGTTAAACTATATCCTTACTGATTTTCTGCTTTCCACATTTGTCAATTACTGATAGAGGGGCCTTCTAAGAGATGTTAGCAGGAAGAGATGTTGACTTATAACTTCCTTTTTAGTATCTTTTTAAATGCTCATACATTTTTTTCTCATTTGAGCTATTTGTAAATAATTTTAGATAATATTCTAACACTAATCATCCTTGCTTTCTTCTCTTTACTTTTACCTTTAATTGTGCAGATAAATTTTTGTGGTTACTGTTTTGGGGTGGGTGTGTGTGTGTGCGTGTGTGTGTGTGTGTGTTTGAATCATTGAACTAAGTTTGCTTAGTTCAAAAATCTTACTCTACTCTTTCTCTTATAACCCCATACCCAATCCAACAATAAACTTGCCATCTCTTCCTTTAAAAATATTTCTGACCATTTCCATCCCCACCACTGTAATTCAAGTGAACACTATCTCTTACCTAGACTGCTGCAATAATCTCCAAATTGGGCTCTCTTCTTCAACCCTACTGATCCACGATGTATTTGCTTTCCACACAGTAACCAACGTTACCCACCAATATATAAATCCATTTATCACCATCACTTCCATCTTCTAATGGCCTCAAATTTCATTCCAGGATAAAATCTTATGTATTTCCTGTGACCTACAAGGCTAGAAATTATCTGACTCCTATCTGATGTCTTATCACTCCTACCACCAATGATAGACACATCACTGCTGACTGACCTCCTTATACTCCTTGAACACACCAATGCCTACTATTGTACAGCTCCCTCTGACCAAAATGCTATCAGAAATTCAAATGATTCCATTCTCATTTCATTCAGGTCACTTATTTTTCTTCCTACTTCTTACCATTCCCTGACATTAAATTAGATTTTGTGTGTGTATGTTTATGAACTATCATCCCCATTTATCAACTAGCATATAAGACTTGTTTATTTAGTTCATACCTATAAATTGTCTGGTATGTAGTGGATGCTTTATAGAAACTTGTAGAATCAATGAGAGATTTAATGTATATAATATATTATCCTAGTACTTCTCACGTTCTGTATAGAACTTACAGGCTCTGCCGTCTGTGTAGATTATAAACTCTAAGGACTAAGAATTATTTTTTCTCTAAGAATCTAACACATTATTGCATAGTAAGTATACAAACAATATTTGCGATGGAGTAAATGAATAAATACCTTCATTCTATTTTGTAAGGGAATTAAGACATTCTTATGAACAAGGAAAACAATGAAAAAATTATGACGCGTATGGCAAAAAAAGGGAACACTGCAAGAAAATACCTTGAAGACCTCCTAATTCTTCTTGCCCCTTTTTCAGCATAAAGATTTCCATCTGCAAGGGAAAGTTTTCTGGAAACAGTAGCTTAGGAAAATACACAACATGTAGCTGTTATAATTGCCATGTTTACACTGAGTTCTGAGTTAGCTGGTCTGAAATGATCTGGTAAAAATAAACTCCCAATGTGTTTTACGCAACCAGTGTTTCCAATAAGCACTGTCGACATGACCTTTCATGGTCTCCAGAACCTCTCCTTTACTAAGCACTTAACTGGCTGCTCAACCCCTATGGCTTCCTGTCTGCCTTTAATTTTCCCTCAGCGATTTTAATGCTAAAGCAACAACAAAATATACAAGCTATTCTCTGAGAGGACATCTGACCATAGTCTGAAAAGCCCTTGAAATAAAAAAATTGAGATAGATTAGGGGAAGAGTAAAAGTACCTATTACATATTCCCCATATGATACACAAGTATAAATGATCCTCATGTTTTCTCTAATGCTTTATTCTCTGCTGAACACTTAACTATAGTCCCACTTCGCCCTCCCTACATTTTCTCTCCTAGAGATATTTTGGCTTCCACAGTAAATCAAGGGAAAATATATATGTTAATCTTCACCTGAGGGTATTTTTTCCACTGATTTTTAGAGAGAGTTGAAGGGAAGAAAGGAAGGAAGGAAGGAAGGAAGGAAGGGAGGGAGGGAGGGAGGGAGGGAGGGAGGAAGGAAGGAAGGAAGGAAGGAAGGTTTTTTTAGAGAGAGAGAGAGAGAGAGAGAGAGAGAGAGAGAGAGAGAGACATCACTTGGTTGCGTCCTGTATTTGCCCAACTAGGGCCGGGAATTGAACCTGCAACCCAGGTATGTGCCCTTGACTGGGAATCAAACCCAAGACCCTTGTGTGTGGGTGCTGACATTCTAATCATTTCGCCACACCAGCCAGCGCTGGATATATTTTGGATGCAATATTACCCATGCTCCATAATAATGCTAATATTTAAGAGTAATTATAATTCTTATTAAACTGCCTAGGGTCATTTATTCTGAAGTTCTTAAAGCTTTTGTCATATTTTCATAATCATTCTTGGGGCCTCTTTATTTTTTGTTTGTTTTTAAAAATGTTTTTACTGAGTTTTGAGAGAGAGGGGAAGGGAGAGGGGAGATAGAAACATTGATAAGAGAGGAACATTGATTGGCTGCTTCCTTCACACCCCCTAACTGGGGATCGAGCTCGCAACATGGGCATGTGCTCTGACAGGGAGTCATACCATCAACCTCCTGGTGCATTGGTCTATGCTCAACCACTGAGCCATAGACAACCAAACTAGTTGCGTGGGGCGACTAGGCTGGCAGGGGGATTAAATAAGCCCTTTCCTCACTAAAAGATTATCAATATTAACATAATAAAAAAAATAATTGAAAAGTTTATAAGTAATGATACACACATAATATCATAACTTTGTTTTAAGTAATTTTATAGGTAATTTGAAATAAGCCATGGTCACACCTTGAACATGTGACTCATCTAGCAGGTGACATACCTAAAGAATATTTTGTGGTTGACCACCTCATTTTTATTCTTTATCCTTTATCCTTTTTCAGTCTAATTGAGGTACTACTGAAAATAAAATTATAAGCTCTTTAAAATAAAATGGACATATAGTGATTTGATATCCTATATATAAAAGGCTAATATGCAGATAGTCCAAATGGTAGAACAACTGAACTGGTCGCGATGACGTGCGCTGACCAGCAGGGGGCACGCGCAGAACATGGCAGGCATCGGCAGCAGGCAAAAGAGCACAGAACATGGTGGGCATTGGTTGCAGCAGGATGATGGAGCAAGTGAGTGGGGGCACCAGACCAAGACAGGGCGCCGGTTGCTGTCATCAGGGCAGCCTCTGGTGGTTACTTAAAATTCTTTGCTCTCACACGCCACATTCCTGCCTTGCGCACACACCTGCTTCTGGCACTGGCCCTGCTCACACCCGCTGCTGGAGCCATAGCTGCCACTCACACCTACTGCTGGCACCAGCTCCGCTTGCACCTGCTGCTGGCACCAGCGCCATCACTCCACACTGTCAGTGGGTGCAAGTGGGGCCAGCCAATGCATGGGAGCAGCAGCGGCGGGAGCAGGGCTGATGGTAGACAGGGGACCAAGGGCCACAGCAGGAGGGGCCTGGTGAGGGCACGGAGGATGGGCGGAGACCTGCCCCTGTGATCACCACAGCCTTGCAGCCCACAGTTCTTTTCAACGTGCATGAATTCATGCACTGGGCTCCTAGTCCTATCTACACTAATAAAAGAGAAACATGGTAATTAGCGTACGACCGCTACCCTTCCCATTGGCTAATCAGCATATCCTTATGCAAATTAACTGTCAGCCAAGATGGCGGCC
>NW_005359516.1:904154-904472 GCF_000412655.1 Myotis brandtii | reverse complement strand
AATTTTTGTGCACCGGGCCTCTAGTCTATATATATATATAAAAGCCTAAGTGACCATCACAACTGAACAGACGACCAAACAGGTTGCTTGGGGTGACCAGGCCGGCAGGAGGGTCAGTGAGGGGCGCTCAAATGACCAAGCAGCAGGTTGTGTGGGACGACCAGGCCCATAGCAGGGGCAGTTGGGCGTGACTAAATGACCAAACAGCAGGCTGCATGGGGTGACCAGGCCCGTAGGGGCTGCAGATGGGGGTGGCCAGGCTGGCGGGGGGCGGCAGTGAGGGGCGACCAGGCCGGCAGAGGGGGGCAGTGAGGGGTG
>NW_005359516.1:886017-903863 GCF_000412655.1 Myotis brandtii | reverse complement strand
TGGCAGGGGGGGCAGTTGGGGGTGACCAGTCCAGCATGGGGGGCAGTTAGGGGTGATCAGGAAGGCAGACAGGTTAGCAGTTAGGAGCCAGTGGTCCCAGGTTGTGAGAGGAATGTCCGGCAGTTGGACATCCCCCAAGGGGTCCCAGATTGGAAAGGGTGCAGGCTGGGCTGAGGGGACCCCCCCACCCCATGCACAATTTCATGCACTGGGCCTCTAGTCTATATTATAAAAGGCCTGTGGCCCTAACACTGTAACGACCAAAGACCAGCACAGGTGGGTGGGGCTGTGAGCGCAGCGGGGTGCGCGTAAGTGGGCGGGGCCACGCAATTTCTCACACTAGGCTTCTAGTATAGTAATAAAAGAGCTAATATGCTAATTAGACCAGACAGCAGAACGACCTTCCACAACGACCTTCCGCAATGACCTTACAGAATGACCAGTGGGCAGGGCCACAGGGCCTCTAGGCAGCTGGGGCTGCGAGGGCCAAGCTCCTTGCACGAATTTCGTGCATTGGGCCTCTAGTACGTTTATATTGTGAAAGAATACCCACATCTAGTTAGTCAATACATTCATCTCCTCACATAGTTTATTTAATAAAAACATTTATATTTTATTCTCTTATCAAATTTTAGTTATATAATACAGTATTATCAACTATATTCACCACATTTTATATTAGATCTTCAAACCTCATTCATCTTATAGCTGAAATTTTGTACCCTTTTACCAATTTCTACTTCTCTCAGTCCCTGGCAACAACTTTTCTATTCTCTGTGTCTATGAGTTTGACTTTTTTGAAAAAGATTCCACATATAAGTGATACCATGCAGTATTTGTCATTCTCTGTCTGGCTTATTTACTTAGCATAATGCCTCAAGGTTCATCTATGTTGTCACAGTTGCAGGTTTTCCTCATTTTTCATGGTTAAATAATATTTCTTTGTATACATGCACCACATTTTCTTTATCCACTCATCTGTTGATGGACACTTAGGTTGTTTCCATGTCTTAGCTATCACAAATAATTCTGCAGTGAAAATGGAAGTATAGATATCTCTCGAAGATGTTTTTGATTTCTTTGAATATACACCCAGAAGTGAGATCATGGGATCATATGATAGTACTATTTTTAATTTCTTGAGAAATTTCCATACTGTTTTCCATAGTAGCTGTACCAGGTAAAAGTCCCACCAACAGTATGCAAGGGTTTTCTCCACATGCTTGTCAGCATTTGTTACCTCTTTATTTTTGATGACACCCATTCTAACAGGTGTGAGTTGATATCTCATTGTGGTTGTCATTTGCATTTCCTTGATGACTAGTGATGTTGAACAGCTTTTTCAATTACCTATTGGCCATTTCTATGTCTTCTTTAGAAAAATGTTTATTCAGTTCCTCTGCCCATATTTTAATGGAGTTGTTTGAATTTTTTCACTACTGAGTGGTAAAAGTCCTTTATATATTTTGAATATTAACCCATTATCAGATATATGAAGTACAAATATTCTCTCCCTTTTCATCAGTTGCTTTTTCATATTATTGATGATTTCCTTTACTATACAGAAGCTTTTTAGCTTGATGGAGTCCCACCTGTCTATCTTTGCTTTTGTTGCTTTACTTTTGCTTTTGGTGTCAAATGGAAAATTACTGCTACAACCAGTATCAAGGAGCTTACTTGCTATGTTTTTTTCTCTTACTTTCCTAGTTTCAGCCTTACATTCAAGTCTCTCTAATCTATTTTAAGCTGATTTTTGTATATGGTATAAGATAGGGGTGCAGTTTCATCCTTTTGCATGTGACTGTCCCATTTTGCCAACACCATTTTTTTGAAGATACTGCCCTCTCCCCGTCTTAAAGTCTTGGCTCCTTTGTTGAAAATTAATTGACCTTATATGCGTGGGTTTAGTTCTGGGCTTTCTATTTTGTTCCATTGACTGTGTGCCTATTTTTATGCCAATACCATACTGTTTTGATTACTACAGCTTTGTAATATAATTTGAAATCAGGAAGCATGATGCCTCCTGCTTTCTTTCTCAAGATTGCTTTGGCAATTCAGGATGTTCCTCTTTTTTTTTTCTTATAACAGAAAAAGAAAAGATAATTCTAACAATTTTTATCTTTCATAAAATTTAATAAGCAATGGAAATCAAATTTGATTTCTTCTCTTAAATCTACTCTCAAGGCAAGGTACCAATAAATAGGGAAAGGGGATAAAAGGATAGCATACTGCTATGCAACCTGGAAGAAACAAAGCCATGCTAGGTAGAATAGCCCGGACTATGCCTGCCTGCTGCAGGGCCTCTCACCTTAAAAGTCGTGGTGCCATACAGCTTGCTGGTATGGACTGTCTCTGGAAGCACATTAGTGATATTGGTGATGAATTCTTCCAAGTACTTACAGGATTTCTCCAAGTGTGTTGTATTGATAATAATCTGGACAAGCTGGAAAATAGCAAGCACATGCATGAATCATTTGACTATTTACCCTAGGATGAATGGCTCAATATGAATCTGCTGGTACAAGAAAAACAAAAGGCATAATGGCAGAGGTCATCTGCATTCTACAAAAGGCATTTTACAGCATGGGTACTACGTCATCTATGAAGCTTTCTCTGCTTACCAAGAACATCTTGTATTCCCCCACTATCTGTAGGAGCTCTTGTCACTCTATTTTAAACACATGTTTTCTTCTGTTTAAAAAAGACTAGACTAAGAGAAAAAAAAACTAATAGTGTTTAGCATAATGCCTCGCCTTAAATAACAGCCAAATAAATTAAATAAGTAAACTCCACTAAAAGAACAAGAATAATTGAAATGGCAAGAAAAAGTTTTCAAATTAGGTATGATGAACAGAGAGATGTTGGACTAGATTGCATTACATTAAACTATATTAGTCTATGGAAGAAAAAACACAGGCACTGAAGTCAGAGAAACCACAGGATTAACAATGTACAAATTCTTGATCTTGAGAACACTTCTTAACTTCTCTAAGTCTGTGTTTTTACCTGTAAAATGTTAATAATAACTTCTAACTCACAGAGTTATTGTGAAAATTTCATATTCTTTAGTTAATACTATTTATCTTTTCTTATAGAAAAGATCCTTAAAGGAGACAGTGCTGGTAAGATTAAAGTAATCTATTAATTACTTTGAGGGGAGAATAAGGAAGAATCACTATTATTATCTACACAGAATTAATGTTTGTAAAACACTTTGCAATTCATTTTCTTACATTGTCTTTCCAGCAACCTACAGAAATAAATTAAGCAGGAATAATTATTAGTTCCATTTTACTATAACAAAACTAAAATTACTTTCTCTAGATCATATAACTAAATGGATATATGACTCAAATGAACTCATCTACATGACTTCTGACAGTGCCTTTAAGCAGAGCACAGCTGGCAGCCCTAGCCCTGGTATGCTGCAGGGTCAGTACAGTAGGCTGAAGTAAACTCTGGGTCTTCCACCAACTAGAACTCTCCATGGTTTGAGTCTACTCTATGCAAAAAAAAAATACCATAAAAAGGAGAAGTAACTACTACTTATTTCAACTATGAAAACTATTCATAGTCCCCAGAATCTAAAAGAAATTTTAAAAAATACAAAAAGAAATTAGAATGGAACCTTTTTGTGTGTCTCTCTTCTACATCTTTAACTTTTTTTTTTTGTAATCATCACCAAAGGATATATATATATACTCTCTTCTACATCTTTAACTTTTTTTTTTTGTAATCACCAAAGGATATATATATTTTTTTGTAATCCTCACCAAAGGATATTTTTCCCATTGATTTTTAGAGAGAATGGAAAGAAGGGGGAAAGACAAGAGAGAGAGAGAAATATTGATGTGAAAGAGATATATAGATTGGTTGTCCCTTGTACGCACCCTGACCAGGGCCGGGGAGTCTGCAACCAAGGTATGTGCCATTGACCGTAACAGAACCCGGGACCCTTCAGTCTATAGGCCAGTGATGGCGAACCTTTTGAGCTCGGCATGTCAGCATTTTGAAAAACCCTAACTTAACTCTGGTGCCGTGTCACATATAGAAATTTTTTGATATTTGCAACCATAGTAAAACAAAGATTTATATTTTTGATATTTATTTTATATATTTAAATGCCATTTAACAAAGAAAAATCAACCAAAAAAATGAGTTCGCATGTCACCTCTGACACGCGTGTCATAGGTTCGCCATCACTGCATAGCCCAACACTACAACCACCGAGCCAAACCAGCCAGGGCTACATCTTTAACTTTTCATTTTCATAAGACTATTTTCTGGTGGCAGGGTTGTGGAAAGTAGGGGGAGTGTTGGTGTATCAGCCAATAGATGAACTTGGTCCTTCTTTTAGTCTAGTGAGATAGTGAGCTGGGGCGAGAGGGGGTAGATGACACAAAGGGGAAATTAGAACTAAAGATGAAGAGAGGTATTAAACCTTTTTACAGTCAAATGATATTTCTGTGAAATATCAAACAAAAATATGAATAGAACTATAATCAGGTAGTACATCCTTACCTCCTCAACAGCACACAGCACATAGTTTTTTCTCAAAAAATATAATGACAATGCTTTAGTAACAGATTGGACTGAGGGAAAAGATACCTTCTACTCCCCTAAGGATAAGCTGGAAGATCTGAGAAAAACAGCTATTTTTTAACATAATGACGAAGAGCAAAGACTCAGAGATGCAGTTCCAACAAAGATGAAAAGTTAGGGCAACATTGGGACTAGATCTCTGTATTATTCCCCACAACTCATCAGACAAGTTCACATTCATCATTAAGCCCTTTCCACTCATTCCATGGCTTGAATTTGGAGACTTTTAGTTTTAGACACAGATATGACCTCCTATAAAATTACCCCAAACATCAGCCTTTTAACTTTGGAGTGCTCTAGAAAAAACATACACCTAAATAGCAATTTGTCATCCTTTTCCTTTCATCATGTTTTTCCCTCTGAGGAGGACTAAAATCAGTTTTCAAGATTTTAATAGTCTAAATTAAATCATTCTTTTTCCTGAGTGCGAAAGTGGCTATTAGCAAGGTTGTCTTGATGTGGAAGTCAGAAAAGTACGAGTTAATTTGGAGAACTGAAGAATTTCTATTTTAAAGTCAGCATTACCTATCGAGAACATATTCTACCTATCAAAAATAATCCTAATAATAAGGAGAAATCGTGTCATGTTATCGAAATAAAAAACAGTGGCAGTCAAAGAGAAAATTGTCCTGTTTTGCAGGATATTGTCAGTTAAAAAAAAAAAAAGGAGGCGGCTTCACTGGGTACAGTAGTAATTTCCCATGACTTTTTAAAGATCTGTCAACACAAAAGATCACCATGAATTACATCAATTGGCTGTCAGTCACTTCTGAAATGTTTCATTGCTGAGCATAGAATAGACTATTAAAACACTCTAGGATTACAGTAGATACCATGTCATTTTCAAAGGGAATATTGTCTGTTAATGAGGCCTAAGTGTCTCTTCTCCTGAATGACAGCTAACCAAAATCCTTACAAGGGCATTTATTACGAATGTGAAGCCAGATGCTTTGGGGTAATTTTGAACGTAAGGATGAAACGAAGCAATTTCAGATATCAACTTCCATCAGAGTTTGAGCTCCTTTGGTATTTTTAACCCCTACTTCCCACTCTATTACAAAAATATACACTGCAGCAATCTAAACTGTCCTTAATATTGGTCCAACGACGTGGAACTAACAACAGATTAGATATTAGTTATGTCTTACATAAAGCAAAGTTCTATGAGAATTGTCCAAAAAAAGAAAACACTATATTGCAAACAACCACCTCTCACAATTAAATGACCAAAGTCGCTTTGGTTAAAAAATCATTAAGAAGCAGAACATGTTTCTGTCTCTCCCAGTATCACAGAGAATCAAGTGAGTAAGGGCAGAGTAGACTGTGGGAGTCACTTCTCCAACTCTGATGAAACACCCCAGCAGAGCCTGAACCATGATGACAGATAGATGTTCATATTCTTGACAAACTCAAGAAAATGACATGACCAAAGTCGCTTTGGTTAAAAAATCATTAAGAAGCAGAACATGTTTCTGTCTCTCCCAGTATCACAGAGAATCAAGTGAGTAAGGGCAGAGTAGACTGTGGGAGTCACTTCTCCAACTCTGATGAAACACCCCAGCAGAGCCTGAACCATGATGACAGATAGATGTTCATATTCTTGACAAACTCAAGAAAAGAAAATGATTTCATCATCTTCAATAGCTCAAAACTAAGCACTAAATTCCAAGAACAAATTTCTATCCCCAATTACAAACTACTTCTGGGGTGTTTACATCTACCTATATTAAAATTGATATTATCTTATTTCCCACAGCAGAGAATTGGGAAATTCTCTCCAAAAGGATGAAACCAAAGCCAGTAAATAAGAATTCTTGTCACACTGCTCCCCACACCACCAGTGCTTCTCAACTGCTATATTTGCAAGAAGATAAAGAACTAAATAGCAGCCTTGATTCTCACTCACAAAAACATGATCCCTAAGACTTCAAGGAATTTTTATCTCCATTTCACCCCTGCAAGAGTACAAAAAGGAATGTTAACTGCTGATTTTATAACATCTCCAAGGAAAATACCTAAAATACTTGGAACTACTGGTTCCAAATTCAGTGGTCTAGTACAAAGCTTATATTTGACAAAATTTCAGTATAAAATATTTTAACATAATATTAGCAATATCATTGCTCTTTAACCACAGGGGTTGGAGACAAATGGTGTGTGGGAGATAAATAACAAAGGCGAGAGCCATGTGAGCATTCTAAATTATATTAAAAACAAAGGGTAAATGCAAAGCACTGGTCATTTATTCAGGTCTCCTGGGCACTATTTTAATCATAAAAATATAAATAATATGAAATAATCACTAATAGAAACTCTGAATTTCTCTAATTTTACTCTAAGAACCTACCTACCTATTTTCTTTTGCTTTTCTTTCTTCTATCTTTCATCAACTAAGAACTCCTATGTGCCAAGGAATTGGGATACAGCTGTACAAAATTATACACAAAACAAAGTCCCTGACCTCATGGGCATTACAGTAAACATATATACACATAAACTCATAGTATAATGTCAGGCACTGGGAATAGAAGTGAGAATAAGAAGTTACATGGTGATGGCAGGTCTGACCTTTTTTGAGGCAGGGTGGTCAAGGAAGGCCTCCTTAAGGAAATATTTGAATAGGGACTTAAAGTGAAGGTGAAATATGTCTATTATCTATAATAAATAAGTTCTTTTCAATCCAATTCTTACCTTAAACCTTTCTATCAATATATTCTCCACAAATAAGTAGGGTGTCCTTTGATTCATCTTAAAACTTTCTTCCAAACTTAACTAATTCAATGATATTCTGTGATTCATAAACTAGTAGTTAATTACTTTCTCTCTATAATATTGATGGTTTTAAATTAGTGTCATGAAAGAGCAAAAGTCCAGAAAAAGTATTATTTTCAAACTCATTTCAAATCTTATTTATTTATTTTTAATATATTTTTATTGATTTCAGAGAGGAAGGGAGAGGGAGAGAGAGATAGAAACATCAATCATAAGAGAGAATCATCGATCGGCTGCCTCCTGCATGTCTCCTACTGGGGATCGAGCCTGCAACCTGGGCATGTGCCCTTTGACCAAAATTGAACCTGGGACCCTTCAGTCCACAGGCCAATGCTCTATCCACTGAGCCAAACAGGCTAGGGTTCAAATCTTATTTTGAAAAGAAAATATATTTCAAAATCTACCTCAAACCTTATTTCTAAACTACTTATTGGCTGTCTAGATTTAGGCAAAGTTATTATCTTTTATCATCTTAAAATTGAAGTTATAACATCAATGTGAGACCAAAGAAGTAATAAATACATTATAATTAAATATAAATACTAATATAAATAATAAAGTATTGAGCATAATATATACCAAATTCCTGAAGGCTATTATTGATATGGACTTACTAGTTACATCTCCAGTTAACTATAGCTTAAGAAAGTGCTGGCCAGTCTCACTTTAATTCATATCCACTAATGGGCATTTAATGCTACAAAATAATGACATAATCAAGAGCAAATCAATTCTCTTTTCCATACACCCAGAGATTTTTTTCTCTCTCCTTCAACCCCACCACTTACTTTCAAGCTTTACATTCAGGTAAAGTAAAGGGAGGCCAGAGTGATGGGGCAGAGCAAACCTAACGGAGAGGGACACAGATGCCAGGGGGTGGGAGGTGAGGAATCAATTATGCGGGGCCCTGTAGGCCACTGCAGGAAAGTTTTTGAAGTTTTTAGAGCCTACCACCAAAATATATCCCCAACCACCACCATCTGCATCCACATACTCTGATGCTCATATGTTACCAGAGGTGAAGTTTACACCACCTAAAGCCAATCCCTTTCATTGCACTAGATTCTAAAACTCTTTCCTACTCACATTGCTCCAGAGAGTTCCCCCTTTCTCCTACATCAACTTTTGCTTTCTATTGTACGTTCTCATCAGAAATAACATGGTATTACTTCTATTAAAAACACACACACACACATTTTTGCTGAACCCACTCCCCCTACTGGCTATCACCTTATTTCCTTGCTTACCTATGTAACAAAATTCCCTCAAAGAGTTGTCTTATACTTCCTATCTTCAATCTCTCTCTCACTCTTTAATTTAAATAAACACCTCATTTTAGAATAGTTTTATATTTACAAAATGGTTGCAAAGAGTTCCCAAATACTCCACACCCAGTTCCCCCTATTGTTAACATCTTACATTTACTATGCTACATTTGCCACAACTAAAGGAACCAACATTTGTACTTTACTACTAACTGAACAACACACTTTATTCCAATTTTGTCTGATTTCCACTAATGTTCTTAACCTTTTTCAGGATTCCACCTAAGAGTCCACATTACATTTAGTTGAAATGTCTCCTTAGCTCATCTGGTCTGTGACAGTTTCTGAGACTGTCTCCTTAGCTCATCTGGTCTAGAATGTCCTTCAATTTTGGCTTGTTTAATGTTTTTCTCTTGGTTAGACTGAGGTTTGAGAAGAAATACCACAAAGGTGAAGTGCCTTCTCATCACATCATAACAACACAACTTATCTCTGATGATGATAACCTTGATCACCTGAGTGAGGTAGTTTGTCATGTTTCTTTACTGTAAAGTAACTTGTTTCCTCCTTCCATAGTCTATTTTTAGGAAGTAACTAAACACAGCTTACACACAAGGGATAGAAAGCTCAGCTCCACCTGTCACAAAACCAACTCTAATAAGAAATATTTCCACATTACTATGGACCTCATGTAAAACTCTCTATCATGTTATGATGAAATAATTAAGTCACTGTGAAGGGTAGTACACATAGTAAAAATTAATACATTTGGGAGAAAAACAACCTGGACTTAAGCCTCTTTTCTATCATTTTGCTAGCCATATGACCTTAGGCAATCTCCTTGAAATTTAATGATATATCCTATATAATAAAAGGCTAATTTTCAAATTGTCCCCACGCTCTATCATGTTATGATGAAATAATTAAGTCACTGTGAAGGGTAGTACACATAGTAAAAATTAATACATTTGGGAGAAAAACAACCTGGACTTAAGCCTCTTTTCTATCATTTTGCTAGCCATATGACCTTAGGCAATCTCCTTGAAATTTAATGATATATCCTATATAATAAAAGGCTAATTTGCAAATTGTCCCCACAGGCAGGAGTTTGACTGATCGGGAGTTAGACGTGTGCTGACCACCAGGGGGTAGCATGGAACATGGCGGGCATCTGTGAGGCAGCACTGGCAGAGGGCAGCAGTGGAGGCGCTGCCGCCCCAATGGGCCCCAACAAGAGTGGGACCGTGGTGGGATGGTGGAGCAGGTGAGCAGGCGGCACCAGGCCAAGGAGGGTGTGAGCAGGGGCCCTGATCACCCCGCCGGTCACCCCATAGATTGGCCCTGATCGCCGGCCAGATCTAGGGATCCTACTTGTGCACGAATTTCATGCACCAGGCCTCTAGTCTTCTATAAAAAGGGAAATAACACATACCCAGACTGCTTCAGATGTTATTGTGCTAAATGAGATGGTATTTGTGAATAGACTTTGAAGAATACAAATTATTCCACAAATGTTGCCTTATAATGACAATTCCAGATGTGAATTCACTTTAGTTAACAACAATGCAAGACATAACATCTTCTCTTTCCAAAGGTAGTATAGTTATTCCAGGATTTATTGGTTGGTGATGAAAAAAATCACCAGGTGTGTGTCTATACATGTACACACCACCATAACCTCCAAAATAAATGCCTGTGGATATTCATTCCTTCATTCATATGCAAAGATACTGATAATAAAAGTATATTTGCCTAGTCCAGCTGGTGTGGCTCTGTGGTTGAGTGTCAACCCATGAACCAGGAGGTCACAATTTGATTCCTGGTCAGGGCACATGCCTGGGTAGTGGGCTTGATTCCCAATTGGGGGCACTCAAGAGGCAGTCAATCAACGATTCTCTCTCATCATTGATGTTGCTATCTCTTTCCCCTTTCTGAAATCAATAAAATATATTATTTTTAAAAAAAGAAAGTATATTTGACTAAAGAAATCTAATGACTTAGGAATAACATTTCGCATTTATTTAGATAGTGCCAAGAATTTTCATTTACTTCTTTGATAAGCTCATACTGCTTCTTCCTATCATTATCTGATCTGAACAGTGCCCTTGACAATGGAATCAAGAAAACCAAAGAAGTAAGAATTTAGGTCTTTCTCTTAAGATGTCACAGTAAATCAATTTCACAGCCACAACTAAACTCAAGAGTCTTCTGAAGCCAAAGCTGTTTCTAACACAATATGTTCCTGCTATACTACTTGTTTAAAATGACTTTTTAAGAGACTGCTAAATCAAATGGCATAAGAAGAATTATATCAAGTTAAAATGTAGAGATAGTTCACAAAATAAATAACAAACTTCTTGTCCTACTTGGGATTCAGAAAAGGAGAACAGCACAATCTAACAAAAGCAGGACTTTCTAATATTCACTCCAACTTTCCTATTCTATAGTATGCCTGATTATGAGGTTAGCCTATTATCAGACACACAAAAGCAATATTTATTATTTCTATACCCGACAATAAAAAGGAATCTCTGCAAAATGAAAAAACTATCCTAAATAATGTCATATGTGGCATTCAATTGTAAAAAAAAAAAAAAAAAGTTTGTTATAAGTAGAATTCCATCACTGCCTATATCCCACATTATAATATTTTTGTATCTAAGCACAGGGAATAAAAACAATAATTTTAAAACAGAAGTAGATGTTCACCTGGCTTCCAGCTGTCTTCACCTGTGGGTCAGTATCATTAACCATTTACTAACTTTCACTATAATCCCTGACAGTACATATCTGAAAATGTCAATTTTTTCTAGAGCAACTGCCTTTCTAACTACACTACCACTACAGGTAAAACAGATGGTCAACAGCCTTTTTCTTTCCCTGTGAAAACAAAAGTTCCTCCAAGCACTCACTTTGGCACTATAATTTCCATAAAATGGTAGGTTGAGGCTCCCATGCAATCCTGGGCCCAAGAGAAAGGAAACTTCACATCTTTCTAAATTTTAGGACTTCATGCCAATGCTCCAAATCTTCATTTTGCCAAGATCCTGTCCCCAACATATGTACAATATCCCTCCTCTCTTTGTGAGACTGCATAAGCTTCCACAGAAGTGTGATGAATGCCTTTCTCTCACATTTCCCCACCCAAATCCACAGACTTACATGCTGATAAAGAGTAAAATACCATTCATAGACATGAGGTATTTCACAAATTAAAGCTAAGTCTAACACTGACCAAGGACTATGAGTACCAATATCTGTGGCATCAATGATTTATGCAGGCAAAATATGATCTCATCTTATATGTTGTATTTGGACTGCCACTCATTTGGATAGGATCCTGATATTGACTATATTCTCCAACCAACAATTTTGTTTATATAATCAATGGCAAATAATACAAATTTAACCCAACATCTTCAGAAAGGAAAATAAGTTAAGCTAGTGAAAACAATGAGAGAGAGAGAAAAAGTGACTTTCAAAAACTAATAATGGACTTCTCCAGGGTGACCAAAGAAAAACACAAGACAATTATTTTGCAGTTTCACCATTAGGGGTCCACCTGGAAGAGCATGATGAACCATATAGAAAGTTGTGATAAATTTAAAAAAAAAGAAAGAAAGAAACCCCACAGCTTAGGACATCTGTTGACATATTGCCTTGGCTGCCTCCATTAAGAGCAGCTTTACCTCAGTTAGTCCAATATTCTTCCTTTTAATGACATTCTGCAGAGAGTTGCTCAGAGTCCTGGTCAGCAACAGGTTTGTAGATTTTCTAATCATGTCATCAACTTCAGTTGTGCTGAAAAAGAAATGTCAATAGTTAGTTATAACAGGTAGCAGAATTATATTGCAAACAAATTAGGTGGTGCTTATAACAATAGTAATAATAATAAATAAATAATGGAAGCAGCAAATAACATTTATTGTGTGCCAGAAATTATTCTAAGTACTTCAATGATTTAAAATTTATTTAATCTTCACAATAAACATATGAAGTGGTTTTATTATTAGCTCTACAGATGAGAAAATGAAGGCACAGAGGAATTAAGTAACTGGCTCAAGGTCACACAGTGAGTACAGAGCAAAAAAAAAAGGGGGGGGGTAGATTTCACACAGGCAGTCTAGCTCTAAAGGCCACAGCCTTTAAACACTATGCTGTACTCTCTCTCAGAATAAAAAGTTCCCCAGGATGATTCCTCAGCCTAAAACCATTATTTCTCTTATACTTGCAAGTTCCTTCACAGATTAATATTTATAATTTTCCAGCCTGATCTCTCTTTAGACTTCTTACACAATTAGCTGATAAAGAGGATATCTCTCCTCCTGTATTATCATCTCTATTTTGCTCTGGTTCCAAAATAAGTGTTTCAAGCCAGTAGTTTAATTCTGCATACTAGTATATGTTTTGAAATCTCACTTACTATTTCAAGGGTAATAAATAAAGACATTTATATTCAGTAAAGAAAACTAAACAAAGAAAATATTCCAAAGCTATTTTTATATGCAAAATTCAAAAGAAAACAGTTTTACAACCAACAGACTAAATTTGAGACCTATACATCCTTCATGAACCCCTGAAAACATTACCCAGGATGGCTTTCTAGAACAGATATCCTTTTGAGACAAACAGTTCTTCAATAATAAGGTTACTACTGAAATAATACTTGTTTATACACATCAAGAACTGTAAATAAAGATGTGTGAACATTTCTTTGTCAATTATTTATTGCTTGTGGACAATGGTCACAAATTTTATCTCATTGATTTCTCTTTCTGCAGAAGGAAATCAGAGGCTTATTACAGTTGAATTAAAAATCTTAAAATTCTGAATACATAATAGGCAAGCTACATTGTCAAGCTATGTTGAAAAGAAAAAAATATTAGAAATAAATAAGACTATAAAATGAAAAGCCATAATCAGTTAGGAAAAGAGATACACAAAAATATTTTTACAGGGTCCATATAAGGATATATTTAATTAACCAATACTTTCTGGCCCGCCGCCATCCTTTCCAAAATCATTACTGAATTGAAATATTTCATTCCACAAATATAAGGTGCTAGGCATTGTGTTAGAATATTCAGGTCACAACGATGAACAAAATGGTCTTATTGTTCAGCCTCCACATATTAAAGTCATAATTACATCATATTGATTGTAATATGAGCTATGAATAAATACAGGCTGCTATAATCATGATTAACACAGGTGCCCAAAATAATCTGGTGACCACGATATTAATCACTGTCATGGCATCCTTTGCTTATTACATATCTCTATTATGCTTTAACAAGAACTAGCAGAAGTTCGACTTTTAGATGATGTAGAACAAGAAAGACTATCAACAAGAAACCTAGGTCTAAGCAAAAAGCTATATTTTCCTTAAATGTCAACAAAGTGTAACGTGTAAATGAACTAAACTGCAAACTGGAACAAGCCCTTGAAAGGTGAGCAAAGACTACCTGCCACTTTCATATCTCGGGCCAAAACCTAACCTGGGCACAGATAGAGGAGGGAGTAAGAGTCATAGGCTGACAGGCTTTGGTGGGATGGAGAGAAATCAGCCCAACCTTTAACAGCGTGGGCTAATATTACAGATTGGAATCTTGGAAAAGCCCCCAAACAAAAATAAACATACTGACCCAACAATTCTTTCCTATAAAAACGATGTTACATAAGAAATGGTGGAGGCAGTGCTAGAAATCAAAGAGAAATCTTGCAAATTTTGCAAGGGATTTAGGTTCCAGGCCTATACTGAAACCAATCCAAAGGAGAGCAAAAACTAACTAAAGCTGAAACCCAGCCCAGCTCAAATCCTGTTAAGATCACAGATAAGGCCCTGGATAGAAGCTTTGGAATTTTAGAGTTGGTCTTGGGAAGAAAGAGACTTCTGCAATGCCATTTAGAAACAGAAGTAATTGAAACTAATTAAAACTGAGACTCACATTCAGTTCACTCAAGTTATGATGAAATCTGAATGGTTTATCAAGCAGCTAGGAGTCACAGAAGAAGAATAAGGAAAGGAGACATACTCAAGGACATATTAGCAAAATCTTCTCCAAACCTGATAAAAGATTTCAACCTACAGATCTAAGAAATTCAGCACACCCCAAACAGAATTCATGCTAAAACAACACATAGGAACATCACAAACTGTAAATTGCAAAGATAAAGAGAAAATCTTAAAGGCAACCAGAGAAAAAAAGACAATAATTCAGAGAAAGAAACAATAATAAGAGTGACAATTTGTTACTCTTCAGAAATATATAATACCAGAAGGTATACACTAAAAGAAATGCTAAAATAAATTCTTCACACTGAAGGAAAATAATATCAAAAGTAACCTAAATCTGCAGGAAAGAATTAGAAGGCCTGAAAATAGAAAATATGTGGATAAGTATAAAGAACTACCTTTTTCTTTGAATTTTAAAATGCTATTAAATGTTCAAAGTACATTTTAGGGTTTAAAAACAGGTATATAAGTGAAGTATATGCCAACAATAACAAAAGAGGAAGAAGATACATTACATTATACTGTTGTAAGATTGTTATATGTGAAGTGATATATTATTTGAGGTAAATTGTAGTAAGTTAAGGATTCACACTGTAATCCCCAGAGAAACCACACTAATAAACAATAAATAAATAAATAAAAATGTTATACTCAAATAAGCCAGTGGGAGAAATAATCATAATACCAAAAACAGTTAACCAAAAAGAAGGAAGTAAATTTAAAAAGGTGATCAAAAATTCATGGGGCCTGACTGGTGTGCTCCGTGGTTGAGCATCAACCTATGAATCAGGAGGTCACTGTTCGATTCCAGGTCAGGGCACATGCCCAGGTTGCCGACTCCATTCCCAGTGGAGGGCGTACAGGAGGCAGCTGATCAATGATTCTCTCTCATCATTGATGTTTCTATCTCTCTCTCTCTCCCTCTCCCTTCCTCTCTGAAATAAATTTTTTAAAAATTTTTTTTAATTAATGGGACAAATAGAAAACAAAAGTAAGACAACAGGCTTAAATCCTAGCATATCACTGAATGCATTAATGTAATAGCATAATCACTCCAATTAGGCAGATTGGATTAAAAACCAATATGCAACTATTATTGATTAAAAATGACATGTTTTAAACATACAGACACATGTGCAGATCTTATTTTCAAGATACCAATCACCACTAAAAGGAACTGGGCTCCTTGGAGAAATTAGTGACATCGTGGATAAGAAGGGAAATGTCAAACATGATGGGAATGCATCAACAAGGCACAGGAGCCAGCATGAAGTGGGATAATTTGAGCATCAAAATGAAAAAAGACAGTAAAAAAATGAACCAACTAAATGAAGTAAGAAACCATGAATCTGATCTAATGATAGATAGATGACTGATAGGTGATGGATATACATAGATAGATTGACAGACAGCAAAGGGTGAAGGACTCCTTAATAAAGAATGCTAGTACAAATACCAAATATACAAAAATCATAAATTAGTAATTATTAAAGAAAAACATTGATTCTGGCAAGAATCATTAATGGTACTATAAGGAGGAGAGAGGTGAGGGACATATGATAACAGAATAAATATACAGTCTCAAAATATTCCAACACAAACATTACTTATGACAAAAGGAAGAATGATAACTATACAGAGAAGACAGAAATATTAAGCAATTAATCAAAATTAACCCAAACCAAAAGGGTTTATAATACTATATTCACATTCATATATATATATGCACAGTGAGGAAAAGAGAGAGAGAGAGAGACAGTGAGGAAGAGGAAGGAGGGATTAATAAACTAAATATGGAAAAATGTCAAATATTGGTAAATTTAGGGAAGAAGTATTCAGTTCATAATAACACTCTCAAAACTTTTCCTTGCCCAACCAGCATGGCTCAATGGTTGAGTGTCGACCTATGGACCAGGAGGTCACGGTTGGATTCCCAGTCAGGGCACATGCCCAGGTTGTGGCTCGATCCCCAGTCAGGGGCATGCAGGAGGCAGCCATCAATGATTTTCTCTCATCATTGATGTTTCTATCTCTCCTGCTCTCTTCCTCTCTGAAATCAATAAAAATATACTTTAAAAAAAACCACTTTTCCTTAATGTTGAAAGTATTTGAAAATATGTTAAAAGTAAAGATTGCTAAGTAATAGGAGAGACAAATGCATACCATAGAAAAGAGGTTACAGCTAAATTAATAGTGGGCAAAACAGACATTACAACTATTCTAATTTTTAACACAGATAACGAAGGACATTTCATAAACTTAAAAGGATGAATACAAGATATAACAGTATTAACTGTGTCTGAACTTAAAAGCATATTCAATATATCTGAAGCAAAAGGGTGGAGGGTAGAGATAGAAGAAAGCATAAAGGGAATAAGTGGTGATGGAAAATAAAATAAAATAAATAAAATAATAAAATAAAATAAAATAAAATGGAGAAAGATACACATTTAAATAGTAGGATACTTTTAACGCTCCTCAGTGATTGACAGAAAAAGTAGACCGAAAACACGAAAAACAGAAAATATCTACAATACTATTAACAAATGTAATCTGTCATTTAGAGAATACTACACTCAATAACTATAAATACACATTCTAATCACATGCATATGGAACACTTATAGTTGGATTTAAATTTACCATCATGCTAGTTGTTTTGTATGTTTTTCACCTGTTCTATATTCCTACTTAGCTTTTTTGTTGACTCCTTTTATTTGTTTTTTCAATGATTCAATTTTATCTGCATCACTGGCTTATTCAGTCGATTTGCACATTAGCCTTTTATTATATAGGACTAGAGGCCCGGTGCACAAAAATTTGTGCACTTGGGGGGCGGGGGGAGGGGGGTCCCCCAGCCCGGCCTGTGCCCTCTCACAGTCTGGGACCCCTTGGCAGATAACGACCTGCTGGCTTAGGCCTGCTCCCGGGTGGCAGAGGGCAGGCCCAATCCCTAAGTGCGGCCCCTGGTCAGGCTCAGAGCAGGGCCGATTGGGGAGTTGGGGCGCCGCCCCGTCATGCACAGAGCAGGGCGGATTGGGAGGTTGCAATGCCACCCTCAGTCACGCTCAGGGTAGGGCCGATTGGGGGGTTGGGGCACCGCCCCCTGTCACACTCAAGGCAGGGTCGATGGGGAGGTTGCGGCGCCACCCCTTGTCACGCACAGAGCAGGGCTGATCAGGGGGTTGGGG
>NW_005359516.1:885256-885522 GCF_000412655.1 Myotis brandtii | reverse complement strand
TTTGCCGCCTCTCCATCAGAGAGGATGGCGCCCACCTGGCCCCAGCTTAAAATCTATTTCTGCATCTTGGTCTTTCTTTAATTTCTTAATCCCCAGCTCCTCCGCTCAAGAACCTGTCGTTTTCCCGTGCGGGTCGCGGGAAACAGAAACAGCCCACCACAAGGGGGTTTGGGCGCGTCACGCTGACACGCTGATCCCGGTGCTGGGAGCCTTGCTGCTCCGCTGATCCTGGTGCCAGGAGGCATATTACCCTTTTGGATAGAGGC
>NW_005359516.1:871719-884979 GCF_000412655.1 Myotis brandtii | reverse complement strand
AGGCGGGGAACGTTGGAGTCTGCAGCAAGCAAGCCTCCCTGCTCGCTTCAGTGCCTGGCCGCCGGCCGCCATCTTGGCTGACAGTTAATTTGCATATACTCACTGATTAGCCAATGAAAAGGGTAGCAGTCGTACGCCAATTACCATGTTTCTCTTTTATTAGTGTAGATTAGTTTCACCTATTTTGAACATCTTATAACATATCCAATTTTTCTCTCATGTCTTTTGTCCTATTCCTGGCATATATTTACTTTTATTAGACATTGTTACTAGATAAGTGGTTTTCTTCAAGGGCAATAAAAAATAAATGAGTGACATCCATAAGATAGCAGAATAGGAGATCCCACGCTCATATCCCATTAACAAAAATAATTTGGCAGTCATACATGGACAAAGATGCTTTTGTGGAATTCTGGGATCTAGATAAAAGATTGTAACCTAGCCAAAACTGGTTTGGCTCAGTGGATAGAGCGTCGGCCTGCGGACTGAAAGGTCCCAGGTTTGATTCCGGTCAAGGGCATATACCTGGGTTGCGGGCACATCCCCAGTGGGAGATGTGCAGGAGGCAGCGGATCGATGTTACTCTCTCATCGATGTTCCTAGCTCTCTATCTCTCTCCCTTCCTCTCTGTAAAAAATCAATAAAATATATTTAAAAAAAAAAAAAAAAAAGATTGTAACCTGGTGGAACCCAAAACCATAGAGGGTTATTTTGAGAAAGCAAGCCCATGCTCAAGTGGCATAGTTATTACCCATAATAATCCGAAGCACACACACAGGAACAAACTACAATTCACTGTGAACTCTGCTAGAGCCTTGCCAACAGTGCCATTTGCCTGCCAACCTCTGTCCCAGCTGTGGTCCATGACCCAACTCCAGCACCCACTAGCTACCAATCCTGCCTGTCCATGACTGCACAGAAGACATGCCCATCCATGACCCAGAAGCAAGCCCTCCAAACTTGTTCTGATTGCAAATACTGAAACAGCCCTGTAACTCGGCCCCATGTCCACTTAACTACAGGCCAGGAGTACTCCTACCTGCCCAAAGACCTGCCAGACCACACACGCCTCATGTATAGGGAGGCGAGACCATGGACTTAATCTGACTGTGGATCTTGAAGTGGTTCTGAAATCTATAACCTCTCATCTACAGTCTGATGCAATTCCTATCATTAAACCTGCATATAATCACTTTTTTCCCCTGAATGCCCTTTACCTTTCATTTTCATGAATTTGCATATGGTGTGTTTAAATATTTTTCTTTGTTCTGTTATTATTTTCTTGTTTAAATTGATAGGAGACTATCTCTAGTTTGATGTCTTTTATTACTTTTAGAATACTCTCAGCCATTATCTTATAAAACATTTCTTCTTCCCAGTTTCATCCTCTCCTTCTGAGACTCCCAATTACACTGTCTGGAATTGGCCTACAGATAATGGATCTTTTATTTCTTCCATCATTTTTTCTCTGGTGTGTGTCAGTTTGGGTAACTTCTATTTACCTATTTTCAAATTCACTGAGTTCTTTTCCCAGCTATGTCAAATCTACTGATGAGCCCCTCAAAGGAATTTTTCATCTCTAAAACTGTTTCTTATGTCAAGCATTTCAATTTAACTTTTCCCAATAATTTCCATCTGTCTGCTAAAAGTCCCTGTCTGTTCATGCATGTGGTATTTTAAAGTCCCTAATATCATTTGGGTCACCTCTGAGTCTGGTTCTGTTTTTTTCATTGTCCCTTGACAATAAGTTGTTAATTGTTTTTTTGCATGTCTCACATTTTTTACTGAAGGTTGAATATCATAAGTAAAACAGTAGATGCTGAGGTAACAGTATTTATACTTGAAAATGACCTCCTCTCTCCTTCCATTGGGCCATTAGTATATGCAGGAGTTGAATTCGGTTTGGGTTTGGTTGTTGTTATGGTTACCTTCAGTGCTTCACAGATTTCAAATTTTTCTAATGCTAGCATGTGCCTAGTGTGGGTGCTGAGATCCCAAAAGGTTTTTCATAAAGTTTCTGCATCATCCACAGCTTTCGACTATACCTATATGCCTATCATACAAAATCTCTCTCGCTCTCTCTCTCTCTCTCTCTCTCTCTCTCTCTCTTCCCGTCCTCTCCATTCTTGCCCATCACCCAATGGCAGATTACTGCCATTTGTTATATAGTTCTTGTATGCTATTAGTAAAGATCAAAGGACTTTTTCTGCTGCCCTGGCCAGGCTCAGTCTTAGGTAGGTCCTCTGTGCTCGATGCTAAGGGGTGGAGCTCGCTCAACATCCCTGCCCTTCCTTGCAGTGGCAGCCAAACTTGGCTTTGTCTCCGTGATTAATATAGTGCAGTTTTGTGTTCTTTCCCACTGGTAGACGACTAATGGCATTTGGTATAAGATCTTGTCTTCTGCCATTCTCCCAGGGGTGAAATAGCTTTCTTTTTACTTCAAGTCTCCCTGTAGCAATGTGCGTGCCAGAGAGACAGACACTTCCCTGCCCCAATCTTACCAGTGCTCTCACATTTTTTATCAGTATGAGTGAGGTGTCCAAACCAGGGGAGTGGGGCTCCATGCCTTTTTCACAGCAGTGGCTGGTCCCCTTCTCCATGCCTGTTAGATCATGGATGATTCTCTCTGCTCTCATAGCCAGCTCCAGTCTTTCTCATGAGCATGCAGGGAAAGACCACTGCAAATAACATGTGAGTATAAATTCCTCCTGGATCTGGGACACACAACTAGGAGTTCTACACTAACTAACATGCTAGCTCCAGCCATTAGTGACTCATTAAGATGAAATTAATTTCTACTTTCTCACCCATGTGATAGCTATGCCTTCTTCCTGGCTCTGCCACGGAGTCTGTGCATCCTATCACTCTCTCCTGGCTGGGGCCAGCCTCGTTTTGGATTTCAGGGTATTTGGTCATCCTGTCACTTTAGCTTCCTGATGGGTCCCAGAAAGCTTTCATTTTGTAGTTGGTCTTGTTTTTGTTTGTGTATGTGTGTTTTTTCACTGTTAGAAAGCAATATTCTTTCCAGTTTTCAACATTACAGACTGAAGTGGAAGTATTTCATAGTAATTTGTTTAAAAAAAAAAAAGAAAAGTGCTGTGTGTGTGTGTGTGTGTGTGTTCAAATGGAAAAAAGACTAAGAGAAAAAAATTCCCATATATAAACAGTGATTACCACTATGTGGTACTTTGGGGTCTTATCAATTTTTCTTCTTTATTCTATTCTCTATCTCCCAAATTCTTTACAGAGATTGAATTTTAATAACTTAAAAAAGAGATGTGTATATATACATATATTTGTGCATATTCTACTTTTTAAAATACAAATGACAGAACATTATTTAACCATAGAAATGCCATTTATTTGCTGTTTTAAAAAGAAATTTCTTTCAAAAAGAGTTATATATCCTCAGAATTCATAATTGTATATTTTTTCAATTTTTATAATTCTTTCAGCATTTTTAGCTAATGTGAAAGTGAAAATTCTTGTGGGAAAAAATGAAAACTTGATTTGAGGATAATTATCCTTAAAGCTTCATAAAAATCTCAATACAGCAGTTTCCCTTGTTTTGAAAGCCTTGTGTTTAAGAGAATTGTTTTATATGTACTGTGTCTCACACCCCCTAATGTAACCTCCCACATGATAGCTATACTTGTCAAAGTAATCTCCGTCACTACAGGTTATAAGGTAAATGTAGAAAGTAAGGTAAATGGCAACCAAATAGTAAAAGGCAGAAATGCATCCCAATTTAAATGTCTATTTTGAACCTACAGTCTAACACACACACACAGAAACACATAGCTACAAGTAAAGCAATACAATGTAAGATGAGTATTCATAGGGTACAGAAGTAGCACAAAGAAGTCATTAGATCACCTCCATTAGGAATAAAAGTGGTCCAAAAGGCTTCATTCAGTAAATGGTGTTTAAATTGCATCTTGACGGATAGTTAGAAGCTAGTCAAGAGCACTAACAGGGAACAATGATTTGAAATAGAGAAAGAGCCATGAGCAAAGTCAGAGAGTTATAAAATAGTATGTTATGATCAGAAAACAGAAGGTAGGTCAGTATGACTGAAGCACGGGGTGACAGGGAAATTACCCTTGAATATAAATCTGGAAATGGTATGAGGTGGACTAGGTCAAGGGGCGTGGGGGGAGACAAATAGATAAATATGTCAGACTAGAGTAAACTTTATCCTATAGGCCATGAGGAATCCCTGAAAAGGTGAGAAGAAGAAAAGTTAAATGAGATTTGATTTTTGAAAAATGACTCTAGGAGACATACAGAATAGAATCAGGAAAAAAGAAAAGATAGATGGTTGGGAAAGTAAAATTAGAGATAGAAGAACAATTAGGAGACTATTTAACTGGTCCAGGTCAAATAGGACTACCATGTGAATTAAAGCAGCCACACTGTAAACTTAAAAGGTAAAAAACAAGCTGGGAAAAAATAGATTTAAAGAAACTCATTTACAAATGAGTACTACCCTCATTTGTTAAATGTGAACAATTAAGTGATTATCTCAGAAAAATATTACGACAACTACCTGAGTAAAGTATGTAAGATATTAATACAAAGAGTACCAAAGAGTAAGAATTCCAAACATGGCAGTGATTGTTTTATTGATGCTGATACAATCAGATTTGAATCTGGCTTTAACACTTACTCCCTGTGTGATCTGGATGAAGTTATTTAACCTTCCTCTGTAAAACTGAAGTATGCTTCCCAGTACCCCATGGATGAGTACTATTTTGAGTTTTACAGATGTAATAACATACTTGTGAAGTATTTACAGGAATTTAGACCAATGCTTAAAATTTTGTTTTTAAGAATAAGAGTTATTAGAAACAGACTCATAGATACAGTCTAACACACACAGAGAAACACAACTTCCAAAGATAGAATAAGAGTTATTAGAAACAGACTCATAGATACAGAGAACATTTTGACAGTTGCCACATGGGAGGGCGGGTTAGGGGAGATAAAAAAGGTGAAGGGATTAAGAAGTACAAATTGGTAGTTACAGAATAGTCATGGGGATATAAAGTACATCATAGGGAATATAGTCAATAATATTGTAATGAATATGTATATTGTCAGATGGACCATAGATTGATCGGGGTGATCACTTCATAAATTATATCAATGTCTAATTACTGAGCTGTACACCTGAAACTAATATAATATTGTATGTCAACTGTAATTGAAAAATAAAAATTCTTTTTAAAAAGGAAAGGAATTATTATTTGACAATGGGAGTTGAAAATAATTCTCAGGTTCCTGATTTGAATGAATGGTGGTATCATTCCTGAGAAAAGGTTTCTTTAGAAAGCCAATTATCACGACTATTCTCATTCAAATTCCTTAAGATGAATTAAGTGTCCTTCTAGGTGTTTAAAAAGTACATTACACATATTACAGCATTCATCCTGGTGTATTTTACATGCCTATTTTCATGTTCGTTATCCTCAGTAGATACTGACAATACCTAAGGACAAAAAACTACATCTTTTATTTCTGCATTCTCAAAAAGCAAGATATATCTGATATATAAATAGGCTTAAAAATGTTATTTAAATAATTAAACATAAATTAGCCCTAACTGGTTTGGCTCAGTGGATAGAGCGTTGGCCTGCAGACTCAAGGGTCCCGGGTTCAATTCCGGTCAAGGGCATGTGCCTTGGTTGCGGGCACATCCCCAGTGGGAGGTGTGCAGGAGGCAGCTGATTGGTGTTTCTTTCTCATCGATGTTTCTAGCTTTCTGTCCCTCTCCCTTCCTCTCTGTGAAAAATCAATAAAATATATTTTTTTAAAAAAACAAACATAAATTAAAGGGATTATGGATACCTATAACAAGTCCAGAGACTACTTGAAAAAAGAAAAAAAGGGGAGGGGGGTATTACCTGCTACACTACTATTGGCCTTAAAATTTCATCAAATGGAAAGTCAAAACTAATACATTTTACTACTCTTTTCTGAATTCCCACTAAGACAGTGTTAAAGTGTAAATCTGTAAATAGTAGAGAATAAACTAAGTAATACAAGCAAAAACAAGTTAATCAAAAGTTTCCAATCTTCCCTTTTACCATGACTATATAAATATAGCAGTGCTTTGCTATGAAGGACTAATATTAAGACTTTCTAAATCAAAGCTGAATGCAATATCAGAAGTATTTCAGAACACTTATGAATATAGTCTCAATCTCAATATCTCTTACATTTCCACTATACCTTAAATGAAGATCTTCTGAAAATTTCAGACAGGCGTATATAAATTCTTTAATTTGGCTGTAAACTTTTGGCACAAATTCAGAGAAAGGAAACTTTTTTGGAAATGGTTGCTGTAAATGTAAGAATTCATGAAAGTGAATCACAAATGAACGTACATTGAAGGTATTTGTAAATTAGTTAAAATGCAAAAGGAATTTTCTACTACATTGTGAGCTGTCTGCTTAACAATCTCAATTTAAGAAAGTATTTCTGTAAGTTTCCTGATAGTAAAAAGAATAAGATATAAATTTAAATAAAAATAATTTAAATGTCCTCCAAAACATGAAGGGATAAATAAACTGTGATAAGTACTCAGCAGTAAAAAGGAATGAACTATGGATAACATGCAACAACTTGGATGAATCTCAAAAGCATTATACTGAGTGGAAAAAACCAGCCTCAAAAGATTACATACTGTATGACTCCAATTATGTTGGCATTCTAGAAAAGCCAAAAGTAGATGTACATCAACCATATTGGTGGTTGCCAAAGGCTGGGGGTGAGAGGAGGGATTGATTGAAAAGGGGCAGCATGAGGGACTTGGGGTATGATGGAACTGGTCTGTGTCATTACTGTGGTAGTACATACATGACTCAATGCATTGTCAAAACCAACAGAATTATATAGCACATAAGGTAAATTTCACTGTATGTTTTGGGGAGAAAATGTCCTAAGGGTATAATAAAAGCAAGTACTTCAAAGTGTAAACCAAATACTTCAATCCCCCAAATACTTCAGAGGACCCCACCAAAGCCATCTACTGACTCCCAAAACAGAAACTTCTGTTCTTCTAAGCCCAAGGTATCCCTTGAAGGTGTTCTAGTTCTAACCCACTGAGTTAGAGATAATCCCTTTAATAAGACTGATACAATGAAAGCTTGTAAAGGATGCCACCCAAACAGGGAAGTTTATTTTCAATTACTTACCTTTTCCAGCTCTACATCTTGGAATGGGAATTGTCCTACCACCTTTTTATACATCTCTTCACTTGTTACTGGTATAGGACTGTAGTTGTCAGAGTCAAGTATGTTTCTATAAAGAAAATAAAGGATGGATGGATGGAAGGAAGGAAAGAGGAAGGGTTAATCACTGTAAGGATAAGTAATTTTCAGGTAAATTCTAATGGTTATATATATATATATATATATATCACAACCCAAAATAAACATTTCCCAGTCCCTTTTCTATTGCTTCTACAACATAACTATTTGGTTTCAGATAAGGACATCCTTCAAAGGAAGACAAAAAGAAAACTATATTCTGAAACAAACAGAACAAATATGACCTCATGGTATTTAAGATTTACAGATGATACAGAAAATTTAAGGCAACATATTGAAGCCTTAAGTTAAGTAAGTTAACAATGAAAAAATGTGTGCTCTGGAAAAAGCAAAGGGGTTTCATTTGTTTTTAAATAAGATATATTTGATTATTAATGTTCTTTAACCCTATACTAGACCTTCTATTCAAACTACTTAAATAGTGTTATAACAACTATTTAAATAATATGCTTCAAATATTGGATTGTCATAGGCCTCTTCTCTAAGTGTGAAGAAGGAAAAAGATGAGGAATTTCATGAGTAAGACTTCAAAAAAGGTTCCAGAGAAGCTAAATTATTCAAAAGGGCTCAAAAGCCACTACCTTATGAATAAGCAATAGACAAGACATGTTCTCCAAAGAGAAAACAAAAAATTGAATAAGAAGACAAAAGATGATATAGATGGTATGAACCAAAATATTTGACGTTTATCCATAGAAACAAAAAGAGCCACAATGAGATTTGGGGGCTCCCCACATGTTAGACCTATCACTGATTTTTGGATAACTAGGAAACTTTATTTGGGACATCATTGCAATTTACTTTTATTAACAATCATAACCTGGATCATAGATATAAAATATAAGCCTACTTGTTACCCATCCTATATAATAAAAGCCTAATATGCTAAGTGTCCGGTCGTCCGTTCAACCAATCAAAGCATAATATGCTAATGATATACTAAGGCCGCTCAACCGCTCACTATGACGTGCACTGACCACCAGGGGGCAGACAGTCAATTGGTTGGCAGGTCACTATGATGTGCACTGACCACCAGGGGGAAGATGCTCTGACTGGTAGGTTAGCTTGCTGCTGGGGTCCGGCTGATAGGTCAGGACTGAGCAAGACAGGCCAGACACACCCTGGAGCCCTCCCACAGTCCCTCCCCAGCTGGCCAATCTCCCTCATCCCTCCCCGGCCCCAATTGTGCACCAGTGGGATCCCTTGGCCTGGCCTGCGCCCACTTGCAATCCAGGCCCCCTCAGGGGATGTTGGAGAGCTGGTTTTGGTCGGATCCCACAGGCCAGGCTGAGGGACCCCACTGGTGCACAAATTTGTGCACCGGGCCTCTAGTTATATCTGAAAAACCTTATGCATAAACACATTGTACACACATGTATATGCACTTGCACACACTATATAACTATAGATCATTTCTCACCTGAAAATACCTGCCCATTTCTTTAGCAGAGTTTCACTATATTGATCTCTAATTTCTAATAGCATATCAAAAAGCTGATTTACAGGAAAACCATAAACCTGAAACAAAATAAGAAAATAGCTTCATTTTATAAGGTGATTTTTGTTAGTAACATGAGAGAGATTAGGCATTGAAAGGTATCTTTGTTCCTTTAGCCAACAATTTAAATGTAACCATGATAAAGAGTCTTTCATTCTCACCTAATATTTAGTATTTATCTCTCACAAATTAAAAGGTACATACCAAATTATTTGTCAGTCAGAAAAAAATTAAAAAATGAATATTAAAATTAATATATTGTATACGGGTTATAACATCAGCTAAGTTCTCCCTACAACTCTGCCTGTAACAAGAAATAGGGAGAGAAACTGAAAATGCTACAAATCTCACCCACTTCTAATGCTATTTTATTAATATAATATGTGGTTCAAATCAATAATTATTATCCAAGATGATAGCTAAAAACCTCTAAAGTCACTCGGGTACTATATCTGAATTAAGAAAATTTTGGAAAACTAAGGTAGTAGCTGCTTCAATTAATTGATTTGCTCCAAGGGGAAAAAGAGAGGGATGGGAACTATTTATGAAAACATAAATGGTCAAGGTGATGGACCAGGAAATGCTATGGAAAGATTAAAAAATCTAACACTAGGAAAAGAAGAAACACAACTAAAAACTGAAAGGTACTTATTCAAATTTAGGCAGCCAGTGAAAAGATTTATAGCTGATGGAAATACTAATCTAGATAAACAGAAGTCACAAACCTGAAGTGTATCAGCAAAAAGCACAATGAGGTTCTTCAAATCTAACACGAGGTTTGGATCAGAGCAGTAAGACTAAAGGAAATAAAAGACAATTAGGAAAACATCTTAATCATTAAAAATAAAACTAAATTGTAATTTAATTGTTTACTGCTTCACCTGGTGAAGGATCCCAAGAAAGGGTCCAACACCAGATTTAAGGTAACATGAGATTTGAGAGCTGAGCAGGATACAAAGATGTACATATCACTGTTTTAAAAATTCAGCCTGGTTGGTGTTGCTCAGTGGTTGAGCATCGAACCAGGAACCAAGAGGTCATGGTTTGATTCCCAGTCAGAGCACATGCCCTAGTTGCTGGCTCTATCCCCAGTAGGGGGCATGTAGGAGGCAGCTGATAGATGTTGATGTTTCTCATCAATGTTTCTATCTCTCTCTCCCTCTCTTTCTCTCTCTCTCTCTCAAAATCAATAAAAACATATTTAAAATAATAAATAAATAAAAGTTCAGTGATTTTGGTATTCAAATTTTGGGAATTCTAGTTTGGTTATTTTCTCTGTACTTGATATCTCGGTTCCTGAAAGATGTGTGCTAAATTTTCCCACAATGGGGCAGTTCATTAGTTTCAATTCTTATTACTAACAGTTTTTGTTTTTATACCTATTTATGCTTGCTTGTCTACTGCAAATAAGCTACTGTCTTTTTGGTGGGTTAAAACTGATATTAATACAAAACATGCCTCTCCTCCCCCACTTAATGGTCTTCAACTTCATTTTTATTTGCCTTGTAGAATATTGCTATTTCTGCTTCTTTCTTCATTTTCAAACTTTGTAGGTAATCTTAATTATGTATGAATATCTCTTATTAACCAAACTATAAAACTTTCTAACCTTGACATTTCCCATGATTACTGACATATTTGGACCTATTCCAGCCATTTTAAGCTTTCTATTTATAATTATTTCATTTGTTTGTTTGTTGCCTTTCATGTTTTTCATTGGATCAATTATTTTTACATTATCTTATAGTGGTTATTAATAAGTTATATACTTTCTGTCCACTAGTTTACTTGAAATAATCTGGAGTTTTCACTGAAACTTTTTAAACATTAAGCCTCTCCTTTTGTATGGATTCTTAACAGCATTAAACTTTGCAAACAAATAATCAGTTATTTAGATTTTTCCATGAGTTTTACTCTCTTTTTAACATATTATATTTAATCCTATCTCATCTTATATTTTGGATTTCTTTTTCATTTTACATTCCTTATTGTAGAATACCAATAAGATAGGATAGGTTCCATGTAAACTTTGAATCCTGATATGTAAGAAAATGCTTTTCTCTTGCCCTCAAATTAAAATATAAAATTTGAGATGTAAAAAAAAATTGCCTGCTGTCATTTACCATGCTTGATACAAGATGCATTCTTTCAACTTTTATAATATAGTATTTCTTCACTGCAGGGAAATTTCCTTCTTTTATTTCTTTAATTATTAAAGTCCCCTCCATTGTGACTGTCCTTTTTTAAAAATAGCTAATAGATACAACCAAAACTCTACTTCAATTATCTATGTTTTTCAACATTCATATTTTCCATCTCCATCTTGGGTAGGCCCAACAGGTTGTCCAAATTCTAAGTTCAAATTGTCTAAACTAACAAGTGAGTACAGGCTCTTTGAAGTGGATGGGGCAGATGAATCACTGTGTTCAAAAAGCAGTACCAGAGCACTTCCATCATGCTATTTTCTCTTTATTTAGATGGTAAGGTTGGCCAAAGGAATTGGATAAGCAGCTGGCTGACCAAAGGTTTTAGAATGCAAACCTCTAAATAATTTCCCTTATGATTTATCCTAGGCCCATTCCTGCTCATTGTATTGGTTTGACTCTGAATTTTAAGTGTTCCTATATTCCACTTGGAAGAATGTCTCCTACTTTGACAATAACCCTACCATGCGTAATATACTTTTTATTCTTGGGTTCAGTCATTATTCTGATTCCATCTATTTTCTACGTTCAAAGAAATTATTTGAAATTTCTAGCCTATAGATGATACTTTGTAGAGTTTCTCTTTTTGGATTGTCCTCCCAACCCCTGCCATTTATTTCCATGAGAGCTTGGTTAGGAGATCTGGAAGGCACACATGCTTAGTATACCCTTTGACTAAAAAAAACACACAAAAAACCAACAAAAAACAACAACAAAAAAAACTTAAAATCTGTGTGTGACAGGGAATAGGTTTGGATGTGGGTGTGGGTGTGTATAAAATGACTATCACAGTACACAATCTTGACTACTAAGAAGAAAAAATGATCAATATTTTATATCTATAAAAATAAGTGTTTTGAGCCACAAAGAATTATACTATTGCATAATTTTGAATCTTAAAAATACCTTTTCAGTATTATCAGATGATCTGTTTATCATATTAACAGTCATATTAGCAATTATATTAGCATATCTAATATTAAACCATTCCTGATATGAACTTCTTTGTGTAAGCATGTTACTCTTTTAATATATTGCTAAATTTGAATTCTAAGTGAGACAGATTGTATAAGACCTTTATTATTTTGAAATCAGCATGAGACTATTACACACATTAGTACCTGAAATGTTATATTTTTTGAAATGTTTCCAAATTATACAATGACTAATAATTCAATTGAAAAAGGAAAAAAAGCAGTTTTAAATAGTGACATAGAAAGTTACATATCTATATATATGTGATTTCTGATAAACAAAAAACATAATCACTCAGATATAGAGTTTGTTTTGAGATTTGTTTTGATGTTTGGGTCATTCTTATTTTGCTTGGCTTGCTGCATAATATAAACCATAAACAGTGTCATAAAATAGAATTAGCATGTGTGGCGTCAACTACTTTGTCTCAGAAAGGATAAAATGGTTCAGTGAATAAATGAGGATGATGCTAACTTATTTTTTAATAACTCTCTTGAGATACAATTCCCATACCACACAAGTCTCCTATTTAAAGTACATAATTCATTGGTTATTAGTTTTCTGTATGTTCACAGATATGTATAAACATAAATAAAGTCAATTTTAGAATATTTTCTTCACCTCAAAAAAAAAAAAAAAAAGAACAAAAAATCCCGTGCCCTTTAAGCCATCACGTCCTTAAACTCTTACCCATGCCCAGCCCTAAAACACTACTAATCTACTTTCTCCCTCTGTAGATTGATGCTGAGCTATTGGGGAAGAGGGACACTTTGTCATTTATTCTTCAATTCAAAAGAATATACAGTCGATCTGCAATGAGAAACTCCATTATGATTACTTTCTACACACATATATACTTTAATCAGCACACTTGGAAAGTGCCCTGTTCTTACAGACATCAAATGCAATTGCATGATGAAGAGAGTACATTGTCCTGCTGAGAGAGTCCTATAAATTTATCATGTGGATTCATCAAATGTATCAGTCACATACAAAAAGTTAAGAACCACTGATCTACATTAAAAAAAAAAAAATGTGCCCTGACCAGTTTGGCTCAGTGGCTAGAGCGTCGGCCTATGGACTGAAGAGTCCCAGGTTCGATTCCGGTCAAGGGCATGTACCTTGGCTGCGGGCACATCCCCAGTAGGGGTGTGCAGGAGGCAGCTGATCCATGTTTCTCTCTCATGGATGTTTCTAGCTCTCTATCCCTCTCCCTTCCTCTCTGTAAAAAATCAATAAAATATATTTT
>NW_005359516.1:855747-871568 GCF_000412655.1 Myotis brandtii | reverse complement strand
CAGTAGGGGGTGTGCAGGAGGCAGCTGATCGATGTTTCTCTCTCATCGATGTTTCTAACTCTCTATCCCTCTCCCTTCCTCTCTGTAAAAAATCAATAAAATATATTTTAAAAAAAGAAAAAGAAAAACAGCTTTTCCCAGGAAAAAAATAAAATGGGTAAATCACTGAAATAAACAGATAGAAAAACAAACAAAATCAAGGATTTCCATAGAAGGACAGCAATACTAGTTAATAAAAATGATTGGGGGAAAAAAACCGTCCTCAAAATATTACCTGAACGCTGGTTGTGGGTTCAATTACTGGTTAGGGCACATACCTAGGTTACTGATCAATCCCTGGTTGGAGAGCGTGCAGGAGGCAACGGATCAATGGGTCAATGTTTCTCTCTTTCTCTCTGTCTCTTTTCAAAAAAAAAAAAAATCAATAAACATAATCCTCAGGTGAGGATAAAATATGAAAAAACCATAAAGCACCAAAAATAGGACTTAGATGGGGAGCATATAAAATATTTTACCAGCTCTCACTATGTCTGCCATTTTCAATTTTCAGAGTCTGTTGACTGTAATCTTGCTGCTTATATGTACCTGTGCTTATATCCGATCCATGGCACCCAGCCTCCTGGACAGAAATAAAACTGGATTGTTGGGTATATTTTGGAAGTGCGCCAGAATTGGTGAACGGAAGAGTCCTTATGTGGCAGTATGCTGTATAGTGATGGCCTTCAGCATCCTATTTATGCAGTAGCTTGGAAAAATACCTGAATTTAATTGCCATCAGATTTCAATATAAAAGGGGGACTTATCTGCAGAAAATAATGCAAAGAATGGATAACTTTGTTTCAACATTGAATGAGATAAATTCCCAGCTGCTGTTCTCTATTTTGTTATTGGACCAATGTTCTATATAATTAGGATGTAACTATTTAATACTCAAAGAGTTTGTAGCAATCAATCTCAGTACTGTCACTACAATATTACATTCTGCAAATGTCATTTCGTTGTGTCCAATACCAGTTTTTAGTGAGGTATCTCTAAGGCACATAGTAGAAAAATTTGGTAAATTATTCAAGTTCCTTTCACTGTGACTTGGAAGTGATATATCTTTATGGAATGAGACCGTATATTGAACTAGCTTTTTTATTGGGAAAAAAAAGGGTTCAATTTGTGTTGCTAAGGGTTGCATCATATTTAATAATACTTGCTTTACCTCTGGCCACACCATTTTGAGCATTAACCAGAGTACCTCTACTCTTAACGAACTCTGTAGTTTATAGCAGGTTTTCAAACTATTTAAAAGGAGAAAGATAAATGAGATGTGACTTGAGTAGTATTGAGAAAGTGTTCATATTTAACGTGAAAGGATTTAGAATAGCTGATTGGTGTAGTCGCTTCTGCAGCCTCTCTGGTTAAGTATGGATAAATGTCTTAAGCGTAAATTTGACCAGCTATCATTTTCTAAGTAAAACTATATTCTTAGAATAAAAAGAACAAAACAGAACAATTAAAAAAAAAAATATTTTACCAAACCACATGAAAGCAGGTAAGAGAAAAATACATATATTCTTGGTGAAAAATACCAGAATTTGAAATATATCAATTATTTCCAATTAAATTTATAATAAGACTATAGTTCAAGTAGGGGGATAGAGGGGAGGGAAGAGGTGGAAGAAATGTGACAAAGTAATTCTCAAATTAATCTTGAAAAATAATAAGATAGCATATTTTAAAAATGGGGTTTTTAGAGAATACACATGTCCTATAAAAATTAAACCATACTATATCAGATGTAATGTAATCAATATGATGTATTGATTCAAGACATTCAGAGAGAAGGAAAGGGAAAGGGAGAATCATAGAGCCTAAAAACAGACCTTAGTATACATATTATTATATGATAAAGGTGGGCTTCAAAATATGTTGGGAAAGAGTAGATGTTATGGACTAAATGTTATGTCCCCCAGTATGTCTATTTTTACAGATGGGGCCTTAGATAATTAAGATCAAATGAAATAAGGTGGGGCATTAATCTAATGGGATTGGTGTCCTTACAAAAGGGTAAGGAAACACTAGAATATACTGAGGAAAGACCATGTGAGGACACAATAAAAATGATGTGGCACCCAGCCTCCTGGACAGAAATAAAACTGGATTGTTGGGTATATTTTGGAAGTGTGTCAGAATTGGTGAACGGGAGAGCCCTTATGTTGCAGCATGCTGTGTAGAGTAATGGCATCCTCATCTTATAGTAGCTTGGAAAAATACCTGAATTTAATTGCCATCAGATTTTAATATAAAAAGGGGACTTATCTGCAGAAAATAATGTAAAGAATGGATAACTGTGTTTAAACATTGAATGAAATAAATTCCCAGCTGCTCTTCTCTATTTTGTTATTGGACCAATGTTCTATATAATTAGGATGTAACTATTTAATACTCAAAGAGTTTGTAGCAATCAATCTCAGTACTGTCACTACAATATTACATTCTGCAAATGTCATTTCGTTGTGTCCAATACCAGTTTTTAGTGAGGTATCTCTAAGGCACATAGTAGAAAAATTTGGTAAATTATTCAAGTTCCTTTCACTGTGACTTGGAAGTGATATATCTTTATGGAATGAGACCGTATATTGAACTAGTTTTTTTATTGGGAAAAAAAAGGGTTCAATTTGTGTTGCTAAGGGTTGCATCATATTTAATAATACTTGCTTTACCTCTGGCCACACCATTTTGAGCATTAACCAGAGTACCTCTACTCTTAACGAACTCTGTAGTTTATAGCAGGTTTTCAAACTATTTAAAAGGAGAAAGATAAATGAGATGTGACTTGAGTAGTATTGAGAAAGTGTTCATATTTAACGTGAAAGGATTTAGAATAGCTGATTGGTGTAGTCGCTTCTGCAGCCTCTCTGGTTAAGTATGGATAAATGTCTTAAGCGTAAATTTGACCAGCTGTCATTTTCTAAGTAAAACTATATTCTTAGAATAAAAAGAACAAAACAGAACAATTAAAAAAAAAAATATTTTACCAAACCACATGAAAGCAGGTAAGAGAAAAATACATATATTCTTGGTGAAAAATACCAGAATTTGAAATATATCAATTATTTCCAATTAAATTTATAATAAGACTATAGTTCAAGTAGGGGGATAGAGGGGAGGGAAGAGGTGGAAGAAATGTGACAAAGTAATTCTCAAATTAATCTTGAAAAATAATAAGATAGCATATTTTAAAAATGGGGTTTTTAGAGAATACACATGTCCTATAAAAATTAAACCATACTATATCAGATGTAATGTAATCAATATGATGTATTGATTCAAGACATTCAGAGAGAAGGAAAGGGAAAGGGAGAATCATAGAGCCTAAAAACAGACCTTAGTATACATATTATTATATGATAAAGGTGGGCTTCAAAATATGTTGGGAAAGAGTAGATGTTATGGACTAAATGTTATGTCCCCCAGTATGTCTATTTTTACAGATGGGGCCTTAGATAATTAAGATCAAATGAAATAAGGTGGGGCATTAATCTAATGGGATTGGTGTCCTTACAAAAGGGTAAGGAAACACTAGAATATACTGAGGAAAGACCATGTGAGGACACAATAAAAATGATGCCATTTGCAAACCAGGAAGAAAGTTCTCACCAAAAACCACCATGCTGGCACCCTGACCTCAGATTTCAAATGATACACATATAATTATTTTAAAACAGTGAAACACTGAATAGCATATAGATAATAAGCTCGAAGTAAGCACCTCTCTTGGGCTTCTTACATACCGAGTGGGTACGGAGTGCGGCAATGGTTTTGGAAAGCGCCATTTCCCATAGTTCATCAATGTAGGCTCTATTTACTAAGCCCTGGGTCGTATGTAAAATATGATCTTCAACCACAAAAAAGCTAAGATTGGGGAAAAGAGAAAGCACAGTTGTCAGAAATTACAGTTTGCATACTATTTCATACTATTTCCAGGGTTTGACAAACATTAAGAACTGTCACTAAATTCTAAGTTAATAGTCATTTTTTTTTCTAAAAGAAAGCTGTCTGGTATCATAAATGAAATCAGATTTCTTGGACTTAGTATTATGCTCCTGATCTTGATATCCTCTTAACTACTTTTACAAAACTTGGAGTTACATTTTTGTTAAATGTTAACCATATTATCTAGCAATTTAAAAGGAAAGAAAATGTTTATAGGTAAAAGAGGATAATTTTTATTATCCCGATAAGTATATTTTAAAAAGCCAATAGGTTTTAAAAAGACAATAAAAGGTAAAATACATATATTTTAAGAACCCAACAAAAAATATCCAAATAATTACCCTTGTCCTTATATAGACTTTCTCAACAAAGTATTAAAAAGGTATCTTACAAAGTTTTAAAAAAATTCATACTTATTCTTTAACATTCTGCTGAGGCTTTTACATTTTTATGCATTTAAAATGTATTTTCAGCTATCTTGCCTAAATATTCATACTAATTAAAATAATAATGTAGAACCACTGCTCTACATTAAAAAAAAAAATGCTTGAAAGAAATCTAAGTTTCCTAAAAGAAAAACAGCTTTTCCCAGGAAAAAATAAAATGGGTAAATCACTGAAATAAACAGATATAAAAACAAACAAAATCAAGGATTTCCATAGAATTAAAATAATAATTCTTTAAATACAGAGTATTTATGATATATTTTAATCAAAACTATCAATTACATTGAAACAATCTTAGTCTTAAAAAATAAGTTTCATGGAACAATTCAATTTTTTCCCTTTTCTTTTAACTGCAAAGTCATATTCTGAATTAGAATAAGATGCCTACATTTGGGATGTTTATCTGGGGACTGCAATTCCATACTAGTACAGATACTCTAGATGAGGGGACTGCAATTCCATACTAGTACAGATACTCTAGATGAGGGTATAACCCACTGTGTGTTTTCATAAATATTGTTTTATTGGAACACAGCCATGCTCACTCATTTGAGTAGTGCCTATAGTTGCTCTTGCATTGCAACAGAGCTGAACAGTTGTGACCAAAAAAAAAAAAAAAATTTACAGCATGGTAAGCCTAAAATATTTTACTATCTGGCCACTTTAGAAAAAGTTTGCCAACTTTTGCTGATTATTTGGTTCCCTCTTACCAAGCATGGAGAAATAAAACATCAAATATAATAATGTTTTTCTCCCTTTATCCATAAAAAGTCCTTTGCAACAATATAATGTTGAAACCAATAGGACATTCCTTTAAAATAATCAGAAAGTCAAGACTAAATAAAATCTTGTCTTAAAATTTTAAAAAAATAATGAAAACTTGATTTATTTTTCCAAGTCTCACAAATAATATACATTCAACACACACATGCACACAGATGCACACACAGATGCATATACCTACCCTACAATTTGATTAAAATACTTCCTGTAGCCATCTAAAGTTTCATGCTGCAACAAAGTAAAAAAGAAAAAAGTTATTATTTATGCTTTGATACATTAAGACAGAGTTAATATCAGCTTTTTAATTTTTTAAGACTCAGTTCCCAAAACTATAAGAAAAATATAATAACAGTACCTACTTAGAGGGCTACAGTGAGAACAAAATGAGACTTAGAACAACGCCTGACACATGGTAATCAATAGATGTTAGAGTTGCTATTTTCTTACATTCATCAAAAGTGGTCTCAAACTAACAGTTAAAAAAAATTTTGCTAAGCACATATGCAAAACAATTAAAAGATACCAGAAAAGTAAAAAGGTGAGGAAAATAAAGGTGGGGATCCTACCATGTTAGATGGAGGCTGGAGCACCAAACGGGCCTGTTTTCGCCTCTGTTTTCGGTAATAGTTCTCAAATGTTTCCCGGGCACCCTGTAAATAAATGAAAGGAAATGAATTGACACAACAGGACCAATTATTCTAGTTTTTTATGAGAAAAGAGAAGGTCCCAGGGTCTGGAACTGAGGCATCCCCACCTTTCTCAAAATATGCTATTTTAACAATTATAGTAATCATAGAAAAAATAAAAATAAGTATTACCATTTGTTGAACCTTACTTACAAATCCTGTAGGGAAGGATATAAAAGATTTTTAAGAGGAAACCACCAGAAATTAACCTCAAGAACACCAAAGCTGGTTTCTGAATCAACTATCACAGATTCACAAGAATAAAGACGAACCAACATTCTCATAGGTTAGCAGTTGAGAAAATGTTCCTTAAAAAACCTTACAGAACATCCTGAAGAAAAAATGTCTAGAATAAAACTGAATCATGAGCAAAGGGCCAAAGAGAGGCAGGAAAAAGGTAGGAACTGAGGACAGTAAATCAGTCTTCCCAAATAGAATATACTCTAGCACAGAATTGACACAAAAGGGAAGGGAAGGGGAAAAGCCCTGGAAATTCTTGGTGCATAGTTTCCCCTTTTCATTTATAATTCTAGGCTTACCTGTAGGTGCTAAAGGAACAAAGGCTGCCTCAAGAGCTCTGGAACTGGATTATATTGAATAGTGTCCTCTCAAAATGCATGTCCTTCCCTGGATCTCTCAATGTGATCATTTTAGAAACAGGGTCATCCTTGATGCAATTAGTTAAATTAATATGCAGCCAGACTAGAGCAGGGTGGCCCTTAATCCAATGTAACTGGTGTCCTCAAAAGAGAGGAGAAAAGACACAGAGAAGAGACAAATAGAACATCATGTGGTGACACAGACTAAGACTGGGGTAGTGCGGCTACAAGCCAAGGAACACCAAGGAGTGACAGCCACCGCCAGAAGCTAGGAAGATGCAAGGCAGGATTCTATCCAGGGTCTGAGAGGGTGGGTGATCTTTTGACACCTTGATTTTGGATTTCTAGTCTCCCAGACTATGACAGAACAAATGTCTGTTGTTTTAAACTACATAGTTTGTAGCAGTTTGCTACAGCAGCCCAAGAAAATTAATATAAGTTCAAAGCCTTTAAAACATAATGCTCCCTTATAACTAAATTTTACTTTTAATCCAAGACTTCTCTAAATAAACAAGAGTGGAAAGGGAGAGACAGCATTGCACACTGGTTAAAAGTGATGATTTTGGAACTGGACGATTTCATTCAAACCGTGACTCTGCCCCTTAGTAGCTCTACAACTAACATGACTAGCTATATAACTCCCCTTTCAGTAATGTAACTTCCACTATTTAACTACTTAGCTTTCACAAATAGATGTAACATGGTTTTCTCATTTGTAAAGATGCCAACCACACAGAGTTGTTATGAAGATTTAGAAGAGTTACAAAGCTTTTAGAACAGTGTCTGATAAATAATAACCCCTATGCAAGTGTCTGTTTAAAAATTAAATAAGATAAATCAGTGAAGAAAGTGAAAGCCCTGCCCATGTGAGAAAGTATAAACATCCTGCAATACGAAGCTTGGTTTCCTTCGCGTCCCCTGAAGTCTGAAGAATTTCACCCAACATGACTTCTTTGAATTTGATTTAAGGTGCTAGAGCATGCAAACACAATAGTGTAGCTTAGGGGTTACCAAATGTTTTCTGTAAAGGGCAGGATAGTAAGTATGTTTAGGCTTGGTTACCATACAGTCTTTGTTGCAACTATTTAACGCTCCCGTTGCAGAGCAAACACAACCATAGACAACACATAAATCAGTGTGGTTGGGTTCCAATAAACCATATTTGTGGAAACTGAAATTAGAATTTCACATAATTTCCACCTGTCATGAAATAGCATTCTTCTTTTGATTTTTTTTTACCCTTTAAAAATATAAACATTTTCGTTCACAGGTCATACAGAAACAGGCAGGAGGCAGGAATCGGCCCATGGGTCATGATTTGTTGAACCCTGGTGTAACTTAAAAACACAGGTTTTAAAAAATGCTGAAGTGATAATAACTGTACACACCTGAGTTTTTCTGCCTATAAAATCAAATCAAACACTAAGACAGCTATTTTAAGGCTTTCTTAGTCCATACGTTAATGAGGTAGCAAATGATTCCATTTAAAAACTAAGAAGTGGAAACTGCCTGTTGGTTTGTTAAAGTTATTCCCCACTTGTCACCATTTCACAGCATAGTGGTATTATTAAATGTCAATTACATTCTGTACACACTGAAGGGCTTTTCATTTTAAGGTTAACAGTCCTAAAGGCCCTTTATTATTCTGGTGTGATGTTACATATTCAACATGCTTTGGAGCCAAGATACACTTAGCTGAGAATTTAGGGAAAGCCTTCTCTTTAATTAGACCATAGTATACTAATTTAATTATTTTTTTATAAATGATAGAAAATACACAAGATGAAATTCTATACAAAAACCAAATCATGGTCCTCTACTTAATTCTAAACTAGATACAATTTTGCCTTTCAAATAATCACTCAATAGAATAAAAACATAAGAAAAGACCAACTTATCTAATTTACAAAAATGAGTTAGATTTTCCCTAATGGCTGCTAAAAAACATTCACCTCTGATTATTCTATTTCCTCTGCGAATTTTGTCAAGTCGGTGCTTACAGGTGGAATTTGAGAAGCAGATGTCTGAGCGGTGCAGCTGAGTAACTGATGAAGTGCCTGCCTACTCACAAACATGTCAAATGTGAACAGTAGAGATTTCCACTTCAGCTTCAAACTCCTTCAATCACTAATATTTTTTAAAAGCTATTAAAGGCATAAGCAAAATAGAAACAAAACAATAGACAGGCAAGTAAAAAGACGTTTGTTTTTTCATTTTATATCATTGTGCATTTAGTGTTACAGGGCTCCAAAGGCTTTGTAATAATTAATACATACAATATCACAGAAAAACAAGTCACTTATCTATGAAGTGCCATATTACCATGTGATAGTCACTGAGCATTGCCTCTGCCTTCACAGAATTTATAGTCTATGGTGGAAGACTAACAATTAAGCAAGCAATTATATTAAAATAAACTACAAAACCCTATGGATTATAGGGAGGGAGGGAGGGTGTGAGTGAGTGTGTGTGTGTGTGTGTGTGTGTGTGTGTGGTGTATACTGCCCTATGGATTATAGGGAGGGAGGGAGGGTGTGAGTGAGTGTGTGTGTGTGTGTGTGTGTGTGTGTGTGTGTGTGTATACTGAGTGGAAGGAATGTCAGAGAAGGCTTGCCAGAAAAAAAATGACATTTATACTCATAATTAAAGAATAAGTCAGAAGAATAAAAAAGGGGGAGAAGGAATGTTCCTTATAGAGACACAGGGGGTCAGAGAAAAGAGGCATCACACATCCCATGGACTGAAAGTTATTTCTGGCTGGAACTCGGGGGTTACATGAGAGGGATGACGTTAAGATACTTGGACTTGAACTGTAAAGGCTTAGGAGTTTTTGACACCTGGAAGTTTAATGTAATGCATAGAATAAAGAAAGGGGAAACTAGATACAAAAAGATCAGTCAGAATCTGACATATATTTAGGAGATACAAGCCAATGATTGATTGGATACAGGAAGGAAAGAAGGCTGATGTGAAGTTTCTAACTGGGAACTAGTTTGACAGTGGTGTCATTTAATAAGAAAGGAAACATATGAGAAAGAATATACAGTCAAATACTATTCGTGGATTCCATATTTGTAAATTTGCCTACTTGTTAACATTTATTTATAACCTCAAAATCCATTCTTGTGACTCTTTCATGGTCATTTAGGGGTGTATGCAGAGTAGTAAAAAATTTGAGTTGCCTGATGCACACGTTCCTGGCTGAGGCGGAACAAAGCAATGCTCTGCCTTCTTATTTTTGTTTACATACTATATATAAACAACTATCCTTTTCATAGTCTATCTAGTGCCACATTTTTTGTATTTGTGCTTCTTTTTTTAAAAATTGAGATATAATTGCCATAGAATATTATATTAGTTTCAGGTGTAGAACATATTTGCCAATGATACATCTGATAAAGGGTTAATTTTCAAAATATATAAAGTACTCATACAACTCAACAAAAGGAAGACAAACAATCCAATCAAAAAATGGGCAGAGGAGCTAAACACACACTTCTCCAAAAAGGACATACAAATGGCCAAGAGACATATGAAAAAATTCTCAACATCACTAAACATCAGAGAGATACAATTAAAACGACAATGCGGTACCATCTCACACCTGTCAGAATGGCTACCATCAACAAATCAACAAACGGCAAGTGTTGGCGAGGATGTGGAGAAAATATACTCTAGCACAGAATTGACACAAAAGGGAAGGGAAGGGGAAAAGCCCTGGAAATTCTTGGTGCATAGTTTCCCCTTTTCATTTATAATTCTAGGCTTACCTGTAGGTGCTAAAGGAACAAAGGCTGCCTCAAGAGCTCTGGAACTGGATTATATTGAATAGTGTCCTCTCAAAATGCATGTCCTTCCCTGGATCTCTCAATGTGATCATTTTAGAAACAGGGTCATCCTTGATGCAATTAGTTAAATTAATATGCAGCCAGACTAGAGCAGGGTGGCCCTTAATCCAATGTAACTGGTGTCCTCAAAAGAGAGGAGAAAAGACACAGAGAAGAGACAAATAGAACATCATGTGGTGACACAGACTAAGACTGGGGTAGTGCGGCTACAAGCCAAGGAACACCAAGGAGTGACAGCCACCGCCAGAAGCTAGGAAGATGCAAGGCAGGATTCTATCCAGGGTCTGAGAGGGTGGGTGATCTTTTGACACCTTGATTTTGGATTTCTAGTCTCCCAGACTATGACAGAACAAATGTCTGTTGTTTTAAACTACATAGTTTGTAGCAGTTTGCTACAGCAGCCCAAGAAAATTAATATAAGTTCAAAGCCTTTAAAACATAATGCTCCCTTATAACTAAATTTTACTTTTAATCCAAGACTTCTCTAAATAAACAAGAGTGGAAAGGGAGAGACAGCATTGCACACTGGTTAAAAGTGATGATTTTGGAACTGGACGATTTCATTCAAACCGTGACTCTGCCCCTTAGTAGCTCTACAACTAACATGACTAGCTATATAACTCCCCTTTCAGTAATGTAACTTCCACTATTTAACTACTTAGCTTTCACAAATAGATGTAACATGGTTTTCTCATTTGTAAAGATGCCAACCACACAGAGTTGTTATGAAGATTTAGAAGAGTTACAAAGCTTTTAGAACAGTGTCTGATAAATAATAACCCCTATGCAAGTGTCTGTTTAAAAATTAAATAAGATAAATCAGTGAAGAAAGTGAAAGCCCTGCCCATGTGAGAAAGTATAAACATCCTGCAATACGAAGCTTGGTTTCCTTCGCGTCCCCTGAAGTCTGAAGAATTTCACCCAACATGACTTCTTTGAATTTGATTTAAGGTGCTAGAGCATGCAAACACAATAGTGTAGCTTAGGGGTTACCAAATGTTTTCTGTAAAGGGCAGGATAGTAAGTATGTTTAGGCTTGGTTACCATACAGTCTTTGTTGCAACTATTTAACGCTCCCGTTGCAGAGCAAACACAACCATAGACAACACATAAATCAGTGTGGTTGGGTTCCAATAAACCATATTTGTGGAAACTGAAATTAGAATTTCACATAATTTCCACTGTCATGAAATAGCATTCTTCTTTTGATTTTTTTTTACCCTTTAAAAATATAAACATTTTCGTTCACAGGTCATACAGAAACAGGCAGGAGGCAGGAATCGGCCCATGGGTCATGATTTGTTGAACCCTGGTGTAACTTAAAAACACAGGTTTTAAAAAATGCTGAAGTGATAATAACTGTACACACCTGAGTTTTTCTGCCTATAAAATCAAATCAAACACTAAGACAGCTATTTTAAGGCTTTCTTAGTCCATACGTTAATGAGGTAGCAAATGATTCCATTTAAAAACTAAGAAGTGGAAACTGCCTGTTGGTTTGTTAAAGTTATTCCCCACTTGTCACCATTTCACAGCATAGTGGTATTATTAAATGTCAATTACATTCTGTACACACTGAAGGGCTTTTCATTTTAAGGTTAACAGTCCTAAAGGCCCTTTATTATTCTGGTGTGATGTTACATATTCAACATGCTTTGGAGCCAAGATACACTTAGCTGAGAATTTAGGGAAAGCCTTCTCTTTAATTAGACCATAGTATACTAATTTAATTATTTTTTTATAAATGATAGAAAATACACAAGATGAAATTCTATACAAAAACCAAATCATGGTCCTCTACTTAATTCTAAACTAGATACAATTTTGCCTTTCAAATAATCACTCAATAGAATAAAAACATAAGAAAAGACCAACTTATCTAATTTACAAAAATGAGTTAGATTTTCCCTAATGGCTGCTAAAAAACATTCACCTCTGATTATTCTATTTCCTCTGCGAATTTTGTCAAGTCGGTGCTTACAGGTGGAATTTGAGAAGCAGATGTCTGAGCGGTGCAGCTGAGTAACTGATGAAGTGCCTGCCTACTCACAAACATGTCAAATGTGAACAGTAGAGATTTCCACTTCAGCTTCAAACTCCTTCAATCACTAATATTTTTTAAAAGCTATTAAAGGCATAAGCAAAATAGAAACAAAACAATAGACAGGCAAGTAAAAAGACGTTTGTTTTTTCATTTTATATCATTGTGCATTTAGTGTTACAGGGCTCCAAAGGCTTTGTAATAATTAATACATACAATATCACAGAAAAACAAGTCACTTATCTATGAAGTGCCATATTACCATGTGATAGTCACTGAGCATTGCCTCTGCCTTCACAGAATTTATAGTCTATGGTGGAAGACTAACAATTAAGCAAGCAATTATATTAAAATAAACTACAAAACCCTATGGATTATAGGGAGGGAGGGAGGGTGTGAGTGAGTGTGTGTGTGTGTGTGTGTGTGTGTGTGTGTGTGTGTATACTGAGTGGAAGGAATGTCAGAGAAGGCTTGCCAGAAAAAAAATGACATTTATACTCATAATTAAAGAATAAGTCAGAAGAATAAAAAAGGGGGAGAAGGAATGTTCCTTATAGAGACACAGGGGGTCAGAGAAAAGAGGCATCACACATCCCATGGACTGAAAGTTATTTCTGGCTGGAACTCGGGGGTTACATGAGAGGGATGACGTTAAGATACTTGGACTTGAACTGTAAAGGCTTAGGAGTTTTTGACACCTGGAAGTTTAATGTAATGCATAGAATAAAGAAAGGGGAAACTAGATACAAAAAGATCAGTCAGAATCTGACATATATTTAGGAGATACAAGCCAATGATTGATTGGATACAGGAAGGAAAGAAGGCTGATGTGAAGTTTCTAACTGGGAACTAGTTTGACAGTGGTGTCATTTAATAAGAAAGGAAACATATGAGAAAGAATATACAGTCAAATACTATTCGTGGATTCCATATTTGTAAATTTGCCTACTTGTTAACATTTATTTATAACCTCAAAATCCATTCTTGTGACTCTTTCATGGTCATTTAGGGGTGTATGCAGAGTAGTAAAAAATTTGAGTTGCCTGATGCACACGTTCCTGGCTGAGGCGGAACAAAGCAATGCTCTGCCTTCTTATTTTTGTTTACATACTATATATAAACAACTATCCTTTTCATAGTCTATCTAGTGCCACATTTTTTGTATTTGTGCTTCTTTTTTTAAAAATTGAGATATAATTGCCATAGAATATTATATTAGTTTCAGGTGTAGAACATATTTGCCAATGATACATCTGATAAAGGGTTAATTTTCAAAATATATAAAGTACTCATACAACTCAACAAAAGGAAGACAAACAATCCAATCAAAAAATGGGCAGAGGAGCTAAACACACACTTCTCCAAAAAGGACATACAAATGGCCAAGAGACATATGAAAAAATTCTCAACATCACTAAACATCAGAGAGATACAATTAAAACGACAATGCGGTACCATCTCACACCTGTCAGAATGGCTACCATCAACAAATCAACAAACGGCAAGTGTTGGCGAGGATGTGGAGAAAAAGGAACCCTCGTGCACTGCTGGTGGGAATGCAGACTGGTGCAGCCACTGTGGAAAACAGTATGAAGTTTCCTCAAAAAATTAAAAATGGAACTCCCATTTGACCCAGTGATGCCACTTCTAGTAATATATCCTAAGAAACCCAAAACACCAATCAGAAAAAATAGATGCACCCCTATGTTTATAGCAGTACAATAGCTAAGATTTGAAAACAGCCTAAGTGCCCATCAGCAGACGAGTGAATAAAAAGCTGTGGTACATTTACACAATGGAATACTATGTAGCTATTTAAAAAAAGAAGGAACTCTTACCATTTGCAACAGCTTAGATGAACCTGGAGAGTATTATACTAAGCAAAATAAGCCAGTCAGAGAAAGGTATCACTCATATGTGGAATCTAATGAACAAAATAAACTGATGAACAAAATAGATCCAAAGGCATAGAAGCATGAAACAGACTGACACATTTCAGAAGGACGGCAGGATTGGGATGTGGGAGGGCAGAGATTAGCCTGGGAACTTATATGCAGAGCCCATAGACACAGAAAATAGTCTGGTAAAGGCCTGGGAGGGGCGTGTGTGGGGTGGAGGGGGCCAATGGGGAGGGGGGATAACAGAAACACAGAGGACATCTGTAGTACTATCAACAATAAAGATAAATTTAAAAAATAATAAGGCAGGATGTGCCTTATGGAGAAAACACATGTTTTAGATAAGCTTCATTCAGGCATGAGTTATAATGCTGTTGACTATTAATTCAATATTAATGAATCAATAATATATATTGAATAATGTGTCTTTAAAGAGAAACACACATAAAACAAGGTTATGAATTGATTGGCTGATGAAAATGTTGTGATCAGAAGCTCACAGAAACATAACCCTCTATTTCCCTAGGTGCAATGGCTCAGTATTCATTAACTCAGTGTTTATAGTGACTTTATAGAACAGAACTACCATGAATAACAAGAACTGACTGTATCTGGGGATATTGATGATAATGTCCTCCTCTGTACTGGACATGTTTAGTTTGTGAGTTTCAAGTGCTAAGTGTTTGGGAGCAGGCGTAATTGGGTCTACAGCTCAGGGGAAAGAGCTAGGCTACCGATAATGGATTGCAAAATTATTAGCAGAGAGATGATAACTGAAGCCTAGGAGAAAATGAGATAATATAAGGAATATCTGTAGAATGAAAGTACAAAAGAACCTAACACAAGAATCCCAAGTGACACCAAAAAAAAAAAAAAAAGTCTGCCTTTCTCTTATAATTAAAACTAGAGGCCCGGTGCACAAAAATTTGTGCACTCGGGGGGGAGAGGGGGTCCCTCAGACCGGCCTGTGCCCTCTCGCAGTCTGGGACCCCTCGGGAGATAACGACCTGCTGGCTTAGGCCTGCTCCCGGGTGGCAGAGGGCAGGCCCAATCCCTAGGTGCAGCCCCTGGTCAGGCTCAGAGCAGGGCCGATTGGGGAGTTGGGGCACCGCCCCGTCATGCACAGAGCAGGGCGGATCGGGAGGTTGCGATGCCACCCTCAGTCATGCTCAGGGTAGGGCCGATTGGGGGGTTGGGGCACCGCCCCCTGTCACACTCAAGGCAGGGTCGATGGGGAGGTTGCGGCGCCACCCCCTGTCACGCACAGAGCAGGGCCGATAGGGGAGCTGGGGCACCGCCCCCTGTCACACACAGAGCAGGGCCGATCAGGGGGTTGGGGCGCTGCCCCCTGTCACGCACAGAGCAGGGCCGATAGGGGAGCTGGGGCACCGCCCCCTGTCACACACAGAGCAGGGCCGATCAGGGGGTTGGGGCGCTGCCCCCTGTCACGCACAGAGCAGGGCCGATCAGGGGGTTGGGGCGCTGCCCCCTGTCACTCACAGAGCAGGGCCAATCAGGGGGTTGGGGAGCTCCCCC
>NW_005359516.1:834906-855003 GCF_000412655.1 Myotis brandtii | reverse complement strand
TGCCTGGCTGCCTGCCGCCATCTTGGCTGACAGTTAATTTGCATATACTCACTGATTAGCCAATGAAAAGGGTAGCGGTCGTACGCTAATTACCATGTTTCTCTTTTATTAGTGTAGATATTGCTTTAAATGCCAACTACTTAGAGAAGATTTTTCTACTACTCAATTTAAAATGAAAAGTGATGCCTAACACATAGCCCACCTTTAATTCATTGCATAGCACATATCTCCATCTGATAATACTGTTTTCTAGTTTGTGTCATTTCATTTGGATGCAAGCTCCATGAAAACAAGTATTTTGTTTGTGTTATTTATTGTTGTGTTCCCAGCCCCAATGCCATGCCTGGTACATAAATGCCATTCAATATACATGTCTTTGAATAAATAATTAAAACTGTGAATAAGATATTAATCAATATTTTCTTTTAAGACTTCATTTTCATATTTATACTTTATCTGCTATTACAAAAATCATTTCTTTGTAATTATTCCTACTTATCTCATCCTGTTGGTTTTCTATCTCCATAGGGCCACTTTAGTCTTTTAAAGAATTTTGTTCCTGTTTCATAGAGATTATGACTTCTTCACACCAAACAATTTTCAAAATTTTCTTTTGGTTCTTATAGAAAATGATTTTTAGAATCATGTTTCCTCTGAACTTTTTAGAATAATGTTCCCTGACCCTTTTTATCCTGTATGATTTTTCAGGTCTCAAATTTTGCTTTGTATTGTTTCATTTTCCCAATTGCTCTATTTTGAACAACAGAAGCACTTTCTGGACCACAGATTTGGTTTGCGGTTTGCCTTTGGCTGTAGATCAAACATCCTTATGGAAGTGGCAATTTATAGCAGGATGATGTGCGCAGGTCCAAAGCTGTTTCAAAGACTATCCACAAACTGATTCTCGTGTCAAGCAAGCAATTGGCCTACTAGGTTCACGAAATATGGATAAACATTCTCCTACCACACAGCTCTCATGTTAAACTCTCTGAACTTCTTAAAGTGAGTGAAAATCACAATTATATAGGGTATTCTTATCTGTGCTCTTGTATAAGCACTATTAAGTATTCTCCAGCACAGGAAGAACTGGGCTGCCACCAAAGTTCCTATTTCCCACTCACCCCACAGTCTAGAAGCCTTCAAAAGGAGAATCCATGCATACAAGGGTGGACAACCAATGTATTCATCAATTCAGGATTGCATTTTCAGGCAAAAAGGCATACAGTGGAAAAGAGATAAAGTGTCCTCTGACTTTTTAAAGTTTGCTCTCTTTAGAGCAACAAAACACACATCACTCTACTACTGGACTTTTCAATCCATTCAATCAGCTCTAAAGTTAGAGCCAATCTTATTCAAATTCAGACAATGCAATGTTAATTATCATCCTCATTTATTAATGTTGTTATAAGTTTCCAGACTTTAATGCATCTAAAATATTTTAGTAAATGTTAAGCCAAGCAAGACTTGAAGCCAAGCAAGACTTTGTTTAATATTTTCTATGTTAAATGTGTAATCCCATCTGAAATTTAACCTAGATACTAGAGTTTACATTAGAAAGAAATCTCTACAGCAAATTTTTGCCATTCATTTATAGAACAACTAAGAAAAACTAAATGATCAGAGAATATATCCTATTTTTACTTAATGTTAAAACAAGAGAAAGAAATATTCTCCAGGGAGTGTTAATCTCTTCTTCAATTTACTGGGTACTTTATCCTCTAAATTCATATCTGATTTAAGTATTATATCATTTTTAGTGATAAACTTGGAGAAGGGTGCTAATAGTCAAATGCTCCAAAAGCCATTGACAATTCCCTAAGACTAATCATTAAATCCAGCACTAGATTTTTACCAGGAAATGACCCACTTATCAGGCTATGCCAGAAATTGTTTGGGATTTTTAAAATATTTTGCTTTTAGCTGTGTTTTCTATATTATTTATCTCTTTTTAAATTATTATTAATTACAAAATTAAAATATGTGCCTTAGAAAAAACAAATAAAGATCAGGCAAAAAGAGAAAATAAGTCATTCATAACCCCATCACCTGGAGATAACTACTGTTTTTGGTATACTCCCTTACAGACCTTTTCCTATTCTAAAAACAGATATTTCACATACATACACACATATGTACAGTATATTAACACACATATAAATCAGATCATATTGTACATATTCTTCTCACTGACTTTTGCATGCAAAAATCTTTTCTCAAACAACATAATTGTGTATGATCCACTTTTATTGCACAACACTGTTCCAACTCCCTTTCTTCAAACACATGCTATAAACCTTCTCACAAATGCTGGAACAAACAAGGGTTTAGAATAAATGTTTAAAAATAAAAGCATAAGTGACAACTTTAATTCCTTATGTGTCTAGAGAGACACTTGTCTGGATATAAACATAGGAAACACACAGAGTATTGCCACTCAGTGTGGGCAAATCAAAGAGGATTATTTGTTTGTAAAAGCTCAAAAGTCAAATTTTAGCTACTAGAAATTACAAATGTGCACTAGTAATCAAATAAGTCAGGATCATGTGACCTTGCTCTTGAGGGAGGGTGTGGGAGGCCAGATGAAAGACCTTTCCATTGATTTGTCTTCATAAAAGGTAATAATAATGTGTACCATGCACAGACACCCTAAACCTTTCATATGATTACTAAGCCCCATATGCCACCAAACATTAGTGGTATCTACATGCTAGTTTTGAAAAAGGGAGAAAAACTTATGTTGGGACAATGCTACTTCATATGGGCTATACAATAGGCAAAGAGGGACAAACCTATCCTCTTCCTTAAATATTTACTGTGCAATTATTTGGCTAAACAGTCCTTCATCTAGGGGGTCTCTCCAGGTAAAGATTGATATGGAGTCTACTGGAGAGTGGGCCAATTCCATCTAATCAATCACAATAACAGAAAAGTAACCCTTGGATTGAGAAGCAGCTAAAGGACAAATACACAAAGAAACAAGGGAGTGAAAATGAAAGAAGGGAAGCACATACCATTGTTCTTTCAGCTTTGCCTACAGGAAGCAATATTTCCATTTGGTCTTGGGCAAAGCCTATAATTTCACCACCCTGACTGCAGCTGGAGAACTCCCTTTTAACTGTCCCGGCTTCCAAGTGAAGACAGGTTTATTCAGAGTTTTTTGGGGGGGTGGGGGGGGGGTATTTAAAAGGGGAAAAAAACCTGAAAGGGCCATTTTAATTTGCTTCCATGTGAAAAGGGGAGCACTTTTCATAGGGCCCCATAATGACATGCAGCGGATATTACACTTCACCATATGGCTAATTTGCACTGCAGGTCTAAAGCAGGATTTTCTTTCATTAGAACTGCCCTAAAGATTAGACTACAGAAACATGTATAAAGAACAAACCCAAGATGCCCTCTATTGCTTAAACCTAGAAACATGTCATCCTCAGATGTAAAAGCCCATTCTTAGAGTTCCCATGCAAGGTCATTCAAGAGCCGTGATGGTAATATGTGTCGCAGCTCCCCTTCCCTATATCAGGGCTTTGAAAAGTGTCTAAAATTCAAGAACCACAACACTGTCAAAACACCTCGAAAAAACACACACACACACAGAAACTAGATATGCTCAATTCTTGATACCATTCAATTAGCCTACAAAATAAATCTACATAAATATCTGATCCTTTTTGAAAACAGCAAAGGCAATCTGACCTTCTACCAGAGTGCTATTTTTAAGATGGCCCTTATAACTTATGTTTGTCTTGGCATTTCCTCCTTCTGCCATATCCCTAGCCTGAGCCATAGAAAAGAACATCCCCTCCAGGAATGACAGAGTCTGTAGGAATTAAAAGAAAAGAAAAAAGAAAGAAATCTGATGTCTAATGATTATGAAGTAGTTGAGGCTGTGCTTTTGAAAAAAGTAAACATTATGATTAACAATCGTGGGCTTTGTAATTAGCTTCCCCCTTCCAAGAGAGAGTGTTAATTTATTAAATATTTTAACAAAGAGTCTTTTATTATCAAATTCAGTTTGGCTGGCTCCTTTCATAGCATTTCCAATTACAACCAATAAAGCTTTAATTGATGACTACTTTTTACAACCTTTGACCCAAGATGATAAACAGTTGTACCTTAGAAGCAAAAGGGTATACTTCAAAGGGAACAGTGTCTTAATCATGCTTAGCAAACCAAACTGCTTAAAATTACAACCTAGATACCTGGTTAGAACAAACACCTAGACTTCCTCTATGATTAAGGTAATTGATCAGAGAAAAATTTGGATTTCACTTTTAAGATAAATGTCCCTTTTGTTAGAGAAACCCTAACTTGAATAATCTGCAAGTAACGTGTACCTTAATGTGCCATTATTATATTATAATACAAATATAATAGATTTAATCCATTTGTGGATATTTAGCAAGAGAATGTTTTATTTTTCCATATTTTCAAGATTTATTGAAAATTAATTTATATATATAATTGCATAAGCTTAAGGGGTATAACATGATGGTCTTATTTACATATATTATGACATGATTACCCCAAATAGGTTCAGCTAATATCCATCTTCACAAGAGAATTTTAATATGTAACATAGCTTTTAGTACAAAATAATTAAAATGCATGTTATTTTTCTATTAAGGAAAAAGGCACTATGATTTGAATAACACATACCCCCATCCATCATTTTATAGGGTTGTCCCTTATAATACCAGGGAATCCAAGAATATGTGAGCAAAAAAGTACACCAAATTAATTGCCCAACAATGGGACACCAAAAATTCTTAGGGAGTTGGGTCTCTACACATGACAAGAAGGAAAATCATTCCTTTAATTAGAGTGGAACAATGAGGCTTTTTGAATTTTCTCCAAAGAACTATTACCAATGTTGATAGTTTTCCAAAGTTATTATTCAACTGCCCAGTTTCATACTTGCCAATTTTTAAGGGAAGTCTCTTCTAACTCACACCTGTCCATCTTTTAAACTGTTAAAGCACTTCACAATTTGAAAGTTTAAAATTTCCCCAAAAATCTCTTCATTTTTTTCACATGGCCAAAAGGAGTATGGCCTCTGAACAATTATCAAAGAGCTAGTAGGAAAATGTGGCATCTAAAAATGTACATACAAATAAAACCAGCATCTCACAGTTGTTCCACACAATCACTTCATGGAGATGAAGGCAATGATGTTACTAACAGTCCTCACAATGAAAAGCACTGGCTTCCCAGAAGGTACAGTATAGGATTTTATACCAAAAGACTCAGGGATATAGCTTTTAAGTAGTCACTTAAAAGCTATATCCCAAGCATATAAAGAAAACCAATGCCAGGAAAGCACAAAATCTGAGGTTCAGTAGAAGTACTACTTTTATAAACTGAAAGAGCTATATACATTATTTTTATGATACATAAATGTATGTAATGGCTGTTTTATTAAAGACACATGGCTGCTCCCTGCATTTCAAAATCAAATTTGCCACACATACCCCCCAAAATAGCCCTTTATACAATTAAATGAGGATTGGGGAAATTCTGTATAAATAAATCTATGCTGTCCCCCCTCCCCTGCCCTCAGTTACAAATGCTTTACAGAAACAGAAAATTTAGAATCTAACAATAAAAATCTGTCATACTGAGCTTCAGATAGAAAAATAGGCAGATTTTTCTAAAAACAGACAAAGTGGACAACAAACATTAGACCAACATTTGGTAAAAAATATATATCCTATCTAATAAAAGAGTAATATGCAAATTGTCCATCACTCCAACACACAAGATGGTCACCCACATGTGGCCACAAGATGGCCGGCAGGGGAGGGCAGTTGGGGGCAACCGGGCTGGCAGGGGAGGGGAGTTGGGGGGGACGAGGCCTGCAGGGGAGGGCAGTTGGGGGTGACCAGGCCGGCAGGGTAAGGCACTTAGGGGCAATCAGGCTGGCAGGGGAGTGGTTAGGGGGTGATCAGGCTGGCAGGTAGAAGCAGTTAGGGGCAATCAGGCAGGCAGGCAGGCAAGAGGTTGGAAGCCAGCAGTCCCGGATTGTGAGAGGGATCCCAGATTGGAGAGGGTGCAGGCTGGGCTGAGGGACACACACCCCCTCCGTGCACAAATTTTATGCACCGGGCCTCTAGTATATAGTATATATATACTATATATATATGAATACAAGTTAAAAAAAAATTAAAAGTTGAATAAAATAACAATTTTTAAAATTAAACATTTTAGTATGAGAAAATTGTGAATTCACATGCAGTTAACAGAAATAATAGAACAGCTGCCATGTGCCTTACCCAGCTTCTGCAATAGTAAACATTTTCAAAAAGTATAGTACAGGCAGGTTATCAACAGTGAAGATTCACATTTCCAAAACTGTAAGAATCCCTTGTTTCCTTTTCAGAGCCAAACCCACTTCCCTCATTTCCAACCCCTTACTTAATCTTTGGCAAGCACTACTCTGTTTGCCATTACTACAATGTTGTCATTTTAAGAATCTTACATAAATAGAATTTTTATAATATGTAACCTTTTGAAGTTGGCTCATTTACTCAGCATAAATCTCTGAAGAGTCATACAGGTTGTTGTATATATCAATAATTCTCTCCTTTATATTTGAATATTAGTCCATGGTATGGTATAAATGTACCACAGTTTGCTTAACCATTCACCTACTGAAGGACATTAGAGCTGTTTCTAGTTTGGGGCTATCCTATCTAATAAAAGAGTATTATGTAAATTAACCATCACTCCACAACAAATATGGCAGTGCCCATAGTAGCCTGGGCGGGACACTGGCGATGTCACCCCGGCAACGCAAGCCCAGCGTCCACACCCCGGCCATGCGAAGGGAGGGGAGAGGAGGGGCCCTGGACACGCAGAGGGAGGGGAGGGGCCTCAGGCCGGAGGCCGGGGCGAGAAATGCTGGCATTGCAGGCAGGGCTGAGGGACCCCCCCCCCCCCGCATGAATTTAGTGCACCGGGTCTCTAGTTATGAATAAAGCTGCTATCAACATTCGTGTATAGAAAATACCTGCACTAAGTTTTCATTTCTCTGGGATAAAAGCCCAGGAATGCCACTGCTGAGTCATATGGCAGCTGCATCGTTAGTTTTATAAGAAACTCCCTGTTTTCCAGTGTGACTGCAGCATTTTCCATTCTCACCAGCACCCTTCCTGGCCTTCGGTGTCATCACTCTTCTGATAGGAGTGTTCTGATAGCTCATTGTGGCTTTACTTTTAATTCCTCTAGTGACTAATGATGCTGAACAGAAGATGTTTTCATGTGCTTATTTGCCACCTATGTATCTGCCTTGGTGAATTGTTTCCTTCTGTCTTTTGCCTATATCCGAACTGGATTGTTTGATTTGGGGGTTCTGAAAGAAAAGCCTTTTGGGTATGAAGTTTGCAAATATTTTTTCCCACTCTGTAGCTTATCTCTTCATCCTCTTAAGAGGGTCTTTTACAGAGCAAAATTGTTTAATTTGGTAAGTTACAGTTTATCAATTGTTCTCTTTTATGGTGAGTGCTTTTGGAATAAAGTCTAAAAACTCTTTGTCTATCCCTCGATTCTAAGGATTTCTCCTATGCTGTCCTAAAAGTTTTGTAGTTTTGCACCTGAAATTTCAGTCATGATCCATTTTAAGTGAATTTTAGCCTATGACTATCCAATTATTTCAGGACCATTTGTTGAATTGCTTTTGCAATTCTGTCAAATACTTTTGTGAGTCTATTTCTGGGTTCCCTACTCTGTCCCAACTGTTCCTCAGCACAGTCTTGATTACTGTAGCTATATAATAAATTTTGAAATTGTGTACATTGATGTCTCCACTTTATTCTTCTTTTTCAAAATTGTTTTATTTATTCTAATTTCTTTACCTTTCCATACAAATTTTAGAATAATCTTGTCCATATCTATAAAAATTTGCTGGGATTTTGATAGGAATTTCATTAAATTTGTGTATCAACTTGGGAAAAATTGATATCTATCTCTACTGTGCTGAGTCTTCCAATCCATGAACACAGTTTGTCTTCCCATGTATTTACATCTTTGTTAATTTTATCCATCAGCATCCTGTAGTCTTCAGGATACAAACACTGTACATGTGTTTTTAGATTTATACATAAGCAGATATTTTTTGAGTGATCATAAATGGTATTATATTTTTAATTTTGGTATCTATATGTTCATTGCTAGTATACAGGAATACAGCTGGTTGTTGTATAGCTTGTATCCTGCCACCTTGCTATATTCACTTATTATTATCAGGTGGTTTTATCTCGATTCTTTGGAGTTTTCAACATTAACAATCATGTTATTTGCAAATAGGGACAGTTACATGCCTTCCTTTCCAATCTGTATGCCTTTTATCTCCCTTCCTTATCTTACTACACTGGCTAGAACTTCCAGCACTAGCCTATATAATAAAAGGTAATATGCAAATTGACCCTAACAGCAGAACGACCGCTCGACCAGTCACTATGAGGCGCACTAACTACCCTCTTGGTCCCTTTCACCAGCCGGCAGGCTCAGATCACCAGTTGGCGAATAGGGAACTGGGGTGGAAGGCAGGGCCAGCAGGTGGAACAGCTGACCTCTTGCCTCCCCCCCCCAATCGATCACCCCACCAGCCGGTGGCCTGGGCCTCCCTCTGTGGGGTGATCGTGGGGCGATGGTGGGGCCCCCAGACCAATCGCATCGCACCCACCTTGGCTGGCGTGGCGCCAGTGTGTGTCATAGTGTGGTCATCTGGAAGGTTGTCCAGACGGTGATTCTGCTGTTCAGTCGTTCGGTCAATTTGCATATTACACTTTTATTATTATAGACTAGAGGCCTGATTCATGAAATTCGTGCAAGGGGCTCGGCTCTTGCAGCCGCGGCAGTTTGCCTCGGCCCTTGCAGCCCCGGCTTCTTCCAGAAGGACATCCAGAAGGATGTTTGGCTGTCCGGTCTAATTAGCATATTATGCTTTTATTATTATAGTGTTTTGAAGTTTATCTCTTTATGCAATATTTTTATTGGTTACTCTAGATATTACATTATATACACCTGGTATATATACATGTATATGTATATGTATATGTATATGTATATGTATATGTATATGTATATGTATATATATGACCTAGGCATTACATTACATATACATGATATAACTTATCATTGGCTATTGATACTGCCATTTTCCCAGTTCCAGGGAAGTAGAGAAACCCTATTTCCCTTTACATCTTAATCCTTCTCCATTTATAATTATCTTACATATTTTCTATATATTTTGTTAGAACCAAATCAGAAAATATTGGCAAATCAAACTGTCATATGTAGTCACTCTATTAAACAAGAATATGAATTCTTTTCAAGCACAGATTGAACATTTATAAAATTATATTATATTATGGACCATAAATAAAATCTCCATTAGTTTCAAAGTGTAAAAATCTATAGGGTATATTAAATGACTCCATTGGAAATCTAGAAATCACTAACAAAAAGATAACTAGAATATTCTGGTCCCAGATATTTTCTCAAGAGAAAAGAGCATCTAGGTCCAATTAAAATACTAATATAAGAATGTCACGTAAGTTTGATTCATCATTAGCCCCAAACTAGAAAAACCCAAATGTCTATCAATATTCCTAAAATAAAAAAACATTCCACAATAAAAAAGATCAAATTACCAATACATGCAACAGCATGGATCTCAAAGACATTATGTTACGAGAAAGAAGCTACACACAAAAGAACACATATTATATGATTACTAGAGGCCCATTGCACAAAGAGATTCATGCAATAGGCCTTCCTTCCCCTGGCTGCCGACACCGGTTTTCCTCCGGCACCCAGGACCCAGGCCTTCGCTCCAGCTGAAGCGGAGAAGCCAAGCCTGGAGGCTTCTCCGCCATGACCGCAGCAGAGAAGGCAAGTCTCAAGGCTTCTCCGCTCCAACCGCAGCGGAGAAGCCAAGCTTCTTCAGTCGTCTTCAGTCTTCAGTCTTCAGTCGTCTTCAATCGTCTTCAGTCTTTGCTCCGACGGAGCCTTCAGCCTTCGCTCCTCACCTGCATATGCAAATTAACCGCCATGTTTGTTGGGTTAATTTGCATACTCATCCTGATTGGCTGGTGGGCATAGCAGAGTGACACCAATTTGCATGTTTCTCTTTTATTAGTGTAGATAAGTATATAAAGTTCAAGAACAGGCAAAACTAATCTATGGTGATAGAAATCAGAAGAGTTTCTATTGTTGGGGGAGAAGAAGGCTAATAACAACTAGAAAGGGGCAAGAAGGAACTTCCGTGGGAGATGGAAATGTTTTATATCCTGATTTGGGTGGTACCGATACAAGTGTACACATATGTTAAAACCCAGAAAGCTACACATTTAAAATCTGCACATTTTAATGGTTACAAATTATACTTTAAAAACACACAGTAGGAAAAGATGATAGATAGGATCACAAAGATTTTTAAATTTCTACAAATCAAAATTTTAAAAATTAAATTAAAAAGCAAATAAGAACTAAGAAAATATCATAAATACATATCAAACAAAAAAGGTATTTATCTGAATAAATAAATTATAAACATTTCATGCACACAAATAAGAAATGAGTGACCACTACACATTATTAAAAAGCCAAATCAATACTGACTTTACAGTCAATGAAATTCACAATATACTTTCTTTTTTGCCTACTAAATTAGCAAAAGAAAAAAGTCAACACCCAATATTGCTGAAAATATGGTAAAACTGCACACCTAAATTCTTTTGCTAAGGAATGCAAATTTTTAAGACTCTTCTGAAAGGCTAGATATCAGGAAGCAAATTGTTAAGACTCTTCTGAAAGGCTAGATATCATAATACGTGTATGCCCTTTAATTCACTTGAATTATTTTACTTAAAGTGATACCCAGATTAGTGACAAAATTTTTTTAAAATGTCTAGAGCTGAAAAAACTTGGATTCAGATTCTAATACTATGGGTTAGAACCCTGGTTTATTCCTAACTTTGCGATCTTAAGCAATTTAATCTCTCTAGGTCTCAATTGTCCCACATGCAAAATAAGTATATTAACATGTACACTTTTCAGGGATGCTATGAGGATTAACAAAGACAATGTATGCAAGTCATATAAGATGATGCTTAGCATGCAAATTATATATGATTCCTAGCAGCCAAGTTATATAATATGATGCCTAGTATGTAATAAGTACTCAATAAATGGTAGCCATCATCATCGTCATCATCATCATCATTAATTCCAACAACACTGTATTAAGTAAACCTATATCGTGGAAAAAAGCAACAATAGTGGGCCTATATTTACTAACATGAACAGATTATTTGTGATATGATAAATATTAAAGGAGAAAAATTATAAAGAAAGCATATAGTCTAATTAAAATTTTATAAAAAAATATATCATATGATTCCAGAGAATAATGTCTGGAAGAAAACAGACCAAAATTGGGGTGGAATTGTGAGTAATTTGGTTTCTCCAAAATTATTTTTTAAACAATGAACAATGACATTTAGGAAAAAAATAAAGCTATTTCCTTAGTTGCCTTTTGTCAAAGGCATCATTAATTGATGTCTCCAGTCCACTGGCTGATCTCACCCGGTCAGGCCAGAAAGAGCCTAGAGCACACAATGGCAGAAAGATTAGTACAGAATCTGCCAGATGCCAAGATAAAGAACACAAGAAAAGAAAGAAAAAGAAAAAAGTGCTTTCCCTAAAGCTGATAGGTGAGAATAAAAGTGGTTCCTGTACTATATCTAGAGTTAGACAGGATTAGAGTTAACAGTGCTGGCCCCTGGAAAGGAACTCACCATTCTAGGAGCAATAAGATGACCATAAAACCAATACTTTGTTGACACTGTCATCTACCATTTCTGATTACAGATAAAGTGGCTACCTGATGACTCCTCCCTGTAAATACCAAATATGCAACTTGAAAATAACTGTATGAGATTATTTCGGACAACAGAAGGACCCCTACACAGGAGAAACTTTTAACGAAAGGTTTTTTTTTGAAATAGTTAAACATCTGAAAGTCTCCCTTAACAGAGTAATAAAGGTAGGCCTGGGAAGAGGGGAAATTGTCGTTCTTTTCTGAATCGGAGGGGCCAGATGAAGCCGGGTCCTGGAACAAACTGCACAATAGCCAGACATTAAGAAAGGCTACTTGATAACTTAGGGAAGGATGATCTACCCTAAGACTAATGCAGAATGAGTGTGGCTCTGCCTAAGTTGGGGCTGGCAGTGATCCTTTTAAAACAGCAGTATAAGCAAGCCAGGCCAAGAGTGAAGAGCAGTCAGAGAGCACAGGGTCATTTCTAATTAAAAATAAACCCTTAGGATGAACTGTAGAGAATTATCCCAGCAAGGCTGACATTTCACATAGCTTTGCAGAACCCTGACAGGCCCAAAGAGACCTTGCATGACGACACTAACACAATATTGAGTTCCTCATAAGGCAACACACCCAATCTAAGGAGCAAACTATTAAACATATTTTGTCCATCTTCTCTCTCTACTCCAGTCATTTTTCTAGGCCCAAACCAATGTGGTTTATATGTGACTGTCTTTCTCCAGGTTCCTATATCTGGTTTCCAGGTCCTTGCCAATACTAGAAGGTAAGGCATGACTGTTATTTTCAACATAGCTTTTCCCAGAAACTACCAAGAGCATTGCGTGCTGAATTAAAAAATTATAAATAATTATTTCTCCTCAAACTTGAAAGACCAGATATTGTCCAAATAGTGCCAATTTATTTTGTATTAATACCCTCAGAATGTATCATTATGAAAAAAAGTCTTTTTACTTAGTGTACAGCATTTGCCCCTGAAACAGAAACACTGATACAGTAAAGTAAAAAGAGACTTCAAATACAACTCATAAACCCAGGCTTGGCTTGGCTCCTAGTTTTGCCAGTCACTAGCTCTGTGATCCATTGGGCAGATCAATTAATCAATCTCACAGCGCCTCAATTCCCTCAACCACCAAGTCAACATAAGATCCTCTCTATAAAACCTGCTTTGTATCAGACTGGTATTGTGAGGCTCAAATGAAATAAAGTGTATGTGAAAGTGCAGTAGAAAAATCACGAAGCTCCTAAGCTTACTTAATAAAAAACAAACAAACAAAAAAACTCAGCAGTTTGGGATGTTAATGTAGTATACTTCAGGGCTATAGCTAATACTGTCAAATGGAGAAAAAAAGACAAAAACTATCTTTCCTTCTAATGAAAATCAGTTTGATACCTTTCTGTTTTCATGTGTTCAAAACCTGTTGAGGCCCTGGCCAGGTAGCTAAGTTGGTTAGAGCATCATAAGGACACACCAAGTTCAATTCCCAATCAGGGAACATACCTAGGTTTCGGGTTTGATCCTGGCAGCAGGGTGCATAGAGGAGACAACCAATAGATGTTCCTCTCATCTCTCTCTCTCTCTCTATCTCCCCCCAACCCCCAACCCTGCCCCTCTTTCTAAAAAAAAAAAAAAATCAATGAAAACATATCCTAGGGGTCAGGATTTAAATAAATACAGTTGATGCTTGAACAACATGGGGGTTAAGGACACCAAACCCACTTGGAGTTGAAATTCTGCATATAAACGTTTGATTCTCCCAAAATTTAACTATTAATAGCCTACTGTTGACCAGAGCCTTGTCAATAATATAGAAAGTTGATTAACACATTTTTTGTTTTATATTATATGCTGTACCTTTATAATAAAGTAAGCTATAGAAAATGTTACTAAGAAAATCATAAGGTAGAGAAAACACATTTACAAACTGTACACTTTTATTGAAAAATACCAGTATTAGCGGACTTACACAATTCAAATTCATGTTACCCAAGGGTCACCTGTATGTAATTCATAAAAATAAACTTTACCTAAGAGTCTTGATGCGATGTGGTTGAATTTAAGATGTGATGGAAGTAGAAGAGCAAGCTTACATATATGCCTTATGAAATATTACAAAGAATTAATATATATTGAGCAACCACTATGCCTACTATGTGCTCTATATAAACAACCTTATTATCTCAATTATTCTTCTCAACCACTCTTTAAAGTACATTTTTCCATCCCTGTAACAAAACTGAAAGCCACAGTTACAAAGTTCACTGACAGCAAGACAAATGTGTCTGATACCAGCGCTTGTTGTTTCTACTCTACCACCCTTTCCCATGCAGCTTGTTCTGTCTATTTCCATAGACGCTACTTCCAGCAACCTGACATGCGTAGCTTTTTTTTCCTCCAATAATGGATGAAGGTTTTCTTCTGAAACTCTCCACTCCCTTAAATCAAAATTTCAAGACTAAATCACACTAAACTTCAGAGGAGGTAGACAGGCCTAGTGTGGCTTCAGGAAACTTCCATCAAAATTGTTTGTTTTAATGAAGAAATGTGTTTCATATTGATTGCAGATGAAAAGCCTAAACTGGAAAGGGAAAACTTGCTAATCATATAATTTGCATCTCTTTCTCTGTTTAAGAACAAGGACCTTCTCAATGTCATTCGTGTGCACAAAGGTGCTGAAACTTACAGCAAGGAACTTTTCTCTATTTTTCAAATAAGGAACCTCATGCATCTCTTCAAAGCCTAGAGTGCTAACTGGTCTGAAATCTACCCATATAAAATAAAATATTTCTGCAAAATAAATTTATTGAATGAATAAAGTATAGTTGTTTTAAAGATGTGGCTACTTCGTTTATTTTTGGTATAGCTGTTTTTCCTTTGAAAGTGTGACCTTTAAAGAATGTATGATGACTAAAATGCACTTAGGCATACTGGATGTGTACATACTTGTGGCTATAAGCATCAAAATAGATCTCCAAAATAGATAAGGAAACAACTTTATGTGGCCTGATATGTATGTACATCAATGACCTTAAAAAGAACTACTGATTTTCAAGTTGCACAGAAAAGAAGAAATATATAAAATATTTCACCCATGTTAGTGGCAATTCTGTTAAGATTTTTAAGGAAGCCCAGTCAGTGTGGCTCAGTGGTAGAGCATCAACCTATGAACCAGGAAGTCACAGTTCAATTCCTGGTCAGGGTACATGCCCAGTTTGTAGGCTCACTCCCCAGTAGGGAGTGTGCAGGAGGCAGCTGATCAATGATTCTCTCATCATTGATGTTTCTATCTCTCTCTCCCTCTCTCTTCCTCTCTAAAATCAATTAAAATATATTTTTTTTATTTTTAAGGAAGAGGTAGTGAAACAAGAAATTCCCAGACTTTTCACAAATGCTAATGGCATTGGTCTGATAATGTGACATTCAAGTAGAAACAGTTTAGAGCATTTTATTATCATTTGCAAAGAATTGATTGATTTTATAATACTACCCCAGTTCAAGACATACTGTTAAGTATATATTAGTACATTTTGTTTTTTTTCTCTTGTATAACACATTCCTAATCCCATTCCCCTTATCGACAAAGCACTCAAACATTATTCAAATGAACCTTTCATATTTATTTATATAAAAAATGTGTCTTTGAAAAAAGTATGTAGAGTGTTATTTCATGGATTTGTTTTCATTTACACAAATTATTTTAAGCTATCAATGGAATTGTTTCTTACTTGAATTGCCCAGCATCATATTTCTGAAATATTTATACTGTGATATATAACTATTATTTGTAATTTACAATTGCTTGTATATGTTGCATATTATAATCATAAGTAAATACTAATTTTACTCCTCCAGTCCCCCAGATGAACACCTAGCTTGCCTCCACTACTTGCTATCAGAAACAATGCCAAAATAAACACCCTCCTAAATGTAGCCTTATGGAAATAAAGGAGAACTTCTTGTGGAGTCCAGGCCATCACAATGTAGCCGCAGGTCTAGACAGCAAGCCACTAGCCTATACAGCACAGTAACCTTGAAGGAATTATAAAAAGGGCTGCCAAGTTACCACAAACTTCCTATGGAGATTATAATTTGAATTTCATTGATTTTATAAATTAAATTGGGAAGAAACTGAATGTTTTACAATGTCCAGACATCCTATCTATTTTAAAAAATAGCCCTCTCTTCATTTATTCAGTGCTTCCTGTACATTCTTTAATAGGATTTTGACATTTTCCCCGTAAAGGCCTTGTACATTTTTTAGGTTAACTCCTATATAACCGGTCAAAAGGTTTATTTATTTTCAATTGTGCTTTCTTAATGGAAATAACTGATTTAGAAAAATGCTATTGTGTATGTTGTACGAGTTTTTAATACTATCTTCTTTCTTTTTAATTCCTTTTTCTGGGCCTTAGAACCTTGGGAATAATGAACATGATGGGTGGTAAATGGCATCTTTGTCGTCGTATTTCTCTTTGTCTTTTTCCCGACTTTATTCAGAATCCTTCTAAAGTTTAGTCATTCAGTATGATTTTTGACGTGGATATTTCATAGAAGCCCTTACTCAAATTAGGAAATTTCCATATATCTTAATAGTCATCTCATATCTTACCTATATCAATTTTTTAAATGTAAGAATATGTCTCATACTTCTTTGTCTCTGCTCAATATATAAGGCACAGTAAAAACAATATTCTCAGACTGACTGGTCTTTTTTCCAACAACTCCACTGCAAAATTCTCAACACTAGTTAAAAAGAATTGAAAAAGAAAAAAGGATATTTCCCATTCTGGCTTCCCAGTATGGAGCCAGCCTTGTCTAGATGCGTATGACTGTTCTCGGCTACACACCATTATATGCAGAATTTCAACTCCAAGGGGGATTGGTGTTCTTAACCCCATGTTGTTCAAGTGTCAACTGTATTTATTTAAATCCTGACCCAAAGTATATGTTTTTATTGATTTTTTTTTTTAAAGAGGGGCAGGGAGGGGGAGAAAGAGAGAGAAGGGAGAGAGAGAGAATAATTGCTCTCTCACAATCCAGGACCCCTTGGGGGGATGTCGGAATGCCGGTTTTGGCCCAATCCCCACAGGCCAGGCCAAGGGACCCCCACCGGTGCATGAATCTGTGCACCGGACCTCTAGTATGCATATAAGATATTTGGTTAATCTCTTCCTGCCCTCCCCCCTTCCCTCTGAGATTCATCAGTCTGTTCCATGTTTCCATGCCTGTGTGTTGAACATCTGCCTCCTGGTGGTCAGTGTGTGTAATAGCTACTGGTCGAATGGTCAAAAGATCAAACGGTCGAAAGATTGAATGGTCGACATTATAAACTGATGAACAAAAATAGATACAGAGACAGAGCAGCATTAATCAGACTGTCAAACTCAGCAGGAAGGCTGGGGAGTGTTGGGGGGTGGGTAAGAGATCAACCAAAGGCCTTGTATGCATGCATATAAGCATTACCAATGGACACAAGACACTGGGAGGCGGGGGCCAGTCCGGGCCATCACAATGTAGCCGCAGGTCTAGACAGCAAGCCACTAGCCTATACAGCACAGTAACCTTGAAGGAATTACAAAAAGGGCTGCCTTTTTATACTACTCTTTATAATATTTTGTACATATAATATGTACTACTCTTTATAATATTTTCAGCAATAAAAAAAGCAAAAAAAAGAATTTATATAGGGTGTCCCCCCAAAATGTATACACACACATGGAATAATTATAAAGTCCTTGTTTATTATAATACATTTCATTTTAAAAATTGAGTTACATATGCTGAATGAAAAAATCTGGCCTCAAAATCAAATATACTAGTAGCCCTGCGCACAAATCCGTGCACCAGTAGCTCGCTGTCACCCTCCTGTAGCTCTCTGCCTGCTGCTCTGCCCTCCTGTAGCTCCCCACATCCCCTTCCCCCCTCATAGCTTGCTGCCCTGCCCCCTCCTTTAGCTCTCTGCAGCCCACTTGTACCTGGCTGGCCCACCCTCCTGCTGATCTGTGATCTGGTCATGAGACGCTTGGTCATTAGGCCTCAGGGCGTAATGGCTAATTAGCATATTCCTCTCTTATTATATAAGATAGATAGATAGATAGATAGATAGATAGATAGATAGATGATACTAAATATACAATTACCAGAAATGACCAGGATCTCTTCATGATAAGAGAAGGGAGGAAATACTCAGGTTCACATATATGTATTCACATTTGATGAGCAGCAATGTTTGACAGAAATATAATGCAAGCCTTAGGTGCATATACAATTTTAAATTTTTCAAAAAGCCATAATTAAAAAGTAAAACACAGATGATATAAAATTTAATAATGTATTTTGTTCAACTCAATGAATCCAAATTATTGTCATTTTAATATCTAATCAATATAAAATTATTAATGAAATATTTTACATTCTTTTTTTTCTATCAAGCCTTTGAAACCTGGTATGTAGTTTATGCTTTACAGTACATCTTGATTCAAACTACCCATGTTTCAAGTACTCAGCCACATGTGGCTAGTGGCTACCACATTGGAAAACACAAGTCTCAATCATCCAGAACAGAAATTTTACCCAAACACAAAAGAATGGAACATGTGCTCTGCCTACAATAAGTATGCACTAAACAGTTACTGAATGGATGAATGGACAAAGTGAGTGAGACAAAATACTGAAGCAAACAAAAAAGTACAACATAAGAATATAAACGGACAGTTGAGCTATCAAAGAGGACTTGGCTCTAGGTAGAATTCTCTGCATCAAGCACCTGTGCCCTGCTATGTTATCATTGTGGTTCTTAAGTTATAGGAACAGCTCTATAGAGAGCCTCTTGAGCTAGGAGTAGACACTGGATGAAATAATAACTCACAGATTATACACAGAAGAGCCAGTGAAATATAACAATGTCTCACTAAACCTCAAGTACCATTTTTCTTTTAATGGGATAAACTCAAAGTATCTAATTCACAACACAAAACTGAAGTACAAAAGCAGTCCCCAAAGCCCAAGACCTCCAGCTGACAAAACAGCCTGCCCAAACTGCTTGATTTGCCAGTAAAGCAAAGCAAAGGGGAAAAAAAAGGAGGAGATGGAGGAGAAAAGGGGGGGGGGGGGGGGGCTGGAGAGTATCTAACATACTTCTTCTGCCCTGTTATTTCTACTCCCCACGATGACAAGACCTTTGTGAGCAGGCTAGGGAGTTGAGAAGAGAAAACTCAATCTCTGCAGTCCAGGCTGCTTCACATTTTTCAGAAATTACTGCATGTTCAAACAATGGAATATTTGTCAAAGTACAACTTGATCACCAGCATTCATCTGTTTTTCATAACCACATTTGACCTAAACTGTGCTGACTAAACAAGGCACCCTGTGTTTCGCAGTCTGGAAAATGTGGCTCCCACCGTCGTTCTTAGACCGCACTAAAACCTCTGGCCCCCAGACTACAGCCTTTTGGTAACTAAGTGCATTCAGATTAGGCCAAGGATGATGTCTGCTGGCTTCCCTTGTCACAGATATTCTTTTTCAATTCATGTTTTGGTTAATTCCTCTTTTTTATAGGTATTTCTCAAGAGAGTGTAAAGGCACTACCAAATTTTTAATATTTTTCTCTCCCTATGGCCTATGTGCATACATGTAAATTTAAATATATAAACACACATACTTTTAACTTTTTAAAAATAAATTTCTGTTTGCTTGTTTTTAATGTTTTCTTTTATTAACTTCAGAGAGAGGAAAGGAGAGGGAGAGATAGAAACGTCAATGATGAGAGAGAATCATTGATCAGCTGCCTCCTAAATGCCCCCACTAGAGATCGAGCCTGAAACTCGGGCATGTGCCCTGAAGATTTAGTCTAAGACAAGGGTCAGCAAACCATGGCCCAGGGGTCATATCCATCCCATTACTTGTTATATAAATAAAGTTATTGGAATACAACCACACTCATTCATTTACATATGGTGTCTGGCTGCTTTTAAGCTATAACAGTAAACTTCAGTGATTATGACAGAAACCCTATGGCCCACAGAGCCTAAAATATTTACTATCAGGCCCTTTAGAGAAAATCTTTGCCAATCCCTTGTATAGGACAATACATTGCCTTTAGTTGTCATACCTCTTTACTTTCCCTTAATCTAAAATAGTTCCTCACCTTTTCTTTACCTTTTATTAGTGACATTTTTGAAAAATATTTTTTTCTCTCCTCTCCTTCCTTCCTTCCTTCCTTCCTTCCTTCCTTCCTTCCTTCCTTCCTTCCTTCCTT
>NW_005359516.1:767722-834887 GCF_000412655.1 Myotis brandtii | reverse complement strand
CCTTCCTTCCTTTCTTCCTTCCTTCCTTTCCTTCCTTCCTTCCTTCCTTCCTTTCATCCTTCTTTCTTTCCTTCCTTCCTAACAGAATGCTCTTCATTTTGGGTTTCTGTGACATTTCCTCATAAATTAGATTCAGGTTATGTACTGGGGAGCAAAATACTACATAAGTAATGTTGCATCCCTTTCAGGGCATCTCACTCAGAGGCACACAAGTCTACCTGATCCTCAATTATGATGCTAATTTTGATCGCTGGTAAAGATGTCCAATTACAATTTTTGCCTTGTTATTAATAAGCAATCTTGGAAAGAAACTTTAATACCACACAAATATACTATTCTTTACCAAAATTTCCCACCTAGATTTAGTATCTAATGATGGTTCCTGCCTGAATAAATCTTTATTGTAATGACTGCAAAATGAAGAACCATGAAGAGTCTGAGATATTAACCACTTGCAAGCCAACAAACTACCACACCACAGTCCCATGGATGCTAGCAGAAGGCACAAATTCCTGGATCAGAGATAAAGGACTTCATGGCTAGTATCAATAGCAGTAGCCAGAGAATCAGCATTTATGCTTGCACCAATCCTCAGAGTCCCAATTTCCACAGGGCAATGTGAAGAGGTCCAGGTGACGCCTGCACACAGCAGTTTTCTTTACCAGAAAAGAACCTTGAGCACAGGGAATCCAAAAATCTTTGTTCCACAAAAAAACACTATCTTGATCTTCCAAAGCTGGAAGCACACCTGCTTTTTTTCTCAGGTGGGAGACATTATCCCTGCCTTACAAAGCTGATGGCACACACATCTTGAAAAGATGGTCTACAACAGTCAGTGCTTCTGTACACAAGATGTACAGAGATGCAAGCGACACATAACTGTCTCCCAAATGTCAACTACTACAAGTATATTGCTACAAGTAAGACCACAGTCTTCTCCTCTATTTATGTATGCCTGTGTTTATGTATAAATGTATTCATTCATTCATATATCTATTTAATATTAGTATAGACTCATAGTTTTCTATCCTTCCCAATGAAAACACCCATACTTGCAAACCTTTTGTTTTTTCCATTAAGATTTTTAAAAACCCAGCTACTTTTTTACTGTGTTAGTTGATGGAAGAGATTATACTTCTGAATTTCTGAATAATGTAGGAAAATCTGGAAAGACAATATGCCAAATGCAACTAAAACTTAGGGAAAGTATCCTCAAGCCCCTCCTAAAAACCTGAATAATAGCTTTTTTAAGAAGTCATATGTAGCCCTGTTGATTGCTTAAGCCCAAAACCAGTTGCAGCAAGTGTGATGTGTTACATACGGACTTTTCACTTTCTTATAGATACTGGTTTCAATAACATCTTTTTATGTTATAAGAAAAAAAATACTAGTAGGCAGACAGATCATTTTCATATAATAAAAGTAACTGATAGTATTATACTTCTCCCTATACCTATGGTCAGCAGGCCTCCCCATAAGATGGTTCTGGACAACCATTTTGATAAACATAGTCACATAAAACCTGAGAATACAGAATTGTTAAAGTATGTAGCAAAGTCAACTTCGAAGGAGAAAGACTTTTTGAAAAGGTAGACTAAAAAATGCAGAAGGCCTTCCCACTTCCATTCCTATTTCCAATCATTATTGAGAGAAAACCCTTAGGTCTAGTCCCTTATTAGTAGCAGAAGAAGAAAAATTATGGATTATGTTTATAAAGTTTATGTATCTATTATATATCTATTATATATCACACTAGAGGCCCAGTGCACAAAATTCATGCTCTAGGGGGCAGAGGAGTCCCTCAGCCCAGCCTGCACCCTCTTGCAGTCCAGGACCCCTCAGGGGATGTCCGACTGCCGGCTTATGGCTGGATGGCTTTCTGCTACTGCACGGCCTGCTGCTTGAGCTTCAGCAGCTGCTGTACTTGCATGGACTAAGCCACCATGGTCTTTCCTGCGAACACCATTGAGTGGGTGAGTGAAGCACGAAGGCAGGCTCACCCTGAGTTCCCTGCACTTCCCTGAGTCACTGAGTTGTTCACACTGACTGCCTTCTATAGAGAATGGCACCAGGATTGGGCCTAAGCCGGCAGTCGGACATCCCTCTCACAGTCCAGGACCCCTCTGGGGTTGTAGCAGTGTGTCAAGTGGCAGGCAGCCAGGGAGGAGCCTAAATCGGGGCCAGGTGCTGCACCACGTGTGCTCATCATGGCCTGCTGCACCTGCTGCCACCACTCAGTAGTGCTGCCTCGAAGTTGGGAGAGGCTCCCACCATGGTAGCTGTGCTGGCCAGCCATGAGCCCAGCTTCTGGTTGAGCAGCACTCCCCCTGTAGGAGCACACTGACCACCTAGGGGCAGCTCCTGCATTGAGCGTCTGCCCCCTGGTGGTCAGTGTGCATCATAGCGACCAGTTGTTCTGGTCGTTCCACCTTAACAGTCGTTTAGGCTTTTATTATATAGAGTAGGGTGCAATATAATATACTGAGTAACCATACTTGTAAGTGCTTAGAATTGGACTTCACACCTAGCACAATAAATTTAGCCACTTTAATCATGATGATAATGGATAGAGGAAAAAACACAAGACAGAATGTATAACTAGTTTTTAATTCTAATTCCACTATTTACCACTTATGTGACTTAAATGAGTACTTTAACTGTGCTAGGCCAAGAATAGTTTTCTGTGTAAAGAGATTACTAAAGGAAAGAATATACAAAAGCCCTGCTCCCCCTAATATTTTATGATTCTTAATCTCCAGATTAGAATTTTTATAATGGTAATATTAAATAGGGATGGGTTGCGGGAAGAAAGGCACAGGTTTTCTTGTATTATTTATTATATCTGTATATTTATGTCTGCACATGCATTAGTCTAGTTCAGCCGTGGGCAAACTACGGCCCGCGGGCCGGATCCGGCCCGTTTGAAATGAATAAAACTAAAAAAAAAAAAAAAAAAAGACTGTACCCTTTTATGTAATGATGTTTACTTTGAATTTATATTAGTTCACACAAACACTCCATCCATGCTTTTGTTCCGGCCCTCCGGTCCAGTTTAAGAACCCATTGTGGCCCTCGAGTCAAAAAGTTTGCCCATCCCTGGTCTAGTTCTTAGTCCCTTATTCCTTCCCCATTGCATTCTTAAAAAGTTATTTTTATAAGAGGAACTTTGGAGACTGGGGAAAGGGAACAGAATATGTACTAGTAAGAGTTGAAAGGAGAAATCTTTCTTTAAGATTTAGTTTGCTTCAGATACTATGTCAGGTGTTTTTACATATATTCTTTAATTTCATTCTCACAGAAACACTGTGAGAATGAAATTATTTGAATGTTTTTAAATATGGAAATAGAGCCCTGACCAGTGTGGCTCATTTGGTTGGAGCATCACCCCTTACACCAAAAGGTGGTGGGTTTGATTTTTGGTCACTTATGGGCACACATGTTTGGGTTTCAGGCTCAATCCCCAGGGTGGAGGAGGGGTGTGCAGGAGGCAGCTGATCAATGATTGATTCTATCTCATCATTGATGTTTCTATATCTCCCTCTCCTTTCCTCTCTGAAATCAATAAAATATAGGTATTTTAAGAAAAACATTGAGGCAAGAAAATAAGATGGATTCTACCTATGCTCTGAGAAAATCTGGGATGTGGATAGACTAAAAGTCTAAGTTTCTACTCCAGTGTTAAGGCTCTAAACTACCTCATCTTCACATTGTGGTCTGAGTTATAGGACTCTGAGAAAATACAGAATCCACTATAGTCGCAAGCTCAGCTTTTCCATCCCCCATAATTTAAAATAAATCAGTTCCAGTCATAGGTTAAAAACAAACTCTTCATTACACCTGCTACAACCATAGATAAACATGAGCTCCAGTTATAGCATTTGCTTCTGGTTAGATCATTTTGGTAGATGCAACTTACGTAACTGTGTGAATGACCAAATTTCCCCTATAAAACAAAAGGAAATTCCTCCCCTACTTGTCCTCTAGTTTAGATCATGAGGCTCTGGTTACAGTTATTTATACTCCTCCTCATAATGTCCAAAACTATTGGGACAATGTATTAAACTAAGTTTTCAGTATAGAAGGCATTTTTAAAAAGTAAAAAAAAATTAAAAATTTTTAAATTTAAAAACTGAAAACAAACAAAAACCTGGCAGTCACAACCAAAATAGAAAGGAAAAGGAAGAAAAAGATGTAAGTGATCTGAGTCACTATATGAGATGAGGGAGAGAAGATTATAAATGCCAAATCCAGAGTTCTCAGTAATGGGAGAAATTTGGCATAATTATACAAAGAAACATTAAAAGGAAGAAACAAAATATAAAGTAAGTTTCAGGAAAGAAAACTGCCTGTCCAGGACATCATTATGAGAGATGGGGGTCTATCCATCTGGAGTAGAGACCATGCGCAGGCAGGAGGAAAAGACCAAGAGGTGAGGTAAGAATTAAGCCAAGGATAGAAAATGGAAGACTGTATAAGCCAAGTTAAGAAATTTACTTTATTCTAAGAACAATGAGAAATTAAAATAGAGCACAGTTTTGATACAATTTAAATTGTGTTTAGAAGGATTACTGGGTGTTGTATGGAAAATGAATTATTTCTTATTCATTTTACCACAGCTTAATAAATAGTTATATTAATTGTGGTATCAAAAGCTGTTTAAGTGAGATATTATTGTTAAAAAAGGAAAAAAAGCAAACACACTTGAGAAGTTCAATGTTCCCAAAGTAAGCATTTTGAAAAACAAATGCAGACATGTCTAGGAAAAAAAATTTAATCATTTTTCCCCTTGTTTTGTTCAAAGCCAATTGATATGTATGCCCATGGGTAATAAGGTCACCAGGTTAAAAGAGCAATATGACAATCATAAAAAGTTAGATTACAGCTACTACAAACCAGGGCCCATTAGCCCATACTACAGGAAAGTTATCACTATAAATGGCTTTTCCTGTGTCCTTATCAATGCAGTGCACAAAGTATCTCACCCTCAGCTTTTCTCTATGATCTATGTAGTGTTTACGCCTATCTAACCTCACCAGGCACTTGGTGGGTCAGTGAAACTAGAGGCCGTGAGATATGGCAGGAGAGTGATGGAACAATCTGTTAAGTGTCAGAGATGGGCTAGGAGTCACCAAATATTTCAGGGCAAAACTTTCCACATTAAAAAATAAAAAAACCTCTCGAGAAAATACTTAACATACATTCTTTGGCTCAGAAATACTCAAGATCACTATGGAAACAAACGAGAAAGCTTCCAGCTCTGTTCTTACAGTATAAGCTGGCTTCTCCACAGTGCAACTTGCATTTGTCTTAGATAGTGGGGCCAAACAGATGAACATTCTGAGAGGGGGGAAAAAGTCCATTTAAAATGAAAATTTAAAAAAAAAACAATTATAAAGATCATTTAAAGGAATAGTGTCTAAATATCAGCACCTGAAATATTAGTCACATAAAGTTCTTAAAAAATAAATTTCAAGTACATGAACATCAGAATTCCTTCCTAACACGCCATTCCAAAGGATTTGAAAATGCTACATACTCATTTCAAATTACTGTTCTCAGGAAAGCTTTTCCATTAAAAGTTCAAAGTTCTTTTCTTATTTCCCAATGAAAATGTATATATTTCAAATAAGAATGATGGATTTTTTTTAAAGAAACCAGGCCTTTACAGAGTCCCTTACAAAGCAGCTTTTCTCTAGATCCATTAAATTATAAACTTTCTTTAAATATATTTTTATTGATGTTTAGGAAGAAAGGAAGGGAGAGAGAGAAATACGGATGAGAGAGAAACATTGATAGGCTGCCTCCTGCACGCCCCCTACTGGGGATCAAGCCTGAAACCTGGGTCCGTGCCCTGAAGGGGAATCGAACCAACAACCTCTTGGTGCATGGGTAGACACTCAACCACTGAGCACACTGGCTAAGCAATTAGAAACTTTTTGAAAGCAGAAAGTCTCCTGACCATCTTTACATCTTTCACTGTAAATAAATAAAATTTATCATGGTTATAATTTAAAATGGTTATTTTTTTTGCAGATCTTCTCAGAATATACTTGAATATACCAATATGAACTATAAAAAACCCAAAACAGCAACAGAGTAGAGTTTCAATGACATTTGAAACAGGAGCCTCTTTTTTCTTAACAGATTAACTGATGAGACTGGTGTTCTCCAGAAACATATCTTTAGAGACAACTTTAAGCAAATCTGGAACATTAAGCTCTACGCCTCTGGCGATACTAGAGTTCTATATCTACAGTTTCCAATTTCGTGTGACAGGCAAAATAAGGTGATGTTTCCCTCTCTCTTTCTTTGTAACACCATCTTTGAAAATGCCAAAGAAGAAAAAAAAACAAACACACACACACAAAGAAAAACACCTTGCTCGCAAACCAGGCACCCAGAATCCTGCATATAGGTCTCATTCTCATTTGTCTTAATTTCTACCATAGGAGGAGTAAATGACCCTGCTTGTATCTAACACCCAGATGGAATATTTAAATGTTCACTCAAGTGTCTTTGTAAAATATTGAAAGTTTAAATAAAGGATTTTTACTATAATTATTTAAAATAAATACAACCCAACAGACTCAACATTTATAATAGAATCAAAGTAGCTCTAAAAAAACTAGGCTATGGTAAAGTACAATCAATTTTAATGAAAACTAAAAAAAAACAAAACAAAAAAAAAAAAAACACAGAGCTGTATATACCTATTAGAATTCACTGTCAGATCAATGGTTGGTGAGAAGCACTGACAAAAAACTACGTGAAGTTGATGTGTGAATTATTTTTATTTGCCAACCTACATGTAGCAGAAACGTTTTGCTATTTTTTAATGGGGGTCTCATTTTTTTAAATCAATAATATTAAAATCTGACCATTAAAACTACATTTAATTCTTCAGATTTACTTTAAGTCTATGTTCCAATTTTTGCTGCTAAATTTACTAGACTATTAAACAACAGTGCCTTTTGATAAAAGTTCAGGAATAAGAACCCTAAAACTCTTACCTCTGGTGCCAACAAAACTATTTCATAACATGATTCAGTATAAGGCCAGTCTCTACCAAGTAAGGTGTTTTCTTCATATTTAACCTATAAGTCACTTACTTAATGTAGTCAAATTTGTGAACAAAGTATTATATGAGACTGCTGAACAAAGTATTATATATAATCCAAGATAATATTATTATAAATACATATGTAAACAACAACCCTTCAACTGCCATTATACAATGGGATCTTTTAGTCTAGCTTTGAGAATGCCAAAACTATTCACTTTCCTTTAGTTGAAAACTCCAGTATTTATTTCCCAAGTGTTTTACTAAAATAGCCGATTGCTACCAAAGTTCTCTAAGTAGCTTCACTAATTCCCTGAACACCTCCGAAAACATGTCACTTAGAACTGCTTATATCTGTCCTTTTTTCCATTCACCACATCCTTTCCTTGCTATTATCTATAGCTACACACCATGAATTTGTAGTCTCCTCCAGCTGTCAGGGCAGACCATGTGAGCAGAAACCTTCAGATTAGAAAGGGAGAAATATGTTCCAGGAAGCTTCCTGCCCACGCCACCTCACCCCATCCCCTGCTCCAGCGATGATCTTGAAGGATTGTAAAGAGCTTGTGGGTAAGTTCTAGCTCTGCTGCTGATTCACCTCTCCTAATTATAGCCAAGTAGAAAGAGATATTATTAAAAGTAAGAGATATTATTAAAAGTAAAATACTCTAAAACAACACAATTACTTATGTTCAAGAAGATAAACTACTGACTAGAGTTCTCATAATTATTCCTAAATCTCTGCTCTGATCCTTTCCAAGTAGAAGAATTCAGGGGACAAAACTATTAGTTTAGGTGCTAAGGGGATACTCAAATGGAACTGGGGTAAGCTTTTCTGAGGCTCAGGTCTATAATCAGCAGATACCTAAAACATAACTCACCTTGTAGTTCCCTTTAGATGAGGGATTCTTTCTAGGTCTATGATGGATAAGACTCAGAAACTGGGGAAGCCTCTGAAATTCTAAGCAAAATTCTACATGCATGTACCTATGTGCATTTTGTCTGGGGGAAAGGTTCACAGCTTTCATCAAACTCTCAGAGGCCCTTTAAAATTATACTGAACTTGCTAGAACCTTTGTAATAATGAATTCAATGCACTATTACATACTGCATTTCCTTATATCTTTGGCCGGTTTACAGTCTTCTTTAGTGATCGAAGGGAATTAGATACAACTGAGGTTCTCATAATCCATGTAATACTGAGGAGCTGCTGCTTACTAAAAAAATTCATGTGTTGCTATAATTTCTATCCCTAAACCCAAGATATCAGAAATCTTTAAAGTAAACTTTTTATTATAGTATAACACACATGCAGAAAATACCTGGGGGTAGGGTTGTATTTACAGGTTTGATCCCCAGTCTCTTAATGACACCCAAGTTCTTCTTATGGGGTATGTGTGTGTGTGTGTGTGTGTGTGTGTGTGTGTGTGTGTGTATCCTTTCAGTGATAGAAGGGTGAGTGGGCAGCAAATCTGGAGAAGAGGCAGAAAGATGTTGCAGTATATAGAGGAGCTTAAAAGTACATACAAATCTTTTCTAAAATGAGCTGGTTTCAAGGCTTGGAGACCATCAACATGACAGACATCACTGAGTTGATAGAATTTTCAAAAAAATCTGCCAGACAGACTGGTTTCTTATCTTCATTAAACAGATAGTCCACCCATATTTTAAACTACTACTCCACCATGTACAAGAATCTCAGATTATTATTATTCATCACTTCCATTCCAGAAAACATTTTAGCTTATTTTATCCCTTCTTAAAAATAGTCTCTTTAATAACTGTAAAATGTTTTAAATCCTGCCCCTTACCTGCTCATCTCTAAACTGTATATGAAGAGTTAAACAGTAAAAGCTGTTTAAAATAATTCTATAAAATATATCTACCTTTGCCCTGCACACTTCCATTGCATTACTACATCAAGAACCAAGTCTCAATTAACCACTATCTGACCCTTGTTCACTTTCTTCCCTCCCCTCCTCCTGCCAAAGTTTGCCCTTCCTGCCAAAGTTCAGCACTTCCTAGAAAAGTCTCACTGCCTGTTTGATATTGTACTTCACTTTAGTCACCAAAGGAAGAATTTACAGGTGCTTGGCCCCATCTATAAGACCATGACCGAAGTCTGACCTCCTGTTACAATACGTGAACTCCTGCCCTACTGATAAGGCTGGCAGATATAAGTAGGATTTTTCAAATAATCCTTTGGGAATTTATAAGCAGCACAGCCATAAAAGGGGGGTGAATGGAAGGTCGGTTTCACTAAAAATAATAAATATTGCCATGTTTATTCAAAGTGTGCCTTGTTATCCTCCAGGCCAAAAGTTCAGATAAACACTATTGTAAATGACAAAATATTAGAACTTTTTGTTACTTCTGTTATGATCCTTCCGTTGGACACCAATAGAACTGTTTTCCCTCGTCTGAGTCCCAGCCCTGATATTGTATAACACTGCCTGAGACTAAAATGCTGGATTCACTTGCGGGTCAAAGGAGGGCAGGTATCTTTCAAAATCAAAAACAAGCATTTATTGAGTACTGAGTGCTAGGTGCAAGGGCTAAAAAAGATGAATAAAACATGGTACCTGCCCTAAAAGAGCTTATACTCTATTGAGGGAAAAGAGTACATATTTAGAGTAATATAATATAATATAATATAATATAATATGCACTAATAGAAACATGGACTGGGTCCTATGCAAAGGGGATGGGGGCCCACCATGGTCAACCTAAAATGTCAGGAAAATTTGCTGGTATGAAATAAATATGAATTAGTGAGTTAAAAAGAAATGAGAATAGCAATTCAGGCAGTAGGACTAGCATGAGGAATGTATGAGAATGTATCATGAAAGCTAGGTGGTAAGCAGCAGAAATATGACAGACAGGACATGGAAAACCTTCTAAACTACAACATGCTATATTATCTTCTATAATTCTATATTTTATTCCACAGACGACCACTTAGAGAATTTTAATCAGTAACATATATGTCAAATTTGCATGACAGATTACTGTCACAACAGAGAGAACTGAGTTAGTGGTTTATGCTGTAAGGTAGAGAGAACAGTTAGTTTCAATAATCCCTATAAGAATCTGAACTAGGGCAACCATTTTAAGATGGGGAGGATGAGATGAAGTAAAAAAAGATTTTTTTTTAATACATGTTATTGGGTTTTTTTACAGAGAGGAAGGGAGAGGAATAAAGAGTTAGAAACATCGATGAGAGAGAAACATTGATCACCTGCCTCCTGCACACCTCCTACTGGGGATGTACCTGCAACGAAGGTACATGCCCTTGATCGGAATTGAACCTGGGACCCTTCAGTCCACAGGCTGACACTCTATCCACTGAGTCAAACCGGTCAGGGCAGATGAAGTAAAAATTTTGAGATCAAGGTAACATTTGTAAGATTTGGAGATCTGAATATGGTATGAGAAAAAGGAAAAGTCTAGGTTTCTGCATGGTAGCTAGGTAGATGATACTGTTATTACCTGGGCTCACTGTAAATTCAGAAGTAAGTTTTAAGGTGGTGGTGGGAACAGTGAGTTCATTTTGAAACACAGGGCTTGTGCTGCCTATGGAATATCCAAAAGGTATGGTTCAGTACACTATATACTAAAAAGTGCAAAGCTCAAGGAAAAGCTGAGAAATACAGATACAGGTTTGAAAGTCATTAGCACATTAAACCATGAAAATAGGTACTATCATTCAAGAAAGGAAGGAGAGAAAGAAGTGGAAACACTGAAGGACACAAAGAAATAAAGCCCACAAGGACCAAAACAGGTAACAATTCTCAAAAAGGCTGGTAGAAGAGAAGGAAACATTGAGACAAAAGACGAAGGGATTAAGAATTTTAAGAAGGACATTATCAACAAAGTCAAAAGCAGCTAAAAAGTCCAGTAAGATATAGACTGAGGGTGGTGATATGAACAGAAGATAAATATACTGAGTTGATGAGAAACGAAGAATGAAGAAGTAAAGAGAAGTATTGGAATGGAAAGCAATGAGAGGAATAAGGTTTATTTTCTGCTCAGTGCTAATTTCTTTACTCCCAAATCTAATATTAATCTTAATTACATCAGAATGTAAGAAAATATTTGTTACAAATATTTACATTAAATAATCCACTTTTAAATATCTTTGCCAATATTATGAGGACCTATCCTTCACCATACAAAATACAAATTACTCCTTTGAGGATGAGGAAACAAATACAGAAAAGTGACAAATTACAGCCCCCAAAAAGCTTTGAAAAGAGTCATCCCTAGATGTTATACATGGTCTGGCCCTTACTTTAGCAAAGGAGATATCTGAGTTATTAAAGTCCCTATAAATCTGGAACAGCAATGTTTTTTTTTAATATTTTCTGTGTCCTCATCCCCCCCATTAACCCCCAACCTCCCCACACACACACACACACTCATGCTCCCATCCCCCTGTTGTCCATGTCCATTGGTTTGGCTTATAAACATGTATACAAGTCCTTCGGTTGATCTCTTCCCCTTACCCCCACCCTCCCCTACTTTCCTTCTGGGGATGTTTAAAAGATAACCATGCATTCCAGGAAAACATAGAGCTGAGATATTACCACTTTGGAAAGTTATATCTTTTAAAAATCAGAAAACATGGGAGAGAAGGTCTGTTTCTGCCATATAAACACTGGCTCATTAAATTGTTACAATAAAGTTATGAATATCAAATATCTCATCATTACAAAATACCACTGTGTAGAATTTATTTTTAAATGGGCAATTTAAGGTCTTCCTGTTTAGTCTTCACAGTTTAGGACTATACAGTCTTTGTATACTTAAGAATGTACAGATTTTAAATAACTGATCAACTTTTTATGTTGATGGCAGAGATTAGAACTGCTATTTACATGTCTATACTTTGTCAAATACTTTTTAAAATACTAATTATGTGTATAATAATCAGCATCAGAAATACATAACTTTTGCTAGCTCAACTGTCCTCTATTAAATGCTAATTATGTGCCACAGACTGGTACAGGCACTGTTCATACAATACCTATAACTGCACTAAGCAGGTAATTATTATCACATTCCCCATGTGAAAAGCTAAGGTTTAATTGCGCAAATAAATTACTTCAATACTCTTATGAATCACTATTAGAGCTCTCACTTGAGGAAAATTTGTTAAAATTTCCATATCATAAAATCTGACAAAAACTAGCATGCACACAGTAATGAGATATAGTGCTGTCATATTATAGTCATTCAAAAATTGTAACTTCTGCCATGATAGATTGTAATTTCCTTTTAAAGCAGAAGTTCTTGACTTATTCATTCATCCTTGCTTCTCCAAACCCATTTCATGCAGAAGAGAAAATCAGTGTTTATTGAGTAAGTAAGTAAATGAATAATAAGGTCAGAGTTTGCATATGTTCAAACAAATGTACTGCATTCTTCAGCTACCACTTTTCTATTTATTCATTCAACTAATAGTGAGGAACTACCATATGTCAAGGACTGTTGTTTGTACTAAGAATATAACATTAAACTAAACAAACTATCCATTTTCATAGACTTCACACTATTTAAGAGGAAAAAAATCATTTTTGCTATTATGAGGCCTAACATAAACCTTAAAACTTGATATGCGTGAATATGGTTCTTATTCTAATGACATTTGGGTTAAAAACAACTGTGAACTCCTATAACCATATATGCTAATGAAGAGACTAAATAAAATCATGGAAAATGGAATCAGGATGATAGGGAGGAAGAAGAAAGTTGTATGGCAAAGAAAAAAATGCATATGACTGCACATGGGATTTCTACTCAATTTTCAAGGAATAGATAACTCCTATCTTATATAAATAATTTCATAAAATAGAGAAAAGGAAAGAATGTTCAATCATTTTAATGAGACTAGTATAACATTGACTTACAAACCATATAAGGACAATACCAAAAAAAGAAAGAAAAGTATAGGCCTGTGTTACTTATAACCATACATATAAATACCAAAAATAAAGAGTAAAAATAAAAAAATAAATGAATAAACAAATAAGACTTAAATTCCACAGGATGTTAAAAAAGCAGTAATACATCCTCATCAAGGTGGATTTATCTAAAGAATACAAGGATGGTTTAATATCAGAAAAATCTATCAATGAAATTCATCATATTTATAAACTAAAGGATAAAAACCACAGAATTATATCAATATATCTAGCATACAAATTCAATAAAATGTGACATTCATTTATGTTTTTATTTTTAAAAATTCAGGAGTCTAGGAATAACTAGATGAATCTTTACCAAAAACCTACTGTAAACATCAGTTAAGAGAAAAACTACAGATACATTCTCTTTGAGATAAGAAATCAGACCAGGATGCACAAGATCACCTTCCTAAACAACAAGGTGAATACAATAAGACAATAAAAAGAACAATGAGATATACAAACAGAAATAAAAGAAACAAAATCAATATCTACAGACATTATGATCAACTATATAGTAAGCTATCATAAACTAAAAAACAAACTGTAATAAAAGAGTTGAGCCAAGTTGCCAGGTGTAAGGTTAACATACAAAAATCAAGCATTCTTCAATATCAGCAATAACTAATTAGAAATAAAGTAGAAAACAGTAACAAAAATTACAAGTATTTTACTATTACCCTAACAAAGAATGTCCAAGCATTCTATGTTACTAGACATAGAAAAAGCTCAATTAAATAATTTAAAAGATCTTATTCTTTCATGAATGAGATGACTCAGCATTATAAAAGTATCAATTCGACCCCAAATTTATCTATAAATGCAATCAATTCAAATCAAAATCCTAGAAGTACTTTTTTATTAACTCAAACTGATTCTAAAATATATATTTAAAAGTAGAGGTTGATAATAGTGAAAGCAATTTAAAAGAGAAGAAATGAGAAGGGACTTCTTTTACCTTTTATGTAGATATGTTAAAAAACCAAATGTAACAAACTATAGAGCTGAAAAATAGATTCATATAAATATGCATATTAGGGTATTGCAGAGCTACTACCAGGAATCACTGGAGATGTACAAATTATGTAGTAGATGAGATTGGTAAAACTGAATTCATCATATAGAAAAAAATTAAGTTCGATCTATACTTCATAGTATATAAAATGATGAACCCAAGCTAGATCAAAATTGAAATGTGAATGGTAAAATGTTAAAGATAATGTAAGGGAATGCTCTATGACGTCAGAATATAAAGGGATTAAAAAAAACAAGAAATACAAAACAAACTACATGAAAGGTTACAATTCATGGACTTGATTATATCAAAATCAATAATTTCTGTTTCATGAAAAATAATATAGACATAGTTTAGCGTATGGTGCCAAACTGGAAAAAAAACATTCACAGTAACCTAAACTGTTAATATCTACCATATATAAGAAATTTCTGAAATTTCTCTTCCCAGCAAAAAGAGAAAACTAAAATAAGAAATCTTGAGAATATCATTCTAAGCAAAATAAGTCAGACCGAAAAACTTAAGAACCATATGATCTCACTCATCTGGGATATAAAACTGAAAGCAGCAAATGAATAAAGAAAAAAAATAAACAAAAACTCATAGACACAGATAACAGTATGATGGTTACCAGAGGGAAGCAGGTTAGGGAGATAGTAAATGGTAAAGGGGATCAAATACATGGTGACCAAAGAAGATTTGACTTTGGGTGGTAGGCACACAATGCAACATACAGATGATGTATCATAGAATGCACACTTGAGACCTATATAATCTTATTAATCAATGTCATCTCAAATGTAATTTTTAAAAAATCACTGAGATAGAGAAACAAAACAAAAAAAACCCTTTTCACCTACTTTATATATAACAGGCTAGCCATTTCAGAGGGAAAAAATTATATTTATTTTCTAGGTGTTTTACTAGAAAAAAATGCAATACAAAATTGAACAAAGGTTAAAGATAGGCAGTTTAGAGAAGACAAACCTTAAATGATTAGTAAGTTTAAAATGAGAAGCACAATGTTACTAGTAATCAGAGAAATGCAAGTTATAACAAAGAGCTGTCATTCAATATCCATCAGGTTAACAAAATTTAAAAATTAGTGAAATTAAGTATTTTACATATTCCTTATGACCCAGAAATTTCATTCCTAGGTAAAGAAACCATAGAAATTTACACACTAGTCCATAAGGGTATACTATTTGTTACAGGAAAATGTTAGAGGCAAATTTAAGTTTTGATCATTAACATAATAGATAATAACAACAGCAAATACAAACCATCAGTTAACTATCAAGCGGAAGTGGGAGGCAATGAGTTAGATATACAGACAATAACAAGAATAGATATTAGGAATAGTGCTGAATTAAAAAAAAAAACTACAAGAAGTAAAACTCAATCCATAAGACAACACCATTTGAGTAAGTTAAAAACACCTATACATAAAAAAATCACAAATTTTCAAGGACACAATCATGACCATATGTTAAACATATTAGAGTTAGTTAGGGATGGGAGACAAGTGGGCTTATGGATAAGAGACAAATGGAAAAAAACATGATAAAATAAAATACAAAAGGCGGCTTTGTATGAAATGATGATAATATTGTGTCGCCAAGCAAGATATATATGATTTCTGTAATTCTCTGTACACGAGAATGAAAAAAACTGTCTACTTATTTTAAAGCCTTGATACATCTCAATCTATATCCTGCTTCATCTTTATATAACAAGGAATGATAGAGAAAAAGAGTGGAGAAGGAGAATAGACAGAGAGGGGAAGAGGGAGCTGGACAGCAAGGAGAACTAAAAGAAAGGAGAATAGAATTGAGGACGTTACCAGCTCTTTTCTCAAACTAATGGAGATCACCACCAAATACTGCAGGCCATAAAATCCACAGACCAGCCCTAAATGATTTGCTCAGTGGATAGAGCGTCGGACTGCGGACTGAAGGGTCTTGGGTTCAATTCCAGTCAAGGACACATGCCCAGGTTGCAGGCTCGATACCCAGTTGGGGGCATGCAGGAGGCAGCCAGTCAATGATTCTCTGTCATCATTAATGTTTCTAACTGTCTCTCCCTCTCCCTTCCTCTCTGAAATCAATAAAAATAAATAAATATTTTTTAAATCCACAGACCAGTCCCAAACTATCTGCAGTAATGGCCTAGTGACAATACGTTAAATACATGAAAAAAGAAAATGAATAACAGACTGGACCGGGCAATAAGATACACTCAAACTTATTTCGCTTAAAATGATATTAAAAACAACCTGATAGAAGCTTCACTGAACTTTGCTATAAAAATTATCAATAATGGGCTTCTCTCATCAATTTGTCTTTCATGATACTTTAACTTCATAGTTGAATTTTTTTTACTGACTTTGTATATATCTGTGTGTCTGCACATACGTGTACAGATGGAGATAAATTCTAATTCATTTATTAGAATACCATTCACACCTATAAAATTTCCCCCCTTTCCATATGCTTTGTATGACAAAAGGAAAAACTGTCATCAGGAATAAAAAAGTTTTTACATATACTAATGTAAGATGTAAATATAGGCTATTGTTATTTAAATAACTATATTATTAAATTAAGAACTGAAATCTGAACATGTAACTATTTTTAGGTATAATCTACAAACAGGTTGACATAGAAATTAATGTTACCAGCTAAGGCATATTATATGGCAACCATAAAAGGTCCAAGAAAAAAAGATTTTTTATAATTAATACTCCTTAAGTAATAGTTTTCTGTCCTTACTCTTAATAAACAGAAAAATATCAAAAATGAGAAAGCAGAGTTTGAATTCAATATATATCTTTATTAGGCAAAGCCAGATAAAGACTCACCAGGACAGAGTATATGTGTAGACATCGATAAACAGGAGAGAAATCCACCAAATCTTGGGTCCCAGGTACCTGCAAAACAATCAGATTGTCACAAAATATTCAAACAAAGCTAGTAATAGCAACTGCATTCATTTTTACTACTCACTGTAAGGAAAAGATACGGAAATATGCTAGGAAGAAGAGAGGGGCGATCATATAAAAAATAAGATGAAGAATGGAAAAGCCAAACCTAGAAGTAATACCAGCAAATGAACAACGCCTAGAGATTAAGCCTATACATCAAAAGAGAAAGTAAAACAGAAAACATCAGGTAAGAACTGGAGTAGAGTCGCAGTGCTAAAACTGATTTGTTATGTGACCTGACAAAAGTAAATCACAATTTACTTTGGCCTTAATTTCTTCAACTAAAAAAGAAACTATCAGTTGACTCATAGAAATTTAGTAAGAATAAAAGGAGACTATGAAAGTAAATATTAAGCAAAACAAAATAAAGCATAAAAGACAAAATAACATAAGAAATATTTTTTTAAAGACCTAGCTGAAGTTTTTACTGTAACACTGGTAAATGTATGATTGATCAGAATATAAGCACTTCTATGTTTATTGGTTCAAATTTATTGACAATTTTGTTCATCTGTTTGCATCCATGAAGGCAGAGATTACATCTCCATGTTTAAGAATCTCATAGTGCTGTGTACTCTGTAAGCACTCAAACAAACTTTTATATGAATTAAAAGATTGCTAGTAAGGTGCTCCAGATCCTACACCATGGCCCAAGCAGCATTACTGAGAAAAAAATTTACAGACACATGGGGACATGTAGTTAAAGAAAAAGTAAGATTCAAAAGCACATCTTAACACAAAATGAAGCAACAAGTGACCATTGGGGCACTTTTACTAGATATGACCACATTAAAGCATCTTTGACTGAAAAGTGGAGATCTGAAGGAAATTTGTCTTTCCAGAAAACCAGACCCTACCAGTGAAAACTACAGCTAAGCAAAACACAATCTCAAAAAAAAAGAAAACTAGAAAAACTTGATAAAATCAAATTTATAATAGTATTTACACTACATAAAAATTAAACATGCATGTGGAAAAAAAAGACAAGAAACATTAAAAAAAAACTTGATCTGTATAGGAAAATATTTAGAATAAATGATTACAAAATTATTTATTATAAATATACTAGAGGCCCGATGCATGAAATTAGTGCAAGAGTAGGCCTTCACAGCTGCAGCAGCAGCCTCGATCCTGCAGCTGCAGCCCCGGCTTTGTCCAGAAGGTTGTCTGGAAGGATGTCTGGTCTAATTAGCATATTACTCTTTTATTATTATAGATTTACAAAAAGTTAAGGATATTTCCTTACCTAATTTTGAATAAAAAATTCAATCACAACTTTGTTTATATGTTCTTTGTGCAATTTATTCCTTTTGTTTTGTTTTGCCTCAGATCTATAGTTTTATTCAAAAGGAAACTGCTTCAAGCATTCTTCAGACAGAGCCTTGGCCCTTTCACATGTAGGACCCATCTTTATAGAATAAACTAGGGGCCCAGTGCATGAATTCATACACCTTGAAAGGAACTGTGGGTCACGAGGCTGTGGTGGGCCCATCGTCCACGCCCCCCTCTGGCCCCTCCCACTGTGGCCCCCGGTCCCCTGTCTGCCAGCAGCCCAGCTCCCGCTGTCACTGTTCCCACGCGCTGACAGTGCAAAGCGATTGGGGCCAGTGCCAGCAACAGGTGCAAGTGCCGGGCAGGACTGCAGTGCGCAGGAGCAGAGAATTTTCAGTAACCACCAGAGGCTCGACCCGATGACAGCTACCGGCGCCCCACCTTGGTCTGGTGCCCCTGCTCACTTCCACCATCCCACCGCAGCTGACACCCACCATATTCCACTGGTGGTCAGCGCACATCATAGCGACCGGTTGTTCAGTTTTTCAGTTGTTCCCCCATTCGGTCTATTTGCATATTAGCCTCTTATTATACAGGATTATTATATAGGATATCCACATTAGGAGACAGTTTCTCTACAAATCTGTGATGAATAAGCTAATGGGGCCCCTTACTAATTAATGAGCTAATAAGACTGGTTTACCTGGGACATACACAGAGAAGACAAAGGTCTTTCCTGTCATCTCCAGCAAATTTTTACAACCAAAACCATTTTCTGTGAGGCTGTCTTGACATCATCACACTCAACTTCAAACTGCTAAGTGTCCTGACCTGGAAATATTGGCTAATTCTTAGCTCTGAAACCATAATCCAGTTAAGACCTCCTATGCACATGACTGCCTGCTTTGAAATCCAGACAAGAAAAGATCTAGACAAAAATTTAGACAAGAAAAGATGGAGCAAAATGGGGTTTCAGTTCACAAACTTTACCTCTACCTTCAAAATAGCCTACTATGTAGAAATCATTTTGCTTCCTTATGTGAAGAACCAAGCAGAGTGCAGGAGAAAGGTATGTAAAGCATGCACTGACTCATGTTGCTTTGAGCGAGAGGTGTTTTCCCTACTTTCACTAATGAAAAAGAATCACATCTTGGGGAAGGCGAGAGGAAGAGAGCAACCTGCACTGTACGTGAAGGAATGCTACATGTTTGGAAGGATAAGAAATGAACTTTCAAAAATCTAAATAAATGGGGGTGGAGAAGAGAACAAAAGGCAGTTTTTCTGACTCACATAAACAGGTCTGTTTTAAGGGCCACCTTTTGCTCCCCATTTAAAATGCTAAATCTCTGTCAAAGCTGTCTTCATTCTTCTTCCCCTCCTGTGCCCCTCCCTTCCCTCAAGTTGCAGGAATGATTCAAGCGGGGTTAGGTTTCAGCTGGGGCAAAGGGAGGGGTCCAAGGACACTTTCCTAAGCTAACAATGACTGTCTCTAATGGTTTCTGTCTCCTAACAAAAGCCATGACTCTGTTGTTATCAGCTTCATCTAATTTTTCCTTTCCAAAGTAAATAACACGGCCCTTGCATTTTACACATGTCCAAGTTTGACAAATCATTATTGACTGAGGCTATAACTGATAAGAGATAACTTTGTGGTAGGACGTTGTCATTTCCTCTCATAAGGGCTTTCTTTCTGAGATACAGAAACATGATTAAAATAGTTAAACATTTCCTCTGCCTGGCAGTCAGGAACTCAAGACATTAAGATACTGGAGTCTGCATGTTTCTAGTTCAAATAGATCTAGGAAGATATCAACCGCAGCCACAAATAGTATATTCAAGATTATTCTGCTTTTTTAACTAATTCCTTTCCTTATGAAATCACACAACATAATTTCAACACCAAGGACAGCAGCTAATTCCCTATATAGTTTCTGAATGGAGAGCATTAGTAGCTTCTATCAGCTCAAACCTCTATATTTTCAGAGAAGCAAAAAATAAGACTTTAGATTCTGTAACTAAGAAATCGATGCCTCAGAGCACATTATAATATTATATAAACTAAGATATTAAAGTAATATCTTAGTGAGAGACTTTAGGGGTGACTGGACTACAACATTCAGAGGTAGATATAAGGAAGGAAACTACTACATTCTACAATTACACAATCATATAGCTTTTAGAGATCATGTATCACTAGGTCACAATTTATATGACTAATATTTATCATACAAATAACTTTTACATTTGTATGATAAATATTAACAGCTTCCATCAAGGCAATAATTCTTAATTACTGTCTGCAAAAATATTTGTTGTTAAATAGCCTTGTATCCTATCAATACATCAGCTAGCAAACAAATTTTGCCACTATACAGATGACTAAAAAGAGTCTGTATACAAAAGAAGCTCTAAAGTAAGAAAGTAAATTTATAAATAGGGTTAATGAAAGGCACACTGAAAAAAATAGTCTTATAAGCCTCTTCAGACAATATATTTTGAGGAAGATATAAAAATTACAAGTAGAGCCCTGGCCTGGTGGCTCAGTTGTTTGGAGCTTCATCCCATACACCAAGAAGGTTGTGGGTTCGATTCCCAGTCAGGGCACATACCTAGGTTGTGGGTTCAATCCCTGGTCAGGGGGGTATATGGGAGGCAACCAATCCATCTCTCTTTCTCTCTCTCCTCTCCTCTCTCTCTCTCTCTCTCTCTCTCTCTCTCTCTCTCTCTCTCTCATCAATAAGAGCATATCTGTGGGTGAGGATTCAAAAAAAAAATTCCAAGTAGAAATGGGAATACTGAAAAAGAAACGTGAACGTTTAATTATGAAAATTCTTGCAAAATACCAGGATCTGACTTTTATGGTGTTTTTCTTTTTTAATAGTATCTTAGTTCAGGTCTAAGCCTCTGCAAATTTAAAGGTTAATGGGTAAGTTCCTCTCATACAGAATAAAGAAAATGATTTAACTTATTAAAGAAAAAAAAGGATATTTTGATTTAAAAATAAATAATGGCACTTAAGTGTTAAACAGATAAATCAATTTAATATTTTTAACACCCCTGTCCCCCCAAAAAGGAGCTATTTCTACTATGTTAAAAGACTCACTAGTGAATGAGGTAGGGAAAAAAAATTCTCCACAGGTAACAATCGGATAAATCTACCTGCTTTATTTCTGGGCAAGCATACCATTAGGGAAGAACAGACTACAAAAAAAGATTGCTTGCCGCCCTCCACTCAAGAGTAGAAGCCAATGTACTGAGAAATTTACCTCCGCTGCTGAGAAAGATAGTGCATGAAAACAGAAATGCATTAGTGCGCTCTAGCCCTGTTGTTCGCACAGCTGTCCCAGGAGACACACACACCATTTATTTTTCTCTTATGAAATCTTTCAAAGTAGGTAGATCATCCAAAAAGAGTATGACAGAAGTTTGCAAGGAATTTCGACTGCTTCTCACTAATTACTTGAGCCATTCTCCTTCTTGAAAATACTTTTGATTACCACTTTACACAAAACAGTTTCTGGGTGCACATTTCTGAGCATTAGTTGGATCTCAAGTCATTAAAATGTACCAGGCATCTTTCTGAAGGGAGACAACAACAAATGATTAGCTGAAGGGGCATTGCCTTTGCATTTAGAGGATCAATTCCGACTGCCCATATTATGTCTGGAAGCCAGGAAATACCTGGCAAACATTTTTCACCAGTGTACTTTTCTGTCCTACTTTGCTTCCAAAACTTCAGAGAAAAGAAGGATAGAATTCATTTGGACATAAGCTTTCATAGAGCTGGATTGAACACCAACAACACGCCCACAAACTAGGGGCCTGGGATTCTAAGGGACTACAAATAACAAAATTATAAAGGATTTTCTAATACCCTGAGCAGAGCCCTAGCCCAAAAGTACCAGATTTTGCTATAGAGCTTCTCACAAATTATTAGGATTCTTCCTGAGAAATCCCTACAGAGATTACCACTTCATTTATTCAAGTGTTTGCACTAAGCAGCATAGAACAAGAAAAAAAAAATCACATTTCTCTTTACTGAGACACTGCAAAGAATTTTGTGACCAAAATCGAAAGATAATCCCTCAAGAATTCTTTTCTTGAAGCTAAACACTGGGGAGTGGGGGTGGGGGGGGGGTGCGGAGAATTCAACTGGTTTTTATTTAACAACAGTCTAAGAAATTGTAAACTGTTAGGTAAAAACGATAATTTAGCACTAAATATGGTATTAAGTATAAAAGTTCTGAGAGGAGGAAAAATTAAGGTAATCCAAATAATAAAAAATAATGTTATGATATTATAGGTAAAGAACTAATATCCCTAATATATAAAGAACTCATTAAAATTGAAAGAATAAAACAAAATCATTAGAAAATTGGGCAAAATACATGAGCAGAAAGTTTACAGGGAAAAAATAATAATACAAATAGCCTTCAAACATAAGATACTAAATTTCACCCAGAGTAATAGGAAAAATAATAAAAATTTTACCAAATAAAAATATACAAAGATACCATTTTTTATCTATGCAACTGGCAAAAATTCAAAACTTAACAAAATACTCTCTTTAAAGGAGCTGTCAGGAAATAGGCACCTCTTACATTGCTGCAGAGCAGAGATTTAGGTAATGGTACAACCTCTATGGAGCAAAATGTGGCATTATCTAACAAAACTACACGTGCATTTACCCCTTGAATCAACCACCCTGCTTCTAGGAACCTACCCTGAACATACACCTCTGACTAAATGGAAAACAATTCTCAGGTTATGGGGCTTATTTTGAATTTTTTTAAAAGTTTCAGGGTGTTTTACATACAGTACAATGCACCCTTTCTAGTGAACAATTCAATTAGTTCTGACAAATCCATATATTCCTATAATCATCATCACAATCTAGATTTTAAAAATTCCAACACCCGCAAAAACTCCCTCATGCTCCTTTGTACTTAAATTGTTCCCTGACACCCAGCCCTCGGCAAACACTGACCCATTTTATATCCCTGGAGTTCTCCCTTTTTAGGAGTGTCATATAAATAGACTCAGATGGTATGCAGCCTTTGAATCTGGTTTCTTTCATTTATCATACTGCATTTGAGGTCCAACACAGATGAGCCTGTGTTGTTTCATGTGTCTATAGCTCTTTTCTTTTTATTTCAGAGTGATACTCCAGTTATGGATATACCACAGTTCATTTATTCCCTCGACTACTGAAGGACTTGGGTTGTTCCTACTTTCTAGCAATGTAAGAATGAATAAAGTTCCTATAAACATTCAGGTATGGGTTTTTGTGTGAACATAATGGGTAAATACCTAGGAGTGAGATTGCTGGATTTTATATACATACATATATATATATATATATATATATGTAATGATAAGTGTATGTTCAACTTTATAATATACTAACGACTATTTTCTAAAGTGTCTACACTATTTTGCATTTTCAATGAATACATAAGAATTCCGGTTGCTTTGCAATCTGCCAATACCTGGTATTGTCAGTATTATTTTTAGCTAATTCTAGAAGTTATGTAGTTCAAACACTATATTTTAATAGGGAAATATTGAAAATCATTAAACACCCACAAATAGGAGATTGGCTGAATGAACCATGAATACATTCAATTAATGAAGTTCTATCTAGCAGTAAAAGTAAAATGAGAAAGATTTCTATGAACTGATGTGGATATATTTTCAGGATAAAAGAAAATACCCGAAAAACTCGAAATCACTTATATGCAAAGATATATGCATCCCTATGTTCATTGCAGCATTATTCACGGTGGCCAAGAGTTGGAAACAGCCAAAGTGCCATGCGATAGAGGACTGGACAAAGAAGACGTGGTACATATACACAATGGGGTACTGCACGGCCATAAGAAAGGATGAAATAGCGTCATTTACAACAACATGGATGGACCTTGAGAACATTATGCAAAGTGAAATAAGTCAAACAGAAAAAGCTAAGAACTATATGATTTCACTCATATGTGGAATATAACACTGAGATTTGTGAACACAAACAGCAGTGTGGTGGTTGCCAGAGGGAGGGGGGTGGGGGAAGAAGGGGGTCCTAATATGAGGTGACAGGAGAAGATTTGACTTTGGGTGGTGGGCACATGGTCCTTTATACAGAATTTGTAAATTAGTAATCCACACATGAAACCTATATGTTCATGTTGACTGTCACCCCAATAAAATTTTTTAAAAAAGAAAATACAAAAAACATATATGTATTATGCTATTAATAGTCATGTTCTGTAAGGTGATACACACACGCAAAGGATACTGATTACTTACAAAGGATGAGTAGGAACAGGGTGGAAGGGATAAAGAGGAGAAAGGGATTTCATTGAATATATCTTCTTATATACTTTTGCCTTTTGAACCATGTTCATATTTTACATAGTCAAAAATAATAAAGATAAGGGAACTTTAATTATATACCTATTTAGCAACAATCACACAGAAGAAAAAAATAGCCAAGAAACATTTGAACAATATAGTCTGAACTATATAACATCACTGGGCCATATTGTAGGATAAAAAGAACTGAAAAAATCTCAAAATTAATAAATTTACTGCTTTTAGTAACATTTGCAAAGCAATTCGGGATAGAAGTATTTTGTGCTATGTGATTAGGCAAATAAATAAATATATAGATACTCTGGAAACCAGAATTCTTGGAGATACAAATCTAGAATAGGAAAAAAAATACTACCTATGATATCAGGTTGAAATTAGAAGCATCAGTTTTAACTCATGATTTATAAAACTGCCTATGTGTTGGTGTGGTATGCATACTTCTTAGCTCTGTCCACAGAGGAACATACCTAATGCCCACATCTCAGTTTCTAAATATCATTCTCCAGTAAAAGGAAAAGAGCTCTTTGAAGAAATAGCTGATTCTGGGGCTGAGGCCAAACCTGAAGTGAACCAAGAGCATCTTGAGCAAAAAAAGAATTGCTCAAAAGTTGATGGAAGCTATTAGGAAAATGCAAATCAAAATTACAATGAGATACCACCTCACACCTGTTAAAATGGTTATTACCAACAAGTAATAACAAGTGTCGGAGAGATTGTGGAGAAAAAGGAGCCCTCATTCACTGCTGGTGGGAATGTAAACTGGTACAGCTACTATGGAAAACAGTATGGAGGTTCATAAAAAATTAAAAATAGACTTATCATATGACCCAGCAACCTCCCTTCTTGCATATCTGCTCGAAATTTTTGAAAACATTTATTTGCAAAGATATAGGCACCCTTATGTTCATTGTAGCATTATTCATGAATAGCCAAAACATGGAAACAACCAAAGTGTCCTTCAGTAGATGATTGGATAAATAGAATATGGTACATATATACAATAGAATATTAATCAACCATAAGATAAAATACTGCCATTTGTAACAACATGGATGAATCTTGAGAATATCATGCTAAGTGAAATGTCAGACACAAAAAGTCAAGAACCATATGAGTTTACTCATATGTGGGACATAAAAAATGAAAGCAACAAATGAACAAACAAGAAAAACAAAAATTAATAGACACAAACAACAGTATGGTGGTTACCAGAGGGAAAAAGGGAGAGCAGTAGAAAAGGAAAAAGGAGATCAAATATATGGTGACAAAAGGAGATTTGACTTTGAGTGGTAAACACACAATGCAATACACAGATGATATACTATAGAATTGTACACTTGAAACCTATATACTTTTATTAACTAACATCACCCAAAAATTTTTAATTTAAAAAATTGGTGGAGACATGCCAAAGGATAATGGATGAAACACACACTGGCCAAATTTGGAATAATTAGAGAATCAAAATGAAAGACAAGAATGGAATATAACACACTGTATATAAAATAAGAAGCCATGTGCCAATACTAACACTAAAATATAGGAGGGAGATAAAAAAAAATTTATTCTTTACAGAAAAATCTAACTAATTGTCAAAGAAATTGTAAAAATAGAAAAATCACAACTTCATAATCACCATAGTAACATATGATTCAGAAAAGAATCACCAATGAATTCTAAGACCAATGAGTGAAAACTATTAGGAAACAGGATAGTCACATACTCTAAAAGTATCACTCCACAGATCACTTATTAATTACAAAGAGTGAAAGGTACCTTTCTCACAGATACCCCTTGACTATTGTGTGCCTCCTGATGTGAAGCACTGAAAAAAACATAACATTACTTCTGTAATATTCCTGCCAAAAATAATTAAACTTAACCTAATCACAAGGATGTGCCAAATGTACCTTAAGAGAATAAACAGACATGAAAATTAAATAAAATGTGTGATACTTGTCTGGATATGGCTGCAGGAAAAATGAAAGAAAAAATCTGCTATAAAAGACATTATTGGAATAACTGGAGAAATTAGTATATGGGTTGTATATTAAGTGGTACATTTCATGCATGTGATCATTGTATTGTGGTTATGAAAGAGAATGTCATTCTTAGAAAACTACAGATGGCTGTATTGAGAATCAAACATGATGAAGTATGACACTTGCAATGGCTTAGCTTTGCGTGGGGTAAGTGGATATATGCATTTTTTTTTTACTCTTTCAAAATCAAATGTTTGAGAAAGAGAGAAAATGTCAAATTTTAGTAAGTGGAGCATTTAAGTAAAGGGGATATGATGTTTGTCTTACCACTCTTGTAACTTTTCTGAAGATTTAAGACTCTTTAAAAGAAAAATAATTTTTTAAAGGTAATACAGGATAGGTGAGAATAAACTAGTCAGGGAAAGGCAGAATTAGATATTTTAGACAAGGAAGGAGAAAAAAGGTATACAGTGCCTACTTGGTATTATTAGCAACTTAGCACTAAGTGAAGGTGGTGTTTGAGTAAGCAATGAGTATATAAAGGAGAAATTCTAGAAGATCTGGAAAGGCAGGTCGATGTTTGTAATTGAATCAAGTACTTTCAAAATGACAAAACCTTTTTAATATCACTACAAGGAAAAATTTAAAGATCTTAAGTCAATATGGGCCATAATATAATTTTGCCAATGAACAGACCTAAAAGATCAACAAATGGGATTAAGAAACCCAAAATATATCTCAAACATGCCATAATGATTTCATTCAACTTTCTAAACTGTCTTTATTGACATTTAATTGCATGTATGGGTATCTACTTTTCATTTCACTGTATACCAGCTTTAACAGGTCAGTTTCATTAAGAATAGTAATGAAAAACTCAAAGCCCACAGGGCCAGTGGGCATTGGGAATAAGTGAAGTAGGCCAGCATTTTAAATTACATTCTCTAGATAGATATACTATTATTTATTTTTACAAAAGACTATATTATCACCATTGTTTTTCAAACATGTGGTCCAGTCAGTCTATCTTCCATTTCAACATTTTTAAATAGAGTCAGTATAAATAATAATATATTTCCTTCAACAACAGCATAAATGTGACAATCAATGGCAATTGCCAATATGTAGTTACAACACGGGTTGTGGCTTAGTGGAAAAACTGGATCCCTTGTGGCAACATTGCTACTCAGGGCGAGTCTATTACTACCATGCTTAGAAAGAGCCTAGGCTGGAAATACAGATTTTTATGTGAATTCAATTGACTTTTAAAAGTTGGCAACTAATTTTTTAAAGAAGTTAAGCACTATGCAAGCCAACAACCATTTTGTAAATTGTTTCTGGTCCATGGGCTGCCAATCAGCAACCTCTGATTTAAACTCTAAAGTTCTTGTGGCATCCTTATTCACTTTAGCTTACTGAGAAATGATCCTCGTTTTCTGTTACTTTCCTGTCAATAGAAAGTTTTGTAAAAAATGAAAATATTTGAATTTTGGATCAAATATCCTCATAACTAGAATTCTTACCAAGCAAGTTGACATAAATTAAGTTTTATACTTTTATAGGTGAGAAAAGAGATGCTTAGAGAGATGGCATAATTGGCTCCAATAGCACAAAGCTGACAGAACTTAAACCTTCTAAGTACAAATATTTCATTCTTTTCAATCACCCTGTGTTATAGACTGAATTGTATCAACCCCAAAATTCATATGTTTCAGCCCTAACATCCAATGTGACTACATTTGGAGATAGGGCCTTTGAGGAGGTAATTAAGGTTAAATGAAATCATAAGATGGGGCCCTAATACAATAGGACTAGTGTCCTTATCAAAAGAGGAAGTCACATCAGGAGGAGGCACAGAGAATAGCCATGTGAGGACACCGCAAGATGGTAGCCATCTGCAAGCCAAGGAGAAACTAACGCCGCTGGCACTTTGACCTTGGGACTTCCAGCCTCCAGAACTGTGAGAAAGCAAATGTCTGTTATTTAAGTCATACAATCTGTACATGTTTTGTTATGGCAACTGTAGCAAACAAATGCATACTGTTACCTCAAAATAAGTACCTACAATAACCATTAAGACACCTCAAAAAGCTTTATATTACATGCCATTTGTATTTAAATTAGCAATTCCATCTGTTAATTCCATATTTCAAAAGAGACACAAAAATATTGAGAGCTAAACCTAAGGTGGATCATTTGATCACATTGCGCTTTTGACCCTTACTACATAAAGAGTCATGTGAATAGCATGCTGACCACTGCTCTCTGCAAGTGTGTAAACAAATAAAGAGATACAAACTAGAATAAATATGTGCCTTAGGTGTGTTACAATGCCATGTTCTAATAATGCAGAAGCTCTGAAGGAACCTAAAAACAAAGAAGAAATTATAGGCCCTGCTTTTTCAAACTATTTCTTACTCAATGCTGCTTTATTTCAGTATTTTTTTTTTGTTTACAGAAGATGGTGTTTATAAGTCCATACAAATATACATTATCGAAACCTGTATCAAGTTTTTTAAACTTTATTCTCCAAAAACAGCACACAGACATAATGCCTAACTAGTAATTATTATATAACTAGAGGCCTGATGCATGAAATTCGTGCAAGAGTAGGCCTTCCTTCCCCTGGCTGCCGGCACCAGCTTCCCTCTGGCACCTGGGACCCGGGTTTCCCTCCCAGCCCTGGATTCATCCAGAAGGTCATCTGGAAAGACGTCCGGAAGGACCTCTGGTCTAATTAGCATATGACTCTTTTATTGTTATAGATACTGTGTATCCCAAGTACAGTGAAAAGAGCTTTATACACATTATTCCAGTCAATCCTCACAATCACCCTACCCTCAGTAGGTATATGTCCTTCTTCTTACAAATCACTTTATGGGGTTCTTTGTATTTTACCTTAAAATATCTCAAAAATAACATTCTTGATGAATCTAGATCCATAAATACACTCTCAATCTAAAGTATTTTCTACTTTTAAAGTATTTTAAGTCCTATCTAGACATTTACAGAAGAGCAATTACATCTGCATATACCACAGGATGACATAGAGATTCAAACAAAATTCCTGAAATCATATATATTTCCATTAAAAATCAATTGAATTAAGTCATGAATCAAAAATGGTCAAATATCAGCAGTTTATATAGTTCAACTTTATTATATCAGATGAAAAAATAAAAATTAAAAAACCCTTACCTTAATTAAGGTGACCCTTTCATTAGCTTAGACAAACATGAAACACAGATAGTTTTATGGGGGAATACTTTTTCTGCAACACTTATCAGCAATTAAGAGACTGACTCTTTCAAATGTGAGATGGTTCAACATGTGAGATGGTTTTTCATCCAAAATGACAATTTACTACTGTAACTTCATCCACAGTTCCTAGTTTTTTCCATCTCTGACACAAACTTGATTTCAAATTAACAATATATTAACTACATGCTAACCTTGTGCAAAGTTATATTCTAGATATTTGGGATTTCCTACCATTTCATTCTATGGTCTCCTATTGATACCATAGTGATTATCTAGGTGTCCTATATAATAAAAGCCTAGGTGGCATCATGCGATGCCCTCACACAACGCCGTCACAAGATGGCCACCGAAACGTCATCACAAGATGGCCACCACAAGATGGCCGGCAGGGGAGGGCAGTTGGGAGCCATTAGGGGAGGGCAGTTGGGGGTGAGATCAGGCCTGCAGGGGAGGGCAGTTAGGGGTGAGATCAGGACTGCAGGGGAGGGCAGTTGGGGGCAAGATCAGGCCAGCAGGGGAGGGCAGTTGGGGGCCATCAGGCTGGCAGGGGAGGGCAGTTGGGGGTGACCAGGCCAGCAGGAAAGGGCAGTTAGGGGTGACCAGGCCTGCAGGGCAGGACAGTTGGGGGCGATCAGGCCAACAGGGGAGGGCAGTTGGGGGCGATCGAGTGGGCAGGGGAGGGCATTTGGGGGTGATCAGGCCAGCAGGAAAGCAGTTAGGCGTCAATCAATCTGGCAGGGGAGCAGTTAGGGGCAATTAGGCAGGCAGGCAGGTGAGCAGTTAGGAGGCAGCAGTCCCGGATTGTGAGAGGGATGTCCGACCTCCGGGATTAAGGGGTCCCGGATTGGAGAGGGAGCAGGCTGGGCTGAGGGCCCCCCCACACACATGAATTTCATGCACCGGGTCTCTAGTTAATAATAGGAAAGAAGCAAAGGGAAGGCCAGACATTATAGGCATGTCTTTTGGGCAGCTTCATCAGGAAGCTGCAATTTCACCCTCCCCAGGGAACCACTGGCCTACTCCCTGCAAAACACTGGGGGAAGGAACTGAACAAAGGGGAGATATATTCACTGTGAGATTAGGGTGGCATAGGGAAAATACCTGTCAGTCACCTGGGAATAGAGATCATTGGCCAGAATGGGCAAGGCCACTGCAAGTGTGCGAAAATTTGGGAATACATAATCCCCTAAACAAAGGAGTCCATGCTCTCTTGGCACTCTTGTTGCTCCTGGCTCTCTTGTTGCTTTTGTGGCTCTCTTGTTCCTGCTTCCTTGCATTCGTCTGTACGGTCCACAGCCATGTGGACCCTACAAGCAATGGACTAATAGACTGCAGTTGGGAACACAAGCTAAACCAGCCTGATGCTAGCTGGAGTGTGCAAATATGAAATGGAAATTCAGGACACTGGCTCTGATTTTAGCCCTGCTAAAAGCAAAATGGAACTTCTTTCTTGGGACTCAGAAAATGAAAACTTGGAAACTCAGGGGTTTGATTCCACAGAAATAAAGCTTTCTACAATATCACATCCTTCCATGTAAGTCTCAGAAAATTTATTTTCTTGGGATATCGCAAGAAACCCATTCCTATTAACAACATTGGTAACACTATTAAGTATCATCAAGCTAAAGACATAGTAAATAACCTAAAAATATCATTTGACTTAAAGAATGATTTAAGTATACTTCCATTCAACATGTAAGAAATGGTAAAAAGTTCTTCAGAGAATAAAAAATACCTAAAGTAAGTTAAATCAAAATCAAAATTTCAAAAACAATAATGGTAATCTATTATAAGCAACCGATTACTGAAATATAACTTTCTCCTCAAGTACTACATTCATTGTTGGCAAACTTTAAGCCATATTCATGAAGAATCAGTAGGAAACCCAAACCATGGGTTTGTTTTCTTTATGCATTAAAAATGCTTCTTTGTGGTCCTCTATACAACTGCCACTCAAAGTGAGCTCTGAGACCAGAAGCACCTCCTCACCTGGGAGCTTATTAAAAATGGAGATTCTGAATCTCACCCACAACCTGAAGAATCAGAATCTGCATTTTAATACAATTACAAGGTGATCCTATGCACATCGAAGTTCAAGAAGTACTGCCCTACAATATAGGTTCTTAACTTTGGCCTTAGAGGCAATATGAGTTTCATGAATCCCCTGAAATTCCACGCAGAATTTTTTGTAAATGAATATATGTACGTCTTACTGGGGAAAGACTCCATATATTTTTATCAAACTCTCAAACTAATATATTACCCCAAGTAGACTAAGAACCACTGCCCTACAGGATTCTATGCCACAGTTTAAAAGTCAAAATATTTCTAAAACTATTTACGCTGCTCTCAATGAGGTCTGTTGAAGAATGACAAGAATGAAGGTCAGAACGTCACAGTGGGTCACGAAAGACCTTATCTGAAGAATTTATTCACACCATGCAAGAACTATGCCAAGAAACCAGTTTGGAGACATCTAAATAAATAATTCTCTACATGAGGTTTGAGATTAAGAATGTGCTCTTGAAGAAGATTCAAACTGAGAAGTAAATAAATATAAAGTGGACATTTTTTTAGAGATAGGATGCCATTAGATGACAGTGCAGGGCTGAATTCTTGTTCTAAGAGCTCAATCAGCAAATTTCTAATGTGAATTCTGTTTGATTTGGGATTTGGGAGCATTTTAAGAAGTTAACTTCCAAGCACATTCTTCTAATACTTCCTTTATGAGGAACCCCAACACACTTTACTAGTCCCACCATCTTCATCTTCTCTGGACCTTAGAAGATAAAATGAAGAAGAAATATGACACAAAAATTAAAAGCGACGTGCTCAGGATATTCAGTGAGTTAGTGATAAAGAATGGCTCTTTTCCAGAAGGTTCTCAGTGATATATGAGAACTGTGTATATATTTCAATCTTTTAACTTATCATCTAAGCATCTTTTTGGGGTGTGTATTACCCCAGAGCATAGACTATGTCTAACTTCTGTTTCCTTAAGGCATAGTGCCTGATTTAATTTAATTTTCTTGACAGGTACCCAAAATGTAAATAAAAGGCATTAACTGGTCTTTCTTGAAACTGATTCTTTATTGTACTACTATTGTAACTTGTCATCAGTGATAAGCCTAATACCTGACAGTCTGGTCTCCAGGGTAGATCTACCTCCTACAGTACCAGTCATTCCAGGCAAGGAGAATACTAGAAAATATTCAGGATATCAAGTCTTCTCTGCCCCTTTCTATTTCCATGGGTATTAGGCAACTATCTGGTTCTTTTATTAGCTCTATTTCTTAGAGCTATTAAAAGTTCTTGTTATCCAAGTAAAATAGGGATTATGATAAAATTTTCACACATTGTTAACTATTAATGTACCTCATTTATACACTAAACATATCCTGATAAAGTATAAATTTTAAATGCAATTATTCACTTATATTATGTCCTCTCAATAATGACAACTATATAAAAAATATAGTACTTTACACATATGATAGTCTCTCAGACATTCAATCAAATGTAAATGTTAATGTTTTAGACACATAATTAACTTGGTTATTTGTTTTTCAGCCCTAACAGTTTAAATGGTGGCTATTCGATTTCTGACATGAAAGAAGAAGAAGAATAAGGACAGGGATACTGACATTAGTGATACTTAATAGAAGTGAGGAAGGAAGAATAATGAAAATAGGGAATAAACTAACATTTACATAAACCAGCTTTTATGACAGGCACTTGTGCAAACCTATGGGGGCAGAGAATACTATCTTGACTTGATAGATGAAACACTATAAAGTGCCAACAGATTAAACAATTACCTAAGATTATGAAGTTAGACAAGTTTTGGGGGAAGAGGAGCGAAGGAGAGTAGTAAGGGTATAGCAAAGGACAAGGAAGGGGACAAGGCAGTGAGCCCAGTTTTATGTGGAGAAATAAAACAATTAAAAGGAGACAAGTACTTAAAGGCAAACAGATTAACTGAGTATAGGAGTAAATGGTTCCTCGCACATGTCACTGAACATTTTAAAAGTAAATGAATGGGATTTTTTGCTAATTTTTAAAAAATAAAATGATAGAGCCAGGATTTGTCTGACTCCAATGACCATGCTACAACCACCAGACTCACAGAGAAACTAATCCCATTATACAAATAAGTATTTACAAAAACATTTTAACAGGAAATCTCACGTCATGGGAGTTTTATTTTTAAAAACACATTAAACACACTTCCAACAACAAAGAAGGATATAAAAATATGTACTAGGTAAGCCACTTAATCTTATTCTTTACCTGAAAGTGACACAGATCTAATCTAAGAGGTTATGGATATGTCACAAAATTCCCAGATTCTCTATAATAGCTCATACATTTCCTCCAGAAATGTATTCTCAACTTTATAATTTCAATCTGAACCATAACTCAAGGCTAAGAAATTCCTGTGTTCATTCCCCACTTTTATATCATCTTTTATTGGTCTTCAAAGACCCTTTTCTAGTTTCAGTGGAGGCCACCTAGATCTCTTTCTCCGGGTCAGGTAAACTCTACTCTTCCCTTAATGTAGTGCCTACCCAGTCAGTGTACAATAAAAAAACCCTGAAACATAAAGAATGGACAAGTGCATTTAAAAATCTAAAGAATTAAAATCTAAGATATCTTAGTGCATCTTCATTTCCTTAAATTGGAGCTTATTTGTATTTAAAATAACATTAAATTCCAGAATATCACAAAAACTGAATAGATTCTCCATCACATTTCAAACATACTGTATTTAAACCTAACAACAGTCTCACATCCCCAGTTCAAAAGTTAGTTACCTCTTCTTCATCTTCTTCATCTTCAACATCCAGAATTCCTGAATCCTGTTCAGACTTGGGGCTAGTGCTTTCTATCTCCGTATCAAAAATTGTATATGCATCTTTCTTAGCTTTTCTCTTGCTACCTATTCTGGGTGGTTGCAAGACGATGTTATCCAGGTTTCTTTGTTGCTGGGCCTAGGACAGAGACATGCACACACATTAAGAAAAAAGCAATTAAGCATTCAAAAAACTCATTTTCAACAAATTGGTATCATAAAGAAAACATAACAAAATATCTTAATACATGAAGTTTTAGTCGCAGAAATAAACCCCAACAAAGTAATGTATACATTTTTAACCCTGAAGTTACACCTCTTGATTCATTTTCCCAGTTTCCATGGGGGGGGGGGGGGGGGGGGAGATAATCAGTCAATACAGTATTATCATCATACTTTTCAAATATACCCACTAAATCATCACAAAAATGAAATCTACCCATTTTCCTCTAAGTAGCCAAGAGAATAGTGCAAGATAAATGGCATGCTGAAACCTTGTGGTGGGGAGAGCTCAGGGGACTCTTAAAAGCAGTTGTGTGGATGTAAGAGATCAACACAATTCTCCTGATTAGAAATAGAAATAAAATATCTTAATAGAGTGATTTGAACTAACTAATCCAACAGGATTTCATGACCTTAGTCCGTGGAAAACAAAGTTTTAAAGAATTTCTTCTGAATTCTTCGAGAAAAGGAAGTGTAATCCCCTCAACCTAATAAAATAGACTCAAATGATGGTGTGGTTTCAATAGATACAAAGAGGTGGGCAGTGTCACTTTCCAGGGTCAACAACAGAAGTATTAAACCAGACGGCATTCGAGCTGGAAGTGACCTCAGTCCCCACTCAGGAGACTGAGGCCAGAAGACAAAGGATTTGATGGGGTCTAGTTAGCAATAAATCAGAATCTCAAAGTGTGATCTTCTAAATTCCACATCAGTGATCTTCCCATTATTCCAATAGTCCCTCAAAGCATGGCAACATGTTTCCCCCAAAAAAGGGGGTTCTGTGATCAAATAAATGGGAAACACTGCATATCATGTAGCCTTCTTATAGACATATAATGTTTATTAACAAAATAAAAATAGGGAGAAGTTCATTTTTAAAAAACTTCTTTGATTTAACCCAGCATATTCTGAAAGTATTTCATAACGGAAGTTTCCTTTTTTTAATAATAATTAATATCATCCTAAAATATAAAGCTTGAAAATTTTGACAGAATATATATACCTTAATCAATATATGATATTTCTCCTCAATGAAAAATGGATATTAGTTCAGGAAAAAATCAGTTTCCAAATGTTTTGAATGAGATTAAGGAATTCAAGAGAAATATTAAGTATAAGATGTTAGTCCAGGCACTGGTTACTAGGACAGAGAAAAACTTGAACTATGTGAGCTAGTTTCTGCCAAGAAAATGAAAAGAATCTACATTCCAGAGATTTGAATCAATGGACAAACTTGTTTCTCTACATAGTACTCATTGATATTTTGCTTTGACTTACATAAAAATGGTAACAAACTGAGGTAGAAAAGGCATTCAAAAACACTTAATTTAGGTTTGTACATAAAACATACATATCTTTCAAGCATTAAAATTAGATACAGATACAATATTCTTTCTTTTCCTCTCAAAAGTAAATTCTTCCCCCTTACTTTTAATGCGAACCACACAAAAAGGGATCAAGAACTCTGGGGAGGCACAAAGGAAAGGAGAACTTCCTAAAGCTTTTATACTTTGAAAAGCAAGCCCTCAACTAGAGAGTGACCACTTGTCCCCTAACTCCATTCTCTCCTTCAGTACAGCAATACCAAAAACTTTTTTCTTAAGTTGGTCTCATTTTATTGAATCCTAAGTTAATTATTTTTCTATCACAATCAATAAAATAGTACCAGTGTATCAAAAGTAATCAAGAGAAGCTACACTTAATTTTAAATCTCCTATGACCTGTTCTTTTTAGATGCTATGTATCTGGTTTCCACATCAATTTGGAAGAACACAAATTAAGATAGCAAACCCTATGTTGGAAATGAAAGCATTTCATCTACTATTCCAAAGCTCCATCGAACCTGGGGTCTCTGTTAGCATTATCAAGGCTTCTCCGGTGTGTAAAAAAAGCAGTCAGGGCAGAGCTGCTACGCAGGAACTGGCCAGGTTAGAAACACTGCATCGCAGGTAGAACAATGAAATAAATCCTCAGATGTTACCCATTATGGCTGCAAATGAAAATTACCAGCTATTCAGAATGTAAGTATGGGACTGGCAAGAGTGGAGAAGAGTAAATATAGATATCGACGTATAAATACATACATATATCTTAAAATAAAAAGCCCTTGGCGGGGGGGGGGGGGGGGGGGGGGAGAGGCAGTAAATACCCTTCAGAGCTCTCTCCTAACACTCTAAGCCAGTGGTTCTCAACCTTCCTAATGCCACGACCCTTTAATACAGTTCCTCATGTTGTGGTGACCCCCAATTTCATTGTTACAAATTGAACATAATTAAAGCATAGTGATTAATCACAAAAACAATATGTAATTATATATGGGTTTTACGATGGTCTTGGGCGACCCCTGTGAAAGGGTCGTTCGACCACCAAAGGGGTCGCGACCCACAGGTTGAGAACCGCTGCTAGGCTATATCCCCAGGACCATATATTCTGTCCCTCCAGAGACAACCTTTATAATCATGAGCCAAAGAACCAGCTGCCTTCTGCCACGTGGGATGAAGTGGAGGCAGGAAGATATGAAGCACACAAGTAGCAGTTAGACCTTAGAAAACATTTAGGTGTTTTCTTTTTCTTAGTTGTTCATTATTTTTTTGAAAATTTTTACACATTTAACCACCTCTTCCTTAAGGTTCCCTCATATACACTCTTCTCTGATTTCCTAATATATAGAAATTAAGCAGGGTTTGTTCCTCAATCCCTCTTCTCTTACCACTTTTTCCACTCTCCCAAGATCAAATAGCACATCTCCAGCTTCCTGTTATTACTGGGTGCTCTACCATCACCTCCATTCCCACATACCTAAAATGGAACTCATCACCTTCTCATTATAATTCCCCTGCCTACTACGGCCAGGCCAGGCTCTTCCTAACTCACATCATTCATCACACCAAGTAAACATGGGAGATATTGGGAGTGGGGGAGGGTGGGGTGGGGGGGTTAAACAAGTACAAGCCAAACTCCACATCCATCACTTAGACTCCACATAATGGAAGTTGAACCTAATTTTCCAATGTATTTCTCCAACATGAATCTTCCACTTGAATCAGACTCTACCTCATAATATACTAGGTATATTTCCACTTCTGTGTCTCTACTGAATGACCTCCTTCTGCCTGACTCTAACCTTTCCTTCAAGACCCAACTAAATTATTCTGACTTTAGAAAGCCTCCTCTCACTGCCCTAACTCATGGTGCTTTCTCTCTGTAATACTGTTTTCAGTCAAACATCTTTTGAAGGTCTACTTGGTACCAGGCATTGTACTACACACTGAACATAGAAAGAAAAAGAGTCTCTGACTCATGAATCTCACATCAAACTATTTTGGAAAGCAGATTACACAATAAGTATAATAGAAATAATACAGAGGACAGTGGGTGAATAAAGAACGTAATCAGAGCTGCTTGGAGGGGTCTCAGATAAGACTTCACAGAGGAACAGGTAGCATGCTCTTAAAAGATAAATATAATTTTTACAAAGGTAGTTAAGTAGAAAGGGTGACCATTCCAGAAAAAGGAAACAGCATGAGAAAGGACTATGTGTGATATAATAATATTATCCACCCAAGGAATAAGTAATTTTGTATAGGAACGTAGTTTATAAAGAACTATAAAGATGTCATACAAAGCAGTTTTGACATTAGCTAGTAGGCAATGGAGAAACAATGAAAGAGTGTAAGCAAGGGAATTACTTTAAAACAAGGATCAGCTTTCCAATTCAGGCAAATCCTCTAGGATCACAGGAGTGCTCAACTGGGAGAAGATAGAGACTAGAAATAAGAAAATCAATATAGATCACTATAATAGTCCAATAACAATGATGAGGACTTGAATTAAGGCAGTGGTTCTCAACCTTCTGGCCCTTTAAATACAGTTCCTCATGTTGTGACCCAACCATAAAATTATTTTCGTTGCTACTTCATAACTGTAATGTTGCTACTGTTATGAATCGTAATGTAAATATCTGATATGCAGGATGGTCTTAGGTGACCCCTGTGAAAGGGTCGTTCGACCGCCAAAGAGGTAGTGACCCACAGGTTGAGAACCGCTGAAATAAGGCATCAGCAGATATATAAAAGGTAGAAGCACCAGAATTTACTAATTTGATTGTAGTACATAAAAAATAGGAAGGAAATAAGAATAACTCTAAGTATTCTGGCCTTGATGACTAGATGGTGGGATCATTCCAAATAGTAGGAACCATGGGAATAGTAAGTTGAGAGCAGGATGGAGAAGAGTTCAGTAAACCTGCCAGATAGCCAGGTAAACGAATGATAGTACCACACTTCAGTACGGTACTCAATTTCTTTGAGTCTAAGAAACCCATTTATCATTCTTAGATTCCACAAAGCCCAGATTCAGTGACACATATACACTAAATTTGGATAAATGGTTACTATATAAAGGCAATAGATAACAAAGGAAATCTATGAGCGAATAAGATATAGCCCAGTAAAAGAGAGGGCTATCTGCAAAAGACAGGGTTTGTATGTTCTCCTACCTATTAGAAGAGGTAGAAAACCCAAAAACCCATAAGAATTACCTAATCTGAACTATTATCCTAAAAATGTTGCTATTAATAGTTTACAACTCTTGAAGAGTTTCTATGAGGCATTATATATGTACATATATACACATATAATTAATAATTATAATATATATATATATAATTAAATAAAGTTTTATTGTGAACTACAACTTCCAAGGGTGCCTAGCAATAAGACTCAGAGTTAAAATGTGAATCAAAAACTGAAGGCTCCTGTCTTTATCAACCCAATACTGACCTCTAGTGGGCTTAAGGAACATATGCAAGTGACCTTTAGAATCAGAAACTAATTGAGAAGGGTTGGAGACCTGACATAATTACATGGACTTTAATAACAGGGTGCTATAACAAAAAACCAACACACACACAAAAACCTTATTGGAGTAAGACAGGTTTTTAAATCTAAGCTCTGAAACTTATTAATCCTATAATGTTGGGCAGTGTCTTCACTTCTCTAGCCAACATTTCCATCTATTTAAAAAAACAACAAAAAAACAAGGTTAACAAAATGTACCTTAGAACTGCCACGAGAATTAAATGAGATAATATAAGTAAAGAATCTTGAATTAATAGATAAGTAAAACAAAAAACACTAAAAGTTTTAAGTTCTACTTGTCTTCCCTCTGAAAATGAGAGAGAAATCTGTTTTACTTTCTATTGTGGAAGCCTCTGAGATCTAAAAAATATTTAGATATTAATCATTGCTGGCATCTACTATTACTACACATTGCCATTCAATTTTGCATTAGTACAACATTTCAGGTATTAGATACCTCAGCTCTTACTCCAGCTCTAGCATCAGTAAGTAGTTCTGGGAAGCTTGGAAGTGTCATGTAACCTGAAACCAGCTCTAACACTCCACACCTCCAGCTTCCTTCCCAGGGGCTTTGCTGTTAATACCACAGTGTAGAATCCCACAAGAACTACTTAGCACTCAAGATAGTCAGCCCAGAAGTGAGGCAACCATTGACCAAGATAAATGCATTGTGTCCCTCCCTCATCCATTCCATATGGCTTCTTAGAAAGTCCCAAGAACTAAGGAACCAAACTACCCTAGCATTGTACTTACTCCACAAACTTCTCTTCTCACTCCTGATCCTTGAACTCCTGTTCCATAGATCACTCACATCTCAACCCCTCAGGTTCCCTCAGGGAAACCTAGGCTAAAATAACACCCCATATAACAAAGCAGTGGAGCAGGATTATGGCCCTTGTTTCGTGTCTGAAGCCCAAAGAATAGCTCTGAAAATAACTGGCAAGATCAAGAAATGATGACTCTACAATTGCCCTTCAAATCTCACCAATCATAAGAAGTGCAAAAGAGCTGCAATTTCAAAACAGGGTTTCTATCAAAATCTCCCCTTAGTAATAATCAGTTATTTTGGTGAATGACAACCCAGCCTATTTTCTGTGCATATATAAAGATTTCTCTTTTTGCTTCTCTGTATTTTCTATTTATCTGCAATCTGCATTTATATTGGTATGCCAGAAAAGAATTACACTAAATAAAAATTTGTAATCTTTTGCACAAAAAATATTCTATAAATATCTTTCTCAACAAATAAAAACATTTATAACATTGCATTGCAATTCAAAGAACAAATGTTTATTTAAACATAGCTTACCACAGGACATTTATATTCAATATTTTGCTACTTAATAATGATGCAAAGACTATCTCCAGAGAAAAAAATTTGTGCATGTCCTTAACTGTCTTATTAGGGAAATTCCTAAAAATAGAAAACCTAGATCAAATAGTAAATGTTGCAAAATCAATAAACTTCCCTCCAGAAAAGCTATGCCACTTCATAATAGCACATAAAAGTGTATGAATGCTTATTTCCTAGCCCCTAAGCACCACTAGGCATTACTTCTCTTTACCATTGAATGTAAAAGTTTCAAGACATGACAGCAAAGGAAGAAACAATAATATAACATATTTAATTTGCCTATGTTCATTATACTGGGTAATTTGTCCATGAATCTGAAAATTTGCATCCTTCAGATAAGGAGAATTTTCTTGTATTACTGCTTAGATAATTTTCTCCCTTTGTCTAGAATTCTTAATTAGTACTGAATTCTATAGTTCTTTCTGATGATCTTTGTAACATTTTCTCATAAAGACCCAAATTTTTAAGTTTTGAGGACACAAATTATATTTTTCAACATATTCTGTTTTCTACGTTATCTGTTGTCTCCAGGTAGTTATTTATTATTAATATTTGTTTTCTCATATTGATAGATTTTGGTCTCAAGTTGGATATTTTCCTCAAATGTCTGTGGATCCTTGCTGGTCATTAGTATTTTATAATGAATCACTTAGGAGCTATGGAAAGCTCTGTGGGCACAGGAAGACTTGTCAACTAGCAAACTTCACTTTAGGGAGACTAGGAGAGAGATCACCTCTTTGCTGGGGAAATCAATGGAACTTTGTGGCAATCTTTTATCAATTTTTAGCTGTCAGAGGTGAGGGAGAATGGGGGGGCTGGGTGAAACAGGTGAATAGATTAAGTAAAAATAAGAACAACAAACTCATAGACACAACAGTATGGTGATTATCAAAAGGAAAGGGAGGTGGGGCAGGTACAAGAGGGTAAACAGAGGGTAAACAGTGATGAAGGAGACGAGGCTTTGGGTAGTGAACACACAATACAACATACAGATGATGTTTTATAGAATTGTACACATGAAGCCTATATAATTTTATTAATCAATGTAACCCCAATAAATTCAATAAAAATTGATTATTTTTAAAAAGAATCTTCTAATCACCCACCTAAGAATATAAGTACAAATATTCCATACATGGGACAAGAGAAGAAAAGGAGAGGAATTAAATGTTTTATATTCTAACTTTCAACAAATCACATCTTTAATGTACCCCTATCATCTATCATAACTCAGACTTCCAAAGTCTCAGACAATGAAGTTCTCTGTATTAAACTGTTTTCTCCATTCCTCATGTACCTTTGTGTGTACTTTCAGTTGTGGCTTCATACACTCTGCTATATAACACACTTCCCTCAGCTTTTTTTCTTCCAGCTTTATTGAGATGTTATTGACATGTAGCATATGTAAGTTTAAGGTGGACAATATGCTAATGTGATACACATATATATTGCAAAATGATTACCACAATAGGTTACTTACCATCTCTATTCCATTACATAATTATCATTTTTGTGTGTGGTGACATTTATAACCTACTCTCTTAACTTTCAAGTACTGTATATATTATTGTTAGTTATAGTGACCATGCTGTATATTAGATCCCCAAAACTTATTCATCTTAAAGTTGGAGGTTTGTACCCTTTGACCAGCATCTCTCCATTTCCCCGACTTCCCAGTCCCTGACAACCACCATTCTACTCTCTATTTCTAAGAGTTTGGCTTTTTTAGATTTCTCATATAAGTGACACCATGTAGTTTTTTACTTTCTCTACCTGACTTATTTCACTTAGCATAATGACCTCAATATCCATCCATGTTATCACCAAAAACAGGATTTCCTTCTTTTCACGACTGAATAATACTCTACAGTATTTATACAGCACATTTTCTTTATCTGTCCATCCATCAGTGGACACTTAGGATGTTTCCATGTTTGGGCTATTGTGAAGAATGCCTCCAGTTTTGTTCTTCTTTATCAGAATTGCTTTGGCTATTCAGGATGTTTTGTGGTTCCATATAAACTTTAGAATTATTTTTTTCTACTGTGAAAAAGACCATTGGAATTTTGACAGGGATGGCTTTGGATCTGTAGATTGCTTTGGATAGTGTGGACATTTAAACAATATTAATTCTTCTGACTCACGAACATGGTATATCTTTCCATTTATTTGTGTCTTCTTCCATTTTTTTCATCAATGCGTTATAACAGTGCTTCCTTGATTACATTTATTCCTAAGTATCTTACTATGTCTGATATTGTCAATGGGACTGTTTTGTTGATTTCTTTTACAAGAAATACATTGTCAATGTAAAAAAATATATATTACTGATTTTTGTATGTTGATTTTGTATTCTGCAACTATGCTGAATCCATTTATTATTTCTAACTGTTTTTTGGTGAAATCTTTAGTATTTTCTATATGTAAAATTATACCATCTGTAATCAGAAACGATTTTACCTCCTACTTTTTTATTTAGCTGCCTTTTATTTCTTTTTCTTCTCTAATTTATCTGGCTAGGACTTCCAGTACTATGTTGAAAAGGAAAGGTAAGACTGATAAAACCCACTTGATCAGGTGTATGATCCTTTTAATGTGCTGTTGAATTCTGCTTGCTACTATTTTGTTAAAGTTGTTGCATTTCTATTTATCAAGAATATTGGCCTGCAGTTTTCTTTTGTTGTAGTGTCCTTATCTAGTTTTGGTATCAGGGTAGTGCTGGCCTCCTAAAAGGAGTTTAGGAGTGTTCCCTCCTCTTCAATTTTTTGGAAGAGTTTGAGAAGGACTGATGTTAATTTTTCTTGTAAATTTACTAAATTCACTAGTAAAACCATCTAATCCTGGGCCTTTTTTGTTGGGAAGTTTTTTATTATGATTTCAATCTCCTTATTGGTCTGAATGAATGAACGAATGAACGGTATCAAATACAAAAGAAGGAAAGAGAGGTTGCTTTTTATAATACAAAGTGATAAAGGAGAGTCTCTTTCATAGTGGCATTTGTGTTTCAGACCTTAGTGCCTATTTATTTCATTGGTAGGGGCTTAAGGAAAGAGAGACAAACATCTGCAGTCGATCCTTTAATCCTGAGTTGTCACACAGATTTTAAACTATTGTAAACATTATAACATACTCTAATAACTGAAAGAACAATGTCCACCACGTTAGTCATATTTCAAGAATTTCTTCATCATTTCCAAATACATTTGTTTAGAATACTAGCTACCTGAAGATAGAAGGATTGTGGTAAGTTTTGCTGAATGGCTAGAACATTAACAGGTCACTTAAAGTCATTAATGTATGATTCCAAAACAGGATGGTTTATGAATAAACTCAATGTCAAGATAATCCTTAACACTATATCTGAGAACAGCATTAACTCTTCTCCACAAATTTTTACCACATATCATGTTGAGTTTTACATTCATTGTTATTGTCAATCTTTGTATGGTGATAAAAATGACCCCAAATTATAGGTAAAGTTGGGAGGAAAAATAGTCAAGGATAGCTATTAACCTCAGAATAGGACTCTCCTAGGTGTTTAATATTTCATGTTTTAACATAGTCATCCAGGAAAGATAAGGCCTATACAAGCAAGGCTTTCTCCAAGGATTACCCATCCCACCTGAAAAGGACCAGAAAAAGTCATAATTTAACTATGTCAATATTTCAACCAAACCAATCGTTTTGACTATAACTATGGTATCAACAAAATGCTAAATTAACATCCTACTTCTATGCTTTCATTGTTGCAAAGGATAAAATTATACCAAAAAAAAAAAAAGACTTTTATGTAAACCGCCCCCGCCCCCTTTTTTTTTTTCAGAAGACAACTGCTAAAATTGAGAGGAAGAGAAAGTAGGCATATATCCACCCACCAACTATACATATTCTGTGGTCAGGCTTAACAATTCACGTAACTTTTAAATTACTCCTCTCAGTCAACTCAACCTAAACGAAATCTAAAATACAAATACCTAATAAATGTGTTACCAGGTAGCATAGTCATTGTATATCACCAAACTAGATAATAAGCTATTATTCTCCATGTCCCTTCCATTTCTGCTATATAAAACAAGCTTAAGGAGAAATATCTATAATAATAAAAGCATAATGTTAATTAGACGGGACGTCCTTCCAGACGACCTTCTGCACAAAGACGGGGCTGCGAGGGAAGCCTGGGTCCCGAGTGCCAGAGGGAAACCGGTGCCAGCAGCCAGGGGAAGGACGGCCTACTCTTGCAGGAATTTTGTGCATCAGGCCTCTAGACTTCCTATGATATCCCATTTATAAAACTTACAATCAAAACCCAAATGAGAAAAAACAAACACCTAAGAAAGAATACAATGAAGAATGATAGTGGTAGAAAATAAAATCAATAGCATCTTTAGATCTATTCCAGAACAGCAAAAATTATTCAATAATAATTATATTGACTCACCCTTTGGCAAAATTTAAATTCTAATAAATCAATCTTTATCCACTGTCTTCCTTCTAGGAAGCTAGATGTCTTGCCTTTCCCCACACCTTTAAATTCAGGAATGCAATCCTAATAAAAGCCAGAGTCTCAAGAGCTCTCAGAAGCAGAGGAGATACCCATCTTTCTAAAATGTCTCAAGTACAAGTTAGTCACCTAAGCAAATATTGTTATTATATTTCTTCAAACTCTTCCAAACTCTGACTATTATATTTGTTTAAATGTAGATGAGTGCAGGAGGGGAGTCAAGAGTGGTAGGAAGTAGGAGGAGAAAAATAATGGCAGGTAAATTTTTTAAATCAAATATCACTAATAGTGGACTGCAAAGGACAGCAAATGTGTCCTATTCTAACATTATATTGACAATTCCAATCTAGTATGACACCTCCTTTCAAATGTACCATTAGATGCAGTAAAATATCATTAAAAAAGGAATCCAGTTAGGCCCCAGTTTGGAAAAGAAAATTTTTTCTGACAGATTTCTTCACAAGGAAGTTAAAATTAAAGAAATTGCTATGACAACACAACTAAACAATGTGATAAAGAAAAAAAAAGTACTGGACAAAGAATCATGAAGTGTAACTTGTAGTTCCAATTGCTGTTAACTGGTTGTACATATGTCCTTGTATAATTTTAGTTTGTTAAGTGAAGGTCTAGCTTTAAAATTATAAAGATTTATTATTTCAACACCTGAAACACATTAACTCAGTAAAGAAAAAAATACATAGAAAATAAATCATTATTGGACTTTAAAAATGAAAATAATAAATGGATCATTTTTTTAAGTACCAGAATTTTTCTGACAAGATATATGATATGAAATTAATAACTCCTATAATAACATTCACATAACCTGAATTAAAATAGCAACTATAATTTTAAGTAAATAGCAAATTTATTTTCTCCCTTCCATCTACTTCAACCAAGTGCTACAAAGTACCTTGAGTTTTAAATGTTATGAAAATGGAAAATATTCAGTAGCATATATTAAATATTCAAAACACATAGGCATATGGTCCAGAGAAGAACACTATTATTTTATTAATAGAATAAGTTTTAAATTGTGGAAAGGAGCAGGATAGTAAGGTATATCCTGTAATTTCTTTCTGCCCAAGTGATCCACAGAGACATATTGTCTGCCTAGAAATTAGCCTTCCACTAGCAAAATTAAGAGAAATCTAAAAACCAGTTGCTGCAAGTATGTGCACTGAGTCACTAGAACTACTTCCCTGTGTCCACCTACTTACTCCTCTCTCATGTTTTTGTACCGTCAAAATGACATAACAGAGCCAATATAATTCACCTGACTGAAAATGTACTGAATGGGGGAAAAATGATGTGTCAGAAAGCCACACTGGATTTAAACATTCTGTTTCAAATAAAGACTTCTATAAGAAGTCCAATGAAGAGAAGAAATTTAAAAACCACATCAAAGTGAAGGGCACTACTCCAAACTGCCCTCTAAAGAGGAGAGAGTGATGAAGGAAGCCAATTTTTAGCGAAGGAAACCCATACCTTTCGTGTGGTTTACTAGCAAAACCAGGGTATGCTTCTCCTATCCAGTAAATTACCTTGACTTCGGGGCATGATCTTAGGACTGCACTCAAGTTACTGGATATGTCACTGGCTATGAAGAATGCTCGAGACCAAGGATGGGGATTCCAAATATATATAAGACAACTTCTCATAGAGGAAAAACTCCATACAAGGAAAAACCTGGTTATAGTCCTACTAAAATTCATATATCAAATAAACCACTTGTAACAAAGCAAATTTGGAAAAACAATATGGATAACATTGTAGTTTATAAATATGCATAGAAAAGTTATAAAAACACTAAGCTTATGTCCACATTCTAACACAAAGAGTATCTAAAGAAAACCTACCAAGAGACGCAATTTATACAGAACTGGAGTATTTATTGGAAAATTACCTAAGTTATTGTACTGTGTTTGATTCACACCCTCTGGAAATAGCAAAAATAACAAAGGAAAAAAGTGCAAAAATTAAGGTTACCAAAGCTTAGTTTCAACAACCTTGAGAAGTTTTCATTAAAGTGTCTAAAGTTCTAAACAAACCATTCTATTAATTTTATGTGAGTGTGACAAGCACTGTAACTGGCAGAGTAAACATATGAAAAATGACAGTTTCTTTGTTCCTTCCATAATCTATTATTTTTATTAATAGTTTCCTATCAAAATAGAAGATAAGTTTTTCCTGAACCACACTAGTCAGGTAAAAAGAGTATCAGAATAAGAAGAACCTATCTACTATCCATTCCCTTAAGAAGTATCACAGAAAAAGGAACAGCACAGTTGCAATTTAGTCAGCCTATGAAAGACTAAACATAACCACGATCTAGTTCATAAGGATAAATTAAAAAGCTGAACCCAATTTCCCACAAAATTAAGTTTTGATGAACCACAGTAGACAGGAAGAGTGTTATGAGACAGAGAGAAAACATTTCTACTACCTAAAAAATATGCCATTGAAAAGAGAGTAGCAATTATTACAATTCAGCCAATCTATGAAAGACCAAACATCCTATATAATAAAAGCCTAATATGCAAATCTACCGAACGGTGGAACCGGAACCACTGGTCGCTATGACGCACATTGACCACTAGGAAACAGACGCGCAACGCAGGAGCTGCCCCCAGCCCACAGGACCCAGCGCCCCCCCACCCCCAGATCGCCCCTCTGGTCGCCCCACAAAGGGAGGCAACTGGCAGCAGCGGCAGCAGGGGGCAGGGTCGGCGAGAAGGCAGCACCAGGCTGGCCAAGGCAAGTGCCAGTGCCCCCCCCCACCCACCGCCGATCGCCCCACAGATCAGCCCTGATCACCAGCCAGGCCTAGGGACCCCACCCGTGCACGAATTTCATGCACCAGGCCTCTAGTTTATATATATAATCTAGTTTATGAAAATAAAAAGGCTGATACAAATGTTACACAAAAACTGAGTAGTAAACTGTAAGATTTAATCTCAATGCTGTTATTAAAATTTCCAATTTAGACTATCTACAAATGTGATTTTAAATGAAACTAATGATGTTTGTCTCAAAAAAAGTTGCTCTTTTGTGATGATGACTGCAAGCTGATTTACTATGAAACAGAGTTAAAAGAGAGTTATGGTTAACTCTGTGGTTCTGACTAGTTACTACATATTTTGTGTTATGATGTTTTATGAGTCTTTTTAATGGACTGAGACACAATTTTAAGACACCATTTTACAATATCCTTTTGAATGGAATCATATTTTTTAGAAACAATATTACAAAAAATAGGCTTTTCGTAAGAAGAAAAAGAGAACAATGTTAATAAAAAATGACAGCAAGAATGGCTCAGGGCCAAAGACCCATTTGAAACTTATAAAATCTTCCTAAGATCAGATGGACATGTGTTCTCTTATTGCTAGGTGTAAAACTATACACTCACACAAGCTTCTGTTTCCAGTTTTAACTTAAAAGCCAGGTGTTTCTCAAAATATTAAAAGTTCCCATGTATCCTGCTAATAAAATTCCATTTTGTTATCACAGTAGGTATCTAGTGCAGTAAGGATGACCAAGTTTAGATTCATAAAATGTGTAAAGTGACAATCTGTAAATAATTTTGAATCTAGAAATATCATTATATAGCAAATAAGAGGGAAAGTGAATGTCTACTAATAGGAAATGAGATCAAAAAAAGATTGGGAAATTATACAAAAATGTGAAAAAATCTTATTCAATAATTTTGTAAAACATGTCTTTAAAGAACACATAATTACATGGAGGAATACTCTTAATATGTCAAGCTTTAAATATCCAGATATATTTTTATATGATCAAAATTTTATAAAATAGATGTGGATATAGATAACTATAAATAAATACCTACTTCAGGAAATGGTGAACTACAGAATTTAGATAAGAAACACTGAACAAAATATAAAAGCCATCCACTTTAAGATTCAGAGAGCTAATAAAATGGAGAAAGTGTATGAAGCCAGTATTCAGGAAAGGGAAGTGGCATGAGAAAGAGACACCAACATTTGTAGCCATTCTTCCTTTGGGGCATTTACCAATACTAAAAGGATAACAGTCTAGGCTAAATGGCACTTTTTACAATGCCAAGTGTTTTAAAAACAGACATGAAAGTTAAGTGCCATCCAGGAGGAATAGACTTGGTATATCCTTCATTATGGGTTAGAACCTTGAACAGTTGCACCCTATGACAAGTTTAAACCAGGATTACACAGAGCCCTTGTAGAAACTCATACTAAGCATTAAACTGGATTCAAGTGATCCAGAAATACTATTGTCCCTAAACATCCGAGAATAATACTGTCTACTGGTGTCTGATAAAAGCAAACTTAACTCTTCTCCAAGGAAGAATACTATCATCCTAGACTTTAAATTGTTTCTACAATTTTGAAAGTATAATGACCAGCACACAATAAAAAGTAACCGTACACAAAAGGAGATAAGACAACAGGAAACAACAGAGGGGGGAAAGACAGATGAAATACATTTACATACAAGCTCCAAAATGTGTAATTATTAGATACAGACTTTAAAAATTCAAAAGCAGGACATCATAGCAGACACAAAAGACAGACATAAGATTAGGGAGCCCTAGAGTAACTAGGGAACACTAGGAAGACAACCCAAAGACAATAGGGCAAACAAAAACAGACACCTGAGCAAATTAAAGCCTCTAACAAACTATTGTTACAGCAAACATTAAATACAGCCTAACTCCTACCCAGATACACATAAGCACTCATATTAAAATCCTATTTAGCTCACTTCTTATTATCTGGTACATTATGTCTGCTAGAGAGATGATGGCATAAATAAGTATAAAGTTTCCTTTTGGGATAATGGAAATGTTTTGGAAGTACAAAGAGGTGGAGGTTGCACAACATTGTGAATGTATTAAATGCCATTAAAATGATTCACTTTAAAATGGTTAATTCAGTTATCTGAATTTCACCTCAATTAAAATAAGATTGGGAAAAAAATGAATAATAATAGCTAAATGTACTAGGTTATTACAGTTTATAGATAAGGGAAATGTATAACAGCAATGATATAAAGGACCAGAAGGAAGAACTAAAATACTCTATCTGCCCTACCAGTGAATTGTTATAGTTATTTGAAAGTACATGTAGATTAATTATAAATATATGTTCCAATTCTTAAAGTAAGTAGAAAAAGTTTTTTTAAAAAATTATAATTATTTACTGAGGGAAGAGAATATATATATATCTTTATATAGAAGGCTAATATGCAAAGTGTCCCCTCGGGAGTTCAACCGGGAGACCAGGAGTTCAATCACTCACCACACAGGGGGTGGGGCAGAACATGGTGGGCGACCAGCAGTGGGGCACTGAGGGAGCGAGGGAAGGAGAAGGCGGGGAGGCAGGGAGACGGGGTGGCAGGGAACCTGATCGGCCCTGATCGCCGGCCAGGCCTAGGGACCCTACCCATGCACAAATTGTGTGCACCAGGCCTCTAGTGAAATTATAAAATACTCGATTAAAACCAGAGAAGGCAAAAAAGAGATTTAAAAAATTCAATGAATAGAAAAATTATAAACATAACTCAACTATTCCAATAATCACTTTAAATGTAAATTAAAAGAGACTCAAAAAGTGGATTAAAAAACAGGGTCCAACTATATGTTGCCTATAAGAAACACATTTTAAATATAAAGTCACAGATAGATCAAAATCGTAAAGAAATGGAGAAAGATATACCATGCTAACATTGATTCAAAGAAAGATGGAGTAACTATGTTTTTTTCAGACAAAGCAGACTTCAGAATAAGGAAAATTATCAGGGATAAGGAGGGCATTACATAATTGCATACTTCCTAAACTTGATGAAGGAGATCTATAAAAAAACGTATAGCACATCATAGTTAATGGTGAAAAACTAGATGATTTCCTCCTTAGATCAGGAACAAGGCAAGAATGTTCTCTCCCACCATTTCTATTCAACATCATATTGGAAATCCTAGTCAATGCAATATGGCAAGAAAATGAAATAAAACATATACAAATTGGGAAAGAAGAAATAAAACTGTGTTAGTTTAAAGATACATGATTTGTCTATGCAAAAAAAGAACAAGAAACTCCCAGAACTAGTAAGTGATTACAGCACAACTGCAGGATAGATGCAAATATACAAAAGTCAATCGCTTTCCTAAATTCCTGCAATAAACAATTGGAATTATAAATTTAAAACTCATTAGCAACCAAAAGAAATACTTAGGTATATAACAAAATATATACAAAACCTATAGGAAGAAACCTATGAAATTCTGATGAAAGAAATCAAAAATCTAAATAAATATTCCATGTTCATTGATAGGAAGACTCAATGTTGTTAAGGTATCAATTCTTCACAACTTGATCTATAGATTCAAAGCAGTACCAATAAAAATTCCAGCAAGTTATTTTGTGGGTATCAACAAAATTATTCTAAGATTTATATGGAAAGGCAAAAGACACAGAATAATCAACATAACACTTAAGATGAAGAACATCAAAGGACTGATAAAGCCCAGCTTCAAGACTTAGTATAAAGCTACAGTAATCAAGACAGTGTAGTATTGGCAAAACAATAGAAAAACAGACCAATGAGAACCGAGTACAGACATAAATACACACAAATTCAGTCATCTGATCTTTGACAATAAAACAAAGGCAATTCAATGAAAAAGACGGTCATTTCAACAACTGGTACTAGGACAACTGGACATCCACAAGTAATAAATCTAAACACAAACTTACATACTATTCACACACAAAAATTTAACTCAAAATGGATCATACACCTAAATATAAAATATACAACTACTAGAAAATAACATTAGAGAAAATCTAGGTGACCTTGAGTTTGGTGATAACAATACCAATTACTAATATAATCTCCAAGAAAGAAAAACTGGTAAGTTCGAATTCATTAAAATCAAAAACATTTTCTCTGTGTAAGACACTGTTCAAACAATAAGACAATCCACACTGGGAGAAAATCTTTGCAGAATACATATCTGATAAAAGAACTGGTGAACAAAATACTATATAAACAATTCTTAAAACTCAACAAATACAAACAACAAATAAAAAATGAGTATTATGCTAAGCGAAATAAGCCAGTCAGAGAAAAACAAGTACTGTATACATGATCTCACTCATATGTGGCTTCTAATGAACAAAATAAACTGATGAACAAAATAGATCCAGAGACATAGAAGCACGGAACAGACTGTGGAATCTCAGAAGGAAGGTCTGGGTGGCAGGGGAAGATCAACCAAAGAACGTGTATGCATATATACATAATCCATGGACATAGACAATTGGGTGGTGAAGGCCTGGGGCAGTGGGCGGGGTCAGGCTAAAAGCAGTCAAAGGGGGGGAAGGAATATATGTAATATTTTTAACAATGAAGATTTTTTAAAAATTAAATATACTTAACCTCAAAAAGAAAAAAGAGCAAAAGTTCTGAATTCGCACCCCATCAGAGAAGACATACAGATGGCAAATAAGCATATAAAATGATGCTCAACATTATCTGTTTTTAGAGAACTGCTAATTAAAAAAGTGACAAGATACCACTGTAGCTCTGTTATGGCTAAAATAAAATAAGAACTGACAATACCAAATGCTGATGAGCTTGTGGAGCAACAGGAACTCTCATCTTTTACTGGTGGGAATGCAAAGTGGTATAGCCACTTTGAACGACAGGTTGGTAGTTTCTTACAAAGCTAACTATAGTCTTACCATGAAAGCCATCAAATGTACTCCTAGGCATTTACCCAAATGAGTTTAAAATTTATGTGCACACAAATATTTGTAGCAGTTATATTCATGATTGCCAAAATTCTGATGCAACCAAGATGTCCCTCAATGGATGAAAGGAAAAACAAACTGTGGTACATTCATACAATAGTATTCTGAAATTAAAAGAAAGAAGCTCTCCTGCCAGAAAAAGGCACAAAGGAAGTTCAAATGCATATGGCTAAGTGAAAAATTCCACTCTGAAAGGCTACATACTATAAAATTCCACCTATAAGACATTCTGGAAAATGCAAGACTCTAGAGGCAATAAAAAAGATCATTGCTTGCCTGGATTTAGGTGGGGGTGTTGTAAAGCATAGGGGATTTTTAGTATTGTGAAATTATTCTGTATGATATTACAAAGATGGGTACATAACATGCATTACTGAAACTTAACAAACTTTACAACACAAAGAATAAACCCTAATGTAAATTATAAACTTTGGGTAGTAATAACATATCATGTTGTCTGGAATGGCAGGATTTCCTTCTTTCCCATGGCTGAATAATATTCCAATCTTTTTTTATCCACTCATCCATTGATAGATACTTAGGTTGTTCACATATCTTGGCTATTGTTAATAATGCAGCAATAAACATGGGAGTGCAGATATCTTTTTTATATCCTATTTCCATTTTCTTCAGATAAGTCCTGCCATTTGCAACAACATGGATAAATTTTGAAGGCTTATGTTCAATGAGATAAGTCAGGCAGAAAAAGACAAATACTATATGATATCACTTAAATGTGGAATCTATAAAAGCCAAATTCATAAAAACAGAGAATAGGATGGTGGTTACCAGGGACTGCAGGAGAAGGGGAATTAGGGAGATGTTGTTTACGAGTACAAACTTGCAATTAGTAGGTAAATAGTCCTGAAAAAGCAAAGTGATTTATAGTAAACAATACTGTATTATAAACTTCAGGGTTATTAAGAGACTGGATCTTAAATGTCCTCACCCACCCCACCCCCACACACGAAAAAATTATGTGATATTATAGAGGTAGACAGGTAATCATATTACAATACATAAATGTATAAAATCAACTCCTTGTACACCTTAAACTTACACATGTCAATTATATCAAGATTTTAAAATATATATTGGTTCATCAATTCCAACAAATATACTGCACTAATGCAAGATATTAATAACAGTGGAAACTGTGATAGGAGGAGAAGGGGTACATGGAAGCTCTCTTGGTATCTGCTCAATTTTTCTGTAAACTATCTATCTGCTCAATTTTTCTGTAAACCTAAAACTTTCTTTAAAAACACAGTCTATTTTTTAAAAGTGTATTTTTTAAAGCCAAGAAGGTATTTTAAAATAACATATATCAGAGATAAATATTCACATATATTTTTAACAATCCCTGGGTAAAAACCACATTTCAATGAATTCTACTTGAAGGTAGAAATGCAACTAATCTTGATTCAAAATAAAGTACTTGTCACTGGGGAAGGTGAATTACTCTAAGTAACTTATTACACATTGATAAGACAACACAAAACTGATATAATTAGTAGTTTTATGTTATATAAAAATTACAATAAATAAAAACTTGGGATTATATAAAAAGAACATTTAATTATAAGCAGAGCTTCAAAGAAAAAGATAGGAATAAAAGAGATGAAAAGAAAAAAGATATAGTATAAGAGCATTAATTTCTTTTTCCTTCATTGGGAGACTCATCAACCAATCCCTATATATATCTATATATAGATATATATATCTATATACAGATATTGAGAGAGAGAGAAAGAGAGAGAGGTAATATTCAAATTAGCCAGACGCGCAGATGGGTGGGAGGGGACTGCATGCCACCCGTGGCCACTGGGGCTGGGGGCAGGCCCGGAGTGGAGATACAACACACAGGGGGGCCCACCCCCGCTGGGAGACAGTGTGCCAGCAGTCCCGCCTCTGCACGTGAGCTGCAGAGGAAACACCTTTTCTTACCACTCATCGGTTAAGCTCCCTGTATGCCACTCACAGTGTTCTTGGTAACTTGGGTAATAAGAATCCAAGAAGGTGATCTAGGGTTTTTCTACCTCACTGCTGGAGGGGCTAAGAAATGTCATATCCTCCCCTAGCCAGTTTGGCTCAGTGGATAGAGCCTCAGCCTGCAGACCGCATGGTCCGGGTTGGATTCTGATCAAGGGCATGTACCTAGGTTGTAGGCTCATCCCTGGTCAGGGCCCAGGTCAGGGTTCATGCAGGAGGCAGCCAATCGAAGTGTCCCTCTCACATTGATGTTTCTCTCTGTCTTTCCCTCTCTCTTCCACGCTCTCTAAAAATCAATGGAAAAATATCCTCAGGTGAGGATAAAAAAAAAAGAAAGAAAGAAAGAAATGTCATATCCTATGAAAGAGACATCTTGAAAATGCCTAAAGAAAGTTGTCATTTTTTCATGGTGAAGGGACTGGAGTCCGTGTTGATGAAAACACCTTGGTGGCTGCAGAGGCCGGCAGTGGCAGCAGCAATGGGGTGATGGGGGTGGCGCCTTTCCCTGATCAGCTGGTCGCCTCCCGCAGAGGGAGTAAGCCGTCAGTAGGACATCCTTTGATGGCTCCCGAATTTCATGCACCGGGCCTCTAGTCAACAATAAAAGTTGAAAGGCAGGGGAGGGCACACTATGATGCCAGGGTAAACTCCAATAGCACTGAATACATGTCTCTATCAAAGCACCTACACTTAATATTATAACTAGACCTGATTCTCTTTATCAGACTGAAATATACATAAACTCTTAGAAGACGGAGACCATAATTGTTTTATCCTTGTGCTAAGTGCACAGTAGGCCTTGGTAAATACTGAATTGAACTGAAAAACATTAAAGGCAGCACTCTAAAGCATTAAAAACAACAGTAAAGCTAAAGTTCATTCAAGAGGAAAATATGGGTAGAAGGATATGTTTTGTTTTATTCTTTAATTGTTATTATAAAGTATAATACCAAGTTAGTGGGCATAAGGAAAAGTGCCAACTGAGAAACTAAAAATGTAAGGAAGAGAGGGGATTACTATTCCAACAACATTTTAGAAAAAATTAGGAAGAAACGAGATCAAAAAAGCTACTGCCTATTAGCCTCATTAAGGAAGCCAAGCATTTCTTTCTTTGAAATGGGAAAAAGGGTAATGGCCCAGAAGAAATCTGAACTACAAAAAAATAAATTTGAGAAAGTTATTCTAAATAACCTAGACGTCTTTTAAACCTCTACCTAATGAATTCCATTTTCTAGGTAAAAGATTATCTGCTAAAATGTAGGATAGAAATAGTTGTGGAACTGAGTGACATGAAAAAATTTAGAAAAGTGACCCCAGAAAAAGTAATGGGGACTTAAGATAATTTAATTATAAGTTTTTATAAGTAGCCATGAATGTCTAGGTGAGTGTAGGTAGCATGACTATAATGGATAAAATCTGTATAATTATATTACTTTTTCCATGAATGAATTCTCAACTTTTTCTTGTTATACTTTACTGCCTATGCCTCTTGCTCGTTCAGTAGAACCATCTTACTTCATGTTAGGAATAGACAGTATCAATGAACATAGTCGTTAATAGCTAATAAAGAGAACATCCAACAACATGAGAACAAACCAACCATGTTGACATCTCCATATTCACATGCTTATCAATTAATTAAAATCTTACCAAATACCTGATTGTTACTTCAGAACTCATTTGCTATAACAGACTGCTTATGAAGTATAACAATCTGGTATCAACTTTAATTCCCACTAACACTTAGTCAATTCATGCCAAATGTGTTTTTGATTATAAATACTGCACACAATTCCTATTACATATAGCACCATTTTATCATTTATTGACTTGTGCTAGCATATCCAGGACTTACAAACAGAATGAGCCCCAGATTCAGAAGGAACAGTCTGCTGAGGCTAAAACAGCAGCCTCAGATCAAACCTAAGCCTTCTTCCTCCACACTCAATGTCTTTAGATCTGCATTAAATTAATTAGAGTCATCAATGTATAAAAATGACAGCTTCTAGAAGATAGTGGCACACAAGGATCTGGCTTTCACTTGAGTCTTTGATTTAAAAAAAAAAAAAGGAGAAACAGGAGGAGGAGGGAGAGGAAAAGGAGAAGAGAAGGAAGAGAAAGAAAGAAAATAGTCAGGGTTAACTTGTGTATGGACAGATGGATTTTTTAAAGCACTTTCTTTTCCACCAGGGAATATCAATAGCCTTTTAAGCAGTCTCGCATTTAAATGTGTGTTCTGACAGTCATGTCAGAGCCTGAGTAAAAGCCTTTTCATGGAAATCATTAAAACGAAAAGATCCAGACAAGAGGCCTGTTTTTTTCCAGGGAATAGGGTGGAACAGAATAATGTCAGTTTTAAAAGATGGAAGTACCTTAAACAGTGATGGGATAGATGAAACACCTTCCTTCCCAGCCCTCTCCTCCCCTGCCCCCCCAGCACCTGAAAATTTTTACCTGCTGCTGTCTAGAACACTCTATTACAAATATTCAAGGAACCTTGGGGGCAGGGTTAAGAGTGAGGAGAATAAAAAGAAAAAGACTACAACCGCACATCAGCCTGTGATTCAAAGCAGAAGGGAACAGAGCAATCCCAGAAGTATTCCAAACAGAGCTGACCCTCCTGGGTCCTGTGCTCCCCACGTGGAACTCACAAAGTCTCACAGCTCTCAGCTTTAAACTGCTGAATCATTTCAACAAGTGATGTATACCTACCTGCTGGTGAGAAATAACAGTCATTCCTTGCTTCAACCATCATTTCCTTGCTTCCCACTGGGAAGTGATCTGCTGCCCACTGTCAAGCACTGAAGCAATGCTAATTCTCCCTAGGAAAACTTGAGATTGAGCCAGGCAGCCATGAAGGTCACTTTATATCTTGGCTCAAACACTGGGCCCTCTGCAAAAGATGTTTTTTGTTCCTGAAAGACCACAGAGATACTGCTATTTCCCTTACCTAAGTTAACAACTTTTCAAGGACTTCCCCTATTCACCACATTTTTTCTCTTATGGTCCTGAACTATTTTTGTTTGTTAATATCAAGACTGGAATTTTGATCTGTAAGGATTTTTATTCCATTTATATGTTCCATCAAGATAGTTTCTGAACAATTATTAACTGTACCAGAAAAAACAGTCAGCTCAGATTTATTAGTCCCTGGTCACTTGATGCTGATGGAAGTTTCTGTCACACTGATCTTCTAGAGTCCCCAAATGACTTAGTGACTCCAATGACCTTAAGAAGTATAACACAAAACCCAAAGTCAGTGTTATTGAAATAAATTTCATAGATGCCTGGGGATTTCCCCCTGAGGGTTATTATTATTCATAGTCTTAAACCCACTAGAAAAAAACTGTGAAAAAAAACTCAGGTCCTTCAAAAATACTTTTAGATTTTCACGTTACCCTAAAATGGTAATTTTTTAAATCTTAAAAAAATAATTACAAAAAGAAATCCTACAATAATAATAATGTTTGTGAGTGCTCTTTCCACACCGGGCACTATACTATATATAATCTGCATTGTTTTATTCATATCACACACAACTCGGCACAGTAGATTTTTTTTTTGTCATTCTCATTTTAGAGAAGAGGAATCTAAAGTTTAGAGACATGCTTTGAGTGACCACATATTACAAATCCCAGACACTGCAGAACCAAGATTTGAAGGTAAAACTATCAACAATGACTGTATCTTCAATCATTACAATCATATTCTCATGTGCATAACTGCATTTCTCTTACTGATCTCATCAGACTATTTTATATTAAAGTTATTTAATCCTGAGTCTGGCCTATACCAAACCAAAGAGTGAGCAACATCATTAAAACATTCTTGGCAAAAAAAAAAGGAAGAAAGAAAAAATGAAAAAGAAAGAAAAGAAATCTTTCTAGACAAAAAAAAATTTCTGTAGTAAAGACCAGCTTTTACAGAAATTATTTCTTCAGAATCATTCATTCACTCATTATCCCCATTACTCACAACTAAACACCATTAAAAAAAATAGTGAGATCATTATGTATTTAATTATTGAATGATGTGTATACAAAAATACAAGTATGTCTTATGCACTTAGAATCTCATAAAATCTGAAAGCAAAACACTACCTATAAAGGTTACAATTAAGAATCTCCAATTTATAGAGAGGAACTCTAGAACCCCAGTACAAGAAGGCATGTCAATCAGAGAGGGCTTTACAACTTCCAGAGTCATCTAATAGTCTCTTCCCGTTCTTATCTTTTTTTAATTAATATATTTTCATTGATTTCAGGAGAGGGAGAGAGAGATACAAACATTAGTGATGAGAGAGAATCATTGATCGGCTGCCTCCTGCACATCCCACACTGGGGATCGAGCCCAAAACCGCGTCATGTGCCCTGACTGGTAATCGAACTGTGACTTCCTGGTTCACAGGTGGACGCTCAACCACTGAGCCACACAGACCAGGCTTCCCATTCTTATCTTGATTATATAATTGTCCTCTTAACCCAAAGGAAAAGCATTTTATAAGTTTTTACTAATTCTCACTATATCACATTAACTTATCTCAAAGATAAAAAGAATTACACTGTTTTCTTTGCATTTTAAATTCACTAAATGCCTGTAATAAGAAGAAACCTTCACTCTTGTTATTCAGGGGGAAGGATCACTCCTGTGGAATTTTAGGAAAGATTAGATTAGCACACATATGTTAAAGCCTGACTCATTAACTAATCCAATCCAGGCAAATAAATCTTGGGGAGCTTTATTTACATGTTCTCAAAATCCCTTTCAGCCTACTTTCTTCATTTAGTCCTCAGAAAATATAAAAACATTTTAAAACTTACAGTAACAAAAAATTAATTGTAATTGAATTAACTTTATAGTTTCATAACTATATTTTATGTCAATAATAACACTAAAGATAATAAACTTGACACTTATGACATAGGACAGAATATGTGAATATAACTCAAACTATTCAACTAATAGTATAGATGAAATTGATAATACAAAGCTATATTTACTGTACATGTAATGCCCTCTACAGGCCACTAGTGGAATGAAACAGAAGGAGAAAGCTACATAAAGATTCCTCAGATTCAGTTACTATTCATTAAAGCATTTTTATTTTCTAGATGGACCAATAGTAATTGCTCTCATTTTTAACCTATTTAAATTTCAAACAAAATATTCTACCTGTTTTTAACTCTTGTAAAGGTTCAGTTAGCATTTACCAAACTTATTTAAGTTCAATGTCCTGTTAGGTTAGGATGAAAAAATTTATAAACACACACACACACACACACACACACACACACACACACACACACACTATTGGAAAGGCCTATGGAGTAAACATTAAAAATCTACTCCATTAAGGAAAAAAAATTAGACACAGACAACAGCATGGAGATTACCAGAGGAAAAGGGAGGTAGGGGAAGTTAGGGGAGGTTCAGGGTATAGAGTGAAATAAATGGTGATGGAAGGAGACTGGACTTGGGGTGGTGAGCACACACTACAATATACAGATGATGTATTATAGAATTGTACATCTGAAACTTATACAATTTTACTAACCAATGTCACCCCAATAATTCAATTTAAAAATCTATTCCATATTAGTAAAACCTTCCACCCATTTCCTTTCCATAAAAAAAAGATATTAGTGATGATTCTATAAAGTTTAGAAGATAATCACTTCCCAGAAACATAAATATAGTACATTCACACTGATTTAACCTAATGTTTTCAAGATTTAATCTTACAAATATTCCAAGTGTTAAACTTAACAAAATCACCTTTATCGTTAGTGCATATAACACAACTATATCCTCCCAATTTTTAAAAAACATCTGAGTTTGAGAAACTCTCTCAAGAAATAACATTTTTACAAATACTGTATAATGCTCAATCTAAGTCTCAGATGAATATGTGAAAAATATGTTATACCCTAGAGTTCAGACATCTGGTCATACCCTAGTTCATAGACAAGAAAATCAGACCTCCTTTTTAATAAGGTTTACATGGCAAATGGACAATTAGTAACATGATAAATTCTTCTAAATTAAGAAACATTTAATGTAAATAACTTGTCTAAGATTCTGTGAAACATGCTGAGTCAATTAAATGCCCATGTGTTGGTATCACTTATAAGTAGAACAAAAAAAAGTCAAACTCATAGAAACAAACAGAAGTGGTTGTCAGGTGCTAGAAGGTGGAGAACAGGGGAAATATAGAGATTGTTAAAAGGATACAAACTTTCGGTCATAAGATGAGTAAGGTCTGAGACTCTAACATATAATATGGTGACTATAATTGCTAACACCGTATTGTATAACTGAAATTTGCTAAGAGAGTAAAACCTACATGTTCTAACCACCCCGGTCCACAAGAATAGGTAAATGTGTGTGATGATGGATGTGTTCATTAACTCCATGGGGAGCTCTTTTATAATATACGAAAGGCCCGATGCACGAAATTCGTGCAAGAGTAGGCCTTCCTTTCCCCCAGCTGCCGGCACCAGCTTCCCTCTGGCTTCCCTCGCAGCCCCAGCTCCATCCGGAAGGTCGTCTGGAAGGATGTCTGGTCTAATTAGCATATTACACTTTTATTATTATAGATGTATATCAAATATCTCACAATTTTATTTGTCAATTATACCTCAATATGGGGGGGGGGGGGGAGGGAGTCCATGTGTGAAGAAGACAGGGATATATGTCTTAAACAAGAAAAAGGAGCCAACACATGATAACCCAAATATTTGATTGTATTCAATGTGCCAATCTAAGAAAATATGGGTATCATTCTGTTTGTTAGACAACTTGCCTACTAGCTGACAGGTCACACCCAACACCCAAGTTTCAAAAACACCTGATAGAACTTCAGTAAGATTTTCTAATGGGTGGTCAGAAGCCTAGGACTGAAATTGTTATAACTGTTTAGATGATAGAATGAAAAGAGTAAATATGAAAAGTGTTGCTAACGTGAAAAAAAAAGATTCCAAATCAAAGTGAAAAGAAGACATTAAAATCAGAAATGAATCAAAACAAATGGGATATTATTTGAAGGAAGGATAGTTTTATATAAATTCAGTAAATATGAAAGAAGGCCATCATAAAAAATAAATTTAAATTAACTTAACAATGTTATTTAGACCTGAATGCACAGTGCTAAATAAATGAATAGAACATAATATATAAGATTCTAACAATTCTCTTCTTGAACTCAGAATGGAGCATTAATATTTACAATACAAAGGCTTTAAGAAATTTCAAAAGCCTTAAGGCCTGGCCAGTATGGCTCAATGGTTAAGCATCAACCTGTGAATCAGGAGGTCATGGTTCTATTCCCAGTCAGGCCACATGCCTGGTTTTCAGCTTGATCCCCACTAAGGAGCTTGCAGGAGGCAACCAATCAATGATTCCCTCTCATTGTTGATGTTTCTATCTATCTCTCCCTTCTTCTCTGAAATCAATAAAAAAACATATTAAAAATAAAATAAGAATCCAACAGGGTCATAAAATCTAATATAGAAAATGTTTTGTCATTTTTTTCATATTTCACTATATATTACTTAGCATGAAAGGATTAAATAAATACGATTCTGGCTATTTAAATATATACTGAAATCTTCCCACTGCAAAACACCTACAATGCTGGAAAAATAAAAGAAAAAATACTTTTAATTTTGTATTAAAATGAATATTAAGCTTTCCTAAGTTTGCACTGAAGTGAGAAAAATTCTAAAAGGGCCAGGAATGAGAGCAGCAGGGAGGAACAATACCTTAATGGCCTAAAGCAGGGGTTGGAAAACTATGGTCCACAAGCCAAATCCAGCCTATAGTCATAAACTAAGAATAGTTTTTAAATTTTTAAAAGGTTGAAAAGAAAAAAGAAAAAACCTAACCAAATGAAAATTATATGAAACTCAAATTTCAGGGTCTATAAATAAAGTTTTTTACAACACAGCCATGCTCATTCATTTAAGTATTATCTACAGCTGCTTTCATATCACAATGGCAGAGCTGGGTAGTTGCAACAGAAACTGTATGACCTGCAAAGTCTGAAATATTTTTTATCTGGCCCTTTACAGCAAAAGTTTGCCAACCCTTGGCCCAGAGCTTCATTTTTAATGAATACACAAGGGGGACAGGAAATAAAGCCTCGGGCTCATGCAGGGTAAGGAATCAAATTGGAGATGCGGTAAAAAGGCAGTAACACCGAACGGCTAGAAACTTAATCAAAAGTGGACTTAAAAAATGTATATCCCACAAAATCATATTGCAGACACATGCCTGCTTCCACAATGACTCTTCATAGAACAGAAAGGAGGGTGGGGAGCCTGGGGATAAGAAGAAGAGTTCCCCTGAGCATCTGTGGCCACTAAACAGCCTGCAGATGGGTCTGAGGCTCAAAAAATACCCAGTTGAAAACTGATGGCTGCCAGAAGGGAATGATTGGGGGGAATGAGCAGAAAAGGGAAAGGGGATTAAGAAATACAAACTTCCAGTTATAAAATAAGTCACAAGGATATAATGCACAGCATAGGAAATGTAGTCAATAACATCATAACTTTGTACGGTGACAGATGTTACTAGGTTTATTGTGAATCACTTTGGAAAGTATATAAATGTGGAATCACAATGTTGTAAACCTGAAACTAATATAATATTGTATGTCAACTATACTTTTTTTAAAAACCCAATTGAGAATTTAATTTAAATTGGACTCAAGTAATCAGTGTCCCCCACCTTACAAACACTGGACTGAAGCCAATACAAATTTTCTCACAAGGACTACAGCATCCATAAATAAAGTTCTAGAGAAACTGAGTTTGCACTAACAACAAATCACAACAGAAATTCTATTTCTACTAATGGAGAGCTTGGCTACTCAAACCAATATTTCTGCTTAAAACAACTAAAATGTTATTTAAAATACTAAAAACATCAAGTAAAAAGCACTGGGATACTAATAAACTACTGTTAACCCACCAGGACAAATTCCAGAATAAAACTTATAGCTGGAGAAGTAAGGAGAATACTAGAGTACCAAAGCTAATTTTGAACTGTGGGCATATGCCAATTAGAACCCCAAAACTTGGAATTTAAAAGCCTGAAAGGGCAGGGAGGAAAGAAGTTAAGTCTAGAGTCCATCCAAGGTGAGAAGTGCTGTAGGTGATTCTCTCCCATATAAAGTTTCAAAGGACTACAACCCTAGAGATGAGGACACATTCAAACTAAATTCTTCCCATCCAGCTGGAAGTCCAAGGAAAGTTGCCTTGGTACAGAACAGAACACAGTATTTTCAATTAAGGGGGAAGCGTGGGGGAGAGGTAGGGGGAGGGGGAGGCGGTGGTAACAAAAACAAGACGCTGAAGAAGCTGTTGTCACAACCAAGGCCTCACAGGAATCTGGAACCCAGGCCTAGACGGACCACATGAGTTTGGTTTCAAAAAGTCCCTTATTGGCAGTGCTACTAGATACCTGATAGAACAAAAAAAAGAAAAATTCATCTCTGGGGGAAGGTACTTTCATCATAGATCTCAAGGAATACACAAACACACACTTTTTCAAGGATAATAGGCAGGACACAGTCAAAGAAAACCAAGCAAAAAAGAAAATTAAGATCTATGAGTATGAACAAACATGAAGATTCCAACTTTTGGAAGTAATAAGCACAGATATTATAAACAACTGTTCTTACTCTGTTTGAAGAAATGAAATTGTTGAAATTATCTTCTAAAAATAGAAGATGGTAAAGAGAAAGAGAGAGAGAGATTCATTCCAAATTTGGGGAAATAATAACAATTCTAGAAATGAAGAAGAAAACTAACCACTGAAATTTAAAAGTCAGTGTTTGTCATTGATCGATGAAGCACAACAGAAAAATCTGTTAGTTGGAAATAGATCAGAAGAAATTATATAGAATAAAGCCAGAGAGAAATGATGAAAACATAGACCAGGAAGTAACTAACACATTTTAGAGTGAAATTAATTTAATATATACTTAAAGTTCTAGAAAGAGAATGCAGAGAGATTGAGGCAAGGGCAATATTTTTAAAAACACAATCTGAGAATTTTCCAGAATTGATGAAATACACCAATCCATAGATTTAAGACATACAACAAAGCCCAAATAGTATAAATAAAAAGAAATCTACTCACAAACATATCACAGCGAAGATGCTGAAAACCAAACACATGGGGAAAATTTAAAAGCTGACAGGAAAGAAAGACGACATAGTACATTCAGAGTGGCATTCAGACTGACAGCTGACATAAACCATTGGAAAGAGAAATTAGACGACAGTGAAATAACATACATAATGTACTAAAGGAAAATAACTGTAAACTCTGGATTACATACCTATTTTTAAGAATAAGGATGAAATAAATTTTAAGCCAAGCTTGGGGGTTGGGGGATGCGTGACTGAAAACGCTGGTTGCAGACAGACTTCCATTAATGGTAATTGTAAAGAACACAATTAAGACAGAAGATAAGTAATCTCAAATGGGAGGTCTGAGGTCGAGGGAGGGAAAGAAGAAATTCAAAGCTAAAATGCAGGCAAATATAAATCAGAATTGACTGTATAAAACAATGTCTAGTAGGATTAGAAAGAAAAGTAAAATATAGATACCGCAAGTGAGGTAGAGTGTAAACAGAATTTAAGTGTTCTGAGGAGAGTATAAATTTTGATTAACTTCAGAATTTCATAAATTAAGGGTGTGAATTGTAATTTCTAGGGTAAATGCTAAAAAAAAAAAATAAAGTGTATAACTTTCAAAAGAGGGAGGGGTTTTGAGGGATACAGAAAGGAATGATTTTTTTTTTTTTTAATCAATTCAAAAGGAGACAAGGAAAGGTGAGTGACAGAGAAGAGCCACAAAGAAAATTCAAATGAAGATTATAGGTAAAAATTCAAATATATCAGTAGCAGATTAAATGTAATTAGACAGAATGCCCCTCTTAATAGACCCTGATAATAGATCACATTGGTTTATTTTTAAAGTACAGCCATATATTACTCACAAGAAACACAATGAAAAACTTATTTTCAAAGAAACTGAAAGTAAATGTAGGACCATAAAAATACTAACCAAATAAATAAGTAAATAAAAGCTAGGTAGAATAATTCTTTTAATATTACACAATGTCAGGCAAAAGCATTACTAGCAATAAAAATCTACACTAATAAAAGAGAAACATGCAAATTGGTGTCACTCCGCTACCCTTCCCATTGGCTAATCAGGGCGATATGCAAATTAACTGCCAGCCAAGATGGCGGCCGGCAGCCAGGCAGCTCGAAGCTAACAGGAGGCTTGCTTGCTTCAGTGACGGAGGACTCCAACGTTCCCCGCCTGCCACTGCCAGCCTCTGAGCTTGCAGTTTGAAACATTGTTACAAATATAGAAGCTAAACAAAACCCCAGAAACCTGCTTTCAACAGCCGGGATCTCAGAGCTGGAGTTGAAACAGTGTTTCAATTATAGAACCCAAACAAACCAGATACCTGCTTTCAGCAGCCGAGGCCTAAGAGCTGGAGCCAAGCCTCAGAGCTAAAGCTGGCCCAGATTAAAAAAAGAAAAGAAAAAAAGGAGCGGTTGGGAGCTTCAGTCACCCGCCAGCCTGAAAACAGCCCTCAGCCCCTCACCCAGACTGGCCAGGCACCCCAGTGGGGACCCCCACCCTGA
>NW_005359516.1:706311-766477 GCF_000412655.1 Myotis brandtii | reverse complement strand
GGACCCCCCCTCCCACCCAAGTGCACAAATTTTTGTGCAACAGGCCTCTAGTTATCTTATAAGATTCAAACACCTAATAACATAACTCTAATATAAATAAAACAAAAGGTGACAGTAAGCACAATATAATATCTACATACATAACCAATATATATTTAATTTTATATACCAAATCATACTATACTACTTTCAGGTCATCAAACTTGCCATCTTCAAATGCCCATCTTTAGTTGAATGGTGAAGTACATCGTTATATTTTTCTAGAGCAATGAAAATAAATGAGCCCTGCTAGCATGGCTCAGTGGTTGAATGTTGACCTATGGAATTCCCGATTCAGGGCACATGCCCAGGTTGCGGGCTCAATCTCCAGAGTGGGGCGTGCAAGAGGCAGCCAATCAATAATTCTCTCTCATCATTGATTTTCTATCTCTCTCCCCCTCTCTCTTCCTCTCTGAAATCAATAAAAATATTTTTAAAATAAATGACCTATAAAGATATGGATTATTTGTAGCAACATTATGTTGAGCACAAAATGCAAGCCTGAGCTTTGTTACACTTTTTATAAAGATCAAAAACAAGGAAAATTAGCCCTGACCGGTTTGGCTCAGTGGATAGAGCATTGGCCTACGGACTGAAGGGTCCCGGGTTCGATTCCAATCAAGGGCATGTACCTTGGTTGTGGGCACATCCCCAGTAGGGGATGTGCAGGAGGTAGGTGATCGATGTTTCTCTCTCATCAATGTTTCTAACTCTCTATCCCTCTCCCTTCCTCTCTGTAAAAAAAAAAAAAAAAAAAATCAATAAGATATTTAAAAAAAAAAACAAGGAAAATTAAATAATATGTAACATATAGTTACACACATGACTAAAGGAAACAGAAGTGAATGATGTATGTAAAATGTAGCACACTAGCTATCTCTGGTGGAGGAGGAAATAGGGATACAATGAAGTTGAGCATCTCAGACGGCTTCCAAGTTGTTGACACCATCTGTCTAAACCTGGGTAGTCTTATGAAGATGTTTATCTTATTTTTATGTTTTATAATCTACATATATTATATATTTGAGTGCATTAATTATGTCATTTTAACAAATGAAAAATATAAATACTGAAGTATGTCCAATAATGTATTTATAAATATGTCAATGCTTTTAATAAATATATATACTTATATTTCTTTTAAAACTTATTAAAATGTCCACAGTCTCTTTCTGGATGATACATCCTTAATGATATGTATTTCTTCATTGTACCTCTTAATATTTTCCAAGTTCTCTAGAATAAATATGTATTTCTTTTCAAATTAGAAAAATAAAGTTAGATACCATAAAATTAAAAATAGAAACAACAATTCCAGGCAAATGTTTGGAAAAAGTTTTGCCTTATTGTTCATTAGAATTACAACTGATTTTAATAAAAATATATGGATGCAATTTTTAAAACAATAACAACAATGCTTTTATGTTTTACATAAGGAAAGTCACAAAGATGTAGCCTTTGGGGCACTTTAGAAAAATAGTAGAATACTGAAATGGTCAGTGTTCTCAGGCCAAGAGCCTCATCAAAAACCGAAAGATGTGGGTAACAAACTATTCCAAATACTCACAACTGAAATTGGATGTAAAAAATATGTTCTCAACTCTGACTTCTGTTTATGATAAAACCAAAAACATATGACCCCAAAAAGCATACTGTGTGAATTGATAATTAACTGTCTACAGATGTTACATAGAACTGATCATTTCCATGCATGATGAACAAGAGTCAACAAACAGATAGGCAACTTATTCAGCTAAAGTATTCTCAAGAGATAAAAGGTAAAACATGGGTTGACATACCATCTTCCTTCCCTAAAGTATTTTATTCTCTCACAATTATGGAAGGCGATGAAATCATAAAGTCATCATTTTGGTATCTGTTATTGTAAGATGAAGAATAGTGGGGATGAGAAAATGTAGGTAAAGAAAAAGCAGGTACTAGTAAATGTAAAGAAAAAGAAGGCAAAAATGCAAACAGAATACAAAGTCAACAGTGAGTGAAGACCAAGTCAAAAGATTTATACTAGAATCTATTGTTAAAAAATCTAAAACGTCAGTTAATTCCTCATACTCTCAAAGTATTTAGCATATGTTCCCAGAATTGCTGATTCTGCTGGCAATTCCTATCATTTCACTCTATTCTAGGAGATAACCACCTCAGTAATGGTTGGGAAAATATATTCAGGAAGTTTAAGTGACTTTGCTAAAGTCACAAGTCTAGGCCAAAACTAAAATTTAATACATCCACCAGATTCTTCTTCACATGCTAGTGCTAGAGCAAGCTGATTACGATTTACCTATAATCTCTATTATATGTTGACTAACATGTATCCTAATATGAACATTAAACAAAACCAGTAAAAATTAATATGGTAATATAATAATGTCACTCTCAAAGAAGGCAGAGCAAGCACAGAATGAAAAGCTAAGCACTTCGTTTCTTCTTCTTAATGACAAATTTGGTGAGCACAAGGCTAATCCTCTCATTTTTTTCATCTTATCCAAAATAAATCATAAATATGACAGGGATTAAGCAGTCAATGCAAAGCACTTTGAACACTAGTAGACTACAGCTGCGTAACAAATGTGTAGTATTTTTTTTTCAGAGTTTTACTTGCCAAGTGTCCAAAAATACAGAGATACAACAACAAAGTACATATTCTTTGACTGGATTCAAAGAGTTGAAAAGCACAATTTCATAAGATATAGTGGGAATGTTGTTAGACTACAGGAATGACAAGACCTGGTATCATTGATGACAGGGAAAGAAAATTGACTCACAAACACTAGCCTATTTAGAAAAAAAAATAATCACCAGAATATATAAGCTAAATGATTCCTTAAAGAAATCCAGTGATACGAGCCAGTCATCAGAAGAAAAAACAGAGTTCAGGGGAAAACAAAAAAAATGGATCTCTGCTCACTAAACGCATATGGGGGTATGGGGGGGGGGGAGAAAGAATTCAGGGGCAGCTTCCAAGGTGACCAGGAATTGAATCTTAGAAGGTTGTTCAACAAAAAGAGAAAATATATATAAAACATAAGAGAAAATATGATAATAGACATAGTGGCAAGAAAATGGTATGAGAAAGTTCTTGGCTAAGGAAAGACACCAAAAGTGGAAGACAGAGAAGAAGGAACCCATGATGGAATTAGAAAAAGAATTTTCACATAAACAGGTTTCTGGTCTAAATGACTTCAGAAACCATCAAATGTATAGCTGCTAGAATGAAGAGACACAAGAGGTGGCACAAGAAGAACAGGAAATAGGCAGGAACCAGGTAATGTACAGCCTTGGATGCAGGAATGAGAAGCCTAGACATTACTTCCAGGTGTTAATGAGCGACTGACATTTGAAAAGGGGGAGTTGCCTTTAGTGCTGTCATCCCTGTGACTATGCAGAGAATGGACCTGAGGGAGAAAACAATGGAAGGCTGGAAGGTTGGTTAACCCATCCCCAAGATGATGAGAGTATGAACTGAGTCCTTAGTAGAGATGGATATGAGGTGAAAGATTCAAAAACTGTCTTTAAAACAAAATTACCAAAACTTGACAAGAGCAGCTGTTCTACAGCCAGACTGCCAAAACCTGCCGAGCTCCTCTACTTTCTAGCTGAATGATGTTGGGCACTGTAACTCCTTAGTGTCTCCAAGTCTTCATTTGTAAAGTAGGGATGTTAGCAGTACCCACCTCAAAGCTGTGCTGTGAGAACTGAATGAGTTAACACATGTAAAGAGCTCAGAACAGTGCCTGCCAAAGCATGGACACTGTGGTGGTTTAGCAGCTGTGGCAGCAGTGGCAGCAGTGATGGCGGTGCAGGCTGCAATAAGAGATGGATGTGAAAAGAGGGAGGGAGAGAGATGAGTGTCTACGTCCCTAATTTGAAAGACTAGTTACTCAAGCTACCAACGGAGAAAGGAAAGGGAAAAGGAAGTTTTGTGCAGGCTTCCAAGGTGAATGAATATGAGTTTCATTTTAGACATTTTAAGTGTCAGGCGTCATTATGAGTTTCATCCCAGTGAAGCTGTCCTACAAACAGTCAGAAAGCAGGAGTAGAATTCAGGTGAGACTTCAGAGCAGATAAAGATATTTGGAAGTCAATAACAGTTGAAGTCCTGAGAATTTTCATGTTTTCTTAGAAAACTTACAGTAGAAATAAAGAATGGCCATGGACAAAACTTGGACATTATTACAAGTGGATCAAAGCAGGTTGTAGAGTCTTTTGGGGGGGAGAAAGGATAAGTGTGATAGTTTGAAGATGGATATATACCTTAAACAAGATTGGACTACTAGGAAATCACAGAGATGATTATGAAAAGATGGAAAAGGCACTAAATAGGGAGAAGGAAAGCATAGCAGCCCGGGTGGGGGAGGGGGGCGTGGATGAGACAGAGATGGAGAAGATGGAGCAGGAAAAAGAAGTAAAGCTACTTCTGCCCATAGCTCCTGTTTCCATTCAACTGCCCAGCCCCTAACCAAAAACATCTTTTCAGTCCTTCCATCTTTGCTACTAATTCTTCCCATATAAGAGTCAAAATGTTCCAAACAACTAGACAGATATAGGCAATCTGAAGCAGTAATAAGAAGGGGACACCAATTGCAAAGTTTTTAAAAACTAATTATGATCAAGGCATTGTACAAAAAAAAAAAAAGATAAAATGAGGTAGAGGAAACTAATGATTCAAAGAATTTAAAACTGCCAGGAGTCTTCAGAGAAGTCTCCACTTCTTTCCCAGAAAAATCTTGAATATTCTTCCCCTTTATTGAATGCCCTACCCCTTGATTAAATGAGCCTCAGTAAAAGAAATCCCTCTAAGGAGGAGCTGCTCTGTCTGTGGAGTAGCCACTCTGTCTCACTACTTCACTAATAAACTCTCTTTCATTTCAAACTAAAAATAATAAATAAATAAATCTAATTACAAACTCAAGAGAAATATATAAAGAAATATGGTTCAATAAAAAAATCACATGAAGATTACCAAATTAATGATCAGAGAGTAATTGCTATACTAATTCAAATGAAGGAGGATTGCTATAGTCTGGAGTAGGATAAAAAGAAATGTAGAATCAGAATTGCTGAGTTTCTGATCCTGACTTCACTCTTGAATTTTCTTTTTTAATCCTCTGAGCCCAAATCTAAATCTATTCAATGTAGATAATAATATGAACAGATACACCACATAAACTTCTTGTGAGAATCAAGTGAGATGATGCACATAAAAATATTTTGCTAACTCTAAGTAATGTACAAAAATTAACTAACAGAAGATGAAGTAGACCACACTACCTATTCCTCCAACTAAGTAGAGCTAAAAAACCTGGCCAAAATTCTGAAAGGTAGAGAGAAGGAGAAAGACTGCCTAGGGACCCCAAAAACTGAGGATCATGAGAGCGAGTTTCCTAGGTTTTTAGTGTTGATGTTTTTGGTTTGGGTTGTTTTTTAGGGGATGAAGGGGTTGGCCTCATGTATCCCAGAACAGAAATTAACCAGGAAAAGCCAACAAAAGTAGACATGATCAAATAAAAACCTCTTCTTTCTAATACGAGACTAGCAAGATGGCAAACTGTTAGACAGTAACTATCCCACCCTAACCAAACACTATTGGGAAGAAAATGTAAGCCCCGACTCCTAGTCCATCAGAAAAGGCCAAATGGGGAGCCTAGACATCTGCCCTCATCAGGCAGTAACACAGCCCCTCCTCATGGTCAGTGGAGGTTAAATGGGGATCCTAGACTTCAACTCCCATAAAGTACTAGTGAAGCACCCCTCTCTTCATATGTGTCTGTGACTATATAGACAAATACATGTACAGCGTCCTAACAGCAGCTCTGTTAGGTTCAATGCTTTCAGTTATCTCTCACGCAACACTTACTGTCAGACTCTTCTGAGGGGATGACCCCTCTCCTGTCCACAAGAAGGGCAAGGAAACATTGGTTTCTTGTTTCCCCTATTGTCCTCCTTCCAGCAATTCATAAGAAACTCTCCATGTAGCACATCTGGAAAGAGAATTTTCCCCCCAAAATTTTGCTAGCATATGCCAAGAAAGGCTCCAGGCCATACCAATTATCTCCAAATTCCTACACTCTTATTCAAAGTCCCAAATGTCATGCATTTTCCTGGGATTGTTGGTCTTTTACTGGATTGTAGAAACATCAGAAGGTATTCCTGTTCTCCTTCCATTGCTACAAGACCATCACAGCTGATCCATTACTAAACTAACTTCAGGAATAACCTCACCTCCAATTCACATGTGGTCATTATTTACACTGAATAATGGTTGTCAATTGAATTTACTGTGGTTTTTATAAAATTATAACTGTTTCATGGTTTCAAAGAAGCTAAACTTGTATGTTCTGGCCATCCTTCTAAGTTTCTACTAACTCAGCCCTCCCTTCTGAATTCATCTTCAGAATTCAATAGTAGCCCTTCCTTTCCAATATCAGGACTACTGTATAAATTAAGTAATTTAAAGCTATACTTTTCCCCATTTCCCAGAACACCTCAACAAATCTAGAAAAAATAAATAAAATTTCAAAACACATGTTTTTTGTACTTAAAAAAATAATAAATGACAAAATATAAAACCATCTATCATTCTTGTAGATGAATTCACATTCAACAATATTGGCTCTTGAGCATTCATCTGATTGGATTCACCAAGAAGAGAATAGGGGAGCTGGCTGGGGCAAAGATGGAGGGATTGAGGGGGGAAAAGAGAGAGGAAAAAAATCATGGCCATGCACAACAGTGTGGTGAAGGAATAGAGGGAGGTGGAAGAGGGTATGGGGGAATAAATGGTGACAGACAGACCCTTGACTTGGGTGTATTGATGAACACACAATACAGTGTACAGATGATATCTTATAGAATTGTGCACCTGGGAAACCTGTATAATTTTGTTAACCAGAGTCACCCTAATAAATGCAATAAATAGGAAAAAAGAGGAAGAGAATAAACACTAAATTGTTATCAAACAGAGGATACCAAGGACTCCTAATGATATTTAGGGTTCACCTAAAAATAATAAATAGCTACCATAATAGCTCCCAAATCTAAATTGAGGAATAATTTATGACTTAGCCTCTTCCAAAGATATAAATTCCCAGTTTTTAGGGGTATCTAACTGTAGACTAGTCAATATTTAAATAGGTTAATTTTTTAAAAGATGATTTGAGAGTCCCTTCAAATTGTGAGTTCTGTGGATTCTTTTTTAGCTTTCCTTAGCCAGTTCATCAAGAGTGATTGCTTCCTGTTCTGATAATCTTTACTATACATTCCTATAATGTTTGCTACTTACATACTACTATTTTGGTTTCTTAATATATTTATAGTTTTGTCTTCTCATGTAGACTGTTATAATATTAAAGACAATATCATGACCTTTGAATAATTTTTGGCATCTAATTGGTACCATACTTTACACATACTATTAACCATTGCTAAGTATGAGGAGGAGGAGCTTTTTCACTCCCCAGTATCCCATTATCTACTTAAATGGGAGAAAACCCCCTTTCTGCTTTTATATTATTTTTAAATATGTTTTAGCTTTCTAAGGTGTAAAAACTTTACGCTGTGGGCTAAAGTTTGATCTCTGCTGGACAATGATCTTAATTAAGATGATTCTGATCTGTGCCTTATTGGATAGACAGTATTCAGAAACAATGTTAATTGCTATATAATGGGGATGATTGAGCGTTCTATTGCAGAAAGTTGAAGATTTAAAGAAGAAAGCAGTATCAGAGGAATATCATGTTTTGTAGTTGAGTAAGGAGAGACTGTATCTGAGCTGTTATGGAGATAGGCAGTGGGGGCGGAATTCATGCACAGGCTTTTAGTAAGCAGAATGGAAAATCAGTGTCTTATTGTTTTTCTTTAGCTGTTCTGTATCCAAAATTGTTCCTTTCTTCATCTCTGCTTCTCAGGTTACTGAAAGTCAGGGCAAACTACAAATCAAATTCCTTCTCTAATTGACTCTAAGACCCTACAAATGTACATATTAAAAACACTCTCCATTTCAGCAGCGCTCCCTTTACTAGTGCCACATCAGAGAATCCTGCACAATTGTATAATAACTTGCCACTCACGGAGCAGAACCTTTGTAATTTAACAAACTATGCTGTACACTCTCATGCAACCAGTGTTCCCTCCACAGAAATCATTCCTGAGGTGGAAAGGCTATTGGATATAGTTAGCTTCAAGAAGAAAATATTATATTATTTTTAAAATCAATAAAATTACTAACAAAAGCTCTTACATGAATAGTTAATGAAAAGTGCTGGTTGTTACTCAATTGCCTTGCATATTTTGGCAACCTTGGAAGCATGTGCACTTGTAAAGTCCTTACAATCTTTTGTTTTTTAGAGAAAATTTGATACAGTGTGTATGTGGTGCTTTAATTGCTGGTATTCCGAAAATGACAACGTTGGAAAATCCATTCACAAGAAACACAAAAGTGTAGGTTGAGGTTCCTTTGTTTCTCATTTTTGTTGTATGTTTGTTATATGTGAATTCTTGTAGATGCATTTGTTGTTCTTAGTTTTTTTGTAAAACAAGATGTGGAAGCCATCCATAGTGGAGGATTGACTTTTAAAAGCAGTTTTAAGCAAGCATGGAATTAGCAAATTTTAAAAAATATTTTATATTATAAAAAGTTAATGTTTTTATAGAAAATTATTTTTAAATTAATACGTGATGCATTGGGTATTAAGGATTATATGAGGTAATGCATATAAAGCTACCTATATATAATGGAATGACACTTCCCATCACTTTGCTTTCTTCTGTCACCCTAATCTTTCCCCAACCCCAAAGCTTCTATCCATCTGCTATAATGCTACTCTCTTGGTGCCAAAAAATTACAATTCATATCAACTTTCCATATTTAATCATTTAAAAATATAAAGCTATAGCAATAGCCCCCCAAAATTCTGTTTTCTAGGTTTAAAATATCTTTTAGCCCTTCGACCACTCATCATATGCAATGGTGATCTGCTAGATAGCCATTCTATTTCCTTTCCCCTGAAGATGTTCTGCTTCACTTACATCCTATTAAAGTGTGTCTCCAAAAGCAATATGTAACATCCCAGGTGAATTCCAAACAGAACAGGATGGGACTGCCATTACCCTCATCCATGTTAAACTATTCATGTAGCCTTTGCTTTTGTAAATGACCACACTGCATTGCCTCTAAACACACACATATTGCTTATAAACGTTTCCCATCCTGTACTGACATCAGTTGTTTTAGATTTAAGAGCAATGCCATGTATTCAAGATAAAATTTCAACTAGATGAAGCTGGATTCGTCACCCTATAAAGAGCTTTCAGAATCTTGATTCTGGCATTCATCCTTTTCATTAGCTGCTAATCAGTAATATAATAAGCATATCCTTAATACCTTTATTCTGATAAAAGAGCTAATACTCAACACAAAGGACCCTCTACAACAGCAGCAATAGCAACAATCCTCTATTCGCAAAGATTTATTTACCACTGCACTTTATGTTCAACCAGTTATCTATTTATTGGTCTTTTTACTCAATTCTTATTTCTTTCCCTTGGATAAACAGTAACTAAGATATCAATGATATAAAACAATGTTAAAAATGACAACAAGTTACAAGAAGTGAATTACTCTACAACTCCTAAATGCACCACCTTCTCTAGCCTTCAGTACTTTGTAAACTTTGTTCTCTACCCACAACATGCCCACCCACCATCCCACCTTGATCTGACTCCTTTGTTCCAGCCAACATACCACTTATTAAGGGAGGCCTTCCTCGATCATCCAAATCTGGATTAGATATCCCTCTTCTGAAATTCAGAAACGCGCTATACTTCCTCTGTTACATCACTCACTGCACTTTATTATAGTTTCTTCTTTACTTGTCTTTAATACTCACCAGATTGCAAGCCTTTGGAAGCAACATTAGCTATGGGTAGCATTACATCAGGCCAGGCCTCAAAGAGACAACAAATGCAGAAAGAAATATTCACGAACAGAGGAAGATATCTGGTTAGCCACCATCATTTCCTAGGTACTAATTCTGTCATGCCTCACATCCATTTAACTTAGTGATTGAAGTATAACTCTCTCTTTTTTAAAAAAAAAAAAAGTGTTTATTAATTTCAGAGAGAAGAGAGAGGGAGAGAGAAATGGAAACATCAATGATGAGAGACAATCATATATTGGCTGCCACCTACATGCCCCCTACTGGGGATTGAGCCCAAAACCTGGGCTTGTGCCCTGACCAGGTATTGAACCATAACTTCCTGGTTCATGGACCTATGCTCAACTACTGAGCCACACTAGCCAGGCAAGTATAACTCTCTTTAATCACCACTATCCTTCAGACTGTCATCCTCACATGTTCTTTAAACCTCCTAAGTGAGAAATCACAAATGTGTCACCTACCAATATTTTGAAATTAGGAGAATTCACACAAAAATCTAAGTTTCCAATACCTATTGGGGAGAGGGGAATCAATGTCTAGAAACGCTGAGCCCCATGGAAATAATCAGCTAGAACTGAATAGTAGCTAACCCTCTTAGATCTGCACAGTTCTTACTATGCTAACTTACATATCTGCTTAGTTCATGGAGTTAACTAAATATGCAACATCTATCCCAATATGACCTAGTCCTACACATGTCCATGACCTCTTCCCCCTACCCGCCCTTTGTGACTTCTGGAATCTCTTTCTGGGATTATCAAACTTTTCTAACAGAAAACAAAATAAAACTTTTTACATTTTTGAAAGCAATAGAGCTGGCCGAAGTTAAGAAATATAGGATTACTTCTCAAGCTAAAGAAGAGAGAAAAATACTCCCAAGCTAGCTAATTAAACAATTACAGTAGGAGAAATGGCAATCCTAAAGCATATTAATTGTCTTTTTGCACTGGAAAAAAATTCTAATGCTCAGGTGCAAATCTCAGGAGGAAGCAGCAATCTCAGTAATAATGCTACAGTAGTTAATCCTAAAGGAGAAACACTGGCACCATATCAAATCACCAAACTCAACTAAATAATCCCAAAGTGCTACATAACAGCACATTCATCATGACTTTGCATTACCACCACCAATCAGAACATCCTAAAGAATTAACCTTTATTTATAAAGAAAAATATATCACAACATGAACAGGCAATGTGGCATAGCTACCATGCCCTGATACGTCTAATGCATGTGTGTATATTCACAGATGTACTTATTTGTATATCTAAGTATATACAAATAACTTAAGTAATCCCATTTGTATATCTAAGTATATACAAATAACTTAAGTAATCCCATTTTACTATTAAATAGGACCCCTATTAATGTTTAACTCTCACATCAAACTTGTGAAAGATAAAGCACAAATACATGGGCATATGCAGGAGTCAACTTAATAACAGAATACAAGGATTAGCCAATAAATATGGATGTCAACTTGAAAAGCAATTTAGATTTTTACATCACAGTATACACACATTCCCCCCAAAATTCCAAATATCCAAAGAGTTAAATTAAAAAGGAATTAAACACTCAAACTATATTTTAAAATACAATCAAACAAAAATTTCCAAACATAAAAACAACAAATAAAAAAAAGAATAGAAAAGATAATATATGGGAATAGATACATATCGATGCTTTAAAAGAGAAGACGAAGATTGCCCTGGCCACCGTGCACTGAAAAGTCACTGGTTCAATTCCAGGTTAGGGCACACCCAGGTTGTGGGTTCAGACCCCCCATTGGGGCACATGCAGGAGCAACCCACAGATTTGTCTCTCTCACAGCCATATTTTTCTCTCTCTAAAAATCAATAAAAACATATTTTAAAAAATAGAAGAATGAACAATGGAAATAAACACAATTCATAGTGGATAAACACATGTTAAAATGTTTAGTCTTACTAGTGATTAGAGATAGAGTAAAGCAAGGCCTATTAAATTTTAAAAGACTGAAGAAAATAATAATACATGCACTGGAAAAAGTACAATGAAACAGAAACTCTTTGAAAGTATCAGTAAAATGTAAAAATTAAATTTGGTAAAAAAAAATTTTAATGTGTAGCAAGAGCCTTAAAGGTATTTATATTCTTCAATGCAATAATTCCATTTCTCATAATCAATCTTAAAGAGATCATCTTAATATGGAAAAAGCTATCGGCACATAATTGGTGTTTTAATATTTTTTAAAACTGGGAATAATCTAAATAGCCATCATTTTATAAAAATAATTGATTAATATATAGCATAATAAATCTCTAGATGAATATAAAACATTTGTGAAAAGTGACATTCACATGGAATACATAGCATGAAAATACATACTGTATAAGTAAATGTGTAAAATAATACAGGTTGCACATACAATATAATTAAAAATGTATCTTAAAAAGCACAGCATAGAGAAATTTTCTAGAAAAAAATAAGCAAAAATTTAACAATGGTAGTCTTTTATTTTCTATTTAGTTTGCCTTCTACTTCTTTGTAACTAACGTTACACCTAATAAGAGACCACACTAATTGTCCCCCAGGAAGTAAATCTTAGACACCAGCTTCTTAATTTCTACCCTGCAATCCCAGTGAAGGAAATGAGATGTGAACAAACTTCTTTAAACTGACCAGCTGGAATAAACTACACCCTCTTCAGTATATTTATATTAATTCAATAGCAAATTATTAAACACAAAATTTGTCCCTCTGACCAAATATTATGCCCCTTAACAAAAAATATTCTCTCTGCCAGCAGGTGGAGGTGCAGGAATTCTAAACATAAAAGCACATTCCTAGCAGCCTGTTTTCTTACCCCTGAACTGGGAAAGGAACTAGTAGGATCATAAGTGTTTGTTTTTATTGTTGTTGTTATTTTAATATCACTTCCCCACCCCCTATCACCATCAAGATTCTGAAGCTTCAGTGAGAACTGGCAGAGTAATCAAAACGAAATTAGTCTGGATTCAGGCTACCTGCTGACTCTGGTCCTTTCTAACTCTCCAACCTTAAATTACTTTAGCTCTTACAACTTCAGCACCCTCACCTATAAAAAGGAATACCAATGTTTGCCTTACAGATTTCTATGAATATTAAATTAACAAACATAGGTAAAACACTTAGAATAATATCTTAGGGATGACTCCAATGAAAGTTTCAACTTCCCCTTACTAAAACTGAAATATCAACTATTATGTTAAATATTGAAATATTATTCTAGGCCAATGTAAGCTGTTTAATAAAACATAGAGTCTGCTCCACTAAAGAATTACAATTTTGTAAGAATAAAAACAAATGTTAAACAAATAGTCATGCTTATAAATTTCTAATAAGATACTGTCATAAGTACTATAACAGAAATGTTGACTGTGTTATGAAGCAGTGTATGGGATCTAACTTAGATTGCTAAGGGTCAAGAAAGGCCCATTTTATATGATGATATTTTAGATGAAATCTAAAGGACAAATAGGAAATATATAAGGAGATAATAGAGATAAGTATGGTCCAGTTGAAAGAAAGAACATGTGAAAGTCCAAAGACAGAAAAAGAGTTGGCAGGTTTAAAAAATAAAACAAATAAAAAGCCAGTCTCTGCAGAATACTCAGCAACCAAGAGAAGACTCAGGATGAGATTAATAACACACACATAACCTACACAAGATGCAGGAAATTAAGACTGAGGTGAAGTAGCTGCACCTGAATTGATATAAATTTAGTTGACCTTTGAAAAGTCACTTGAAAGGAAAACCTCTAAGGATACAATTGTTCGAAGTATAACTAACTGGTCAGTAGAAGATGACACAATAATGTCTTATTTAGTGGGCATTACATAACAGTTTGTAATTGGAATGCCTGAACTTATTAATCCTGAAAGATATATGTTTCCATTCTACTTGAAGACAAAATATAATTATGGCACAATGATCAAGTTCTGATTTGAGCTGCCTCTGGCAGGGGTATGAATTAAATGCCTCTGAAAATCTCTTCCTAAATATCCATAATCTCTAGTTTGAAGCTTAGTAATTTTATAAATGAGAACATTTACTACTTTTCCAAAGTTCTATAAAACAAAACCATACATTGCCAGGTATGAGAATGTTGGTATATGTTAAATTTCAATTTTCCTCCCCCAAATAAGAAAGCAAAACCCAGTAATTATACCTAATGAACAACAGTAGTGGGAAAAGTCAATCTTTAAAAGAAAGAAGGAAGGGGGAGGAAAAAGTGTAACCATCTGGCAACCATACAATATTTGAGAAAATGTTAGTGTTCTAATTGAGATCTAATTGAGTTTGATTTACTTGTCAAGATAATTGCTTCAGTATTAATTAAATATGTCTCCTGCAGCTGCAGAGAAAGTTAAACCTTGCATTCTACTGATTATACAGGATACACATCACTCATTTAAGTCAACATTGCTTGCTAGGCTTATGTTACCCCAAAATAGCTCTTTGTATATTGATTATTAACATCTCAGATTTTGACATTAGTATTTTCTCCATTGATTAGGGCTAAAATTTCTTAAATCTTGAGAGGAAATTGGTGAGGTTACCTAGAAATTAGAAAACTATTACCATCAACAATATTCAAATCTAAACAGCTCTTTTGGAGGAATATTTTTTTAATTTATTTTTTATTTACAGCTGGTATTCAATGCTATATTCATTTCAGGTGTACAGCATAGTAGTTAGACATTTATATAGTTTACTAGAGGCCCGATGCATGAAATTCGTGCAAGAGTAGGCCTTCCTTCCCCTGGCTGCCAGCACCAGCTTCCCTCTGGCACCCGGGACCCGGACTTCCCCTGCAGCCCCGGCTTTGTCCGGAAGATCGTCTGGAAGGACCTCCAGTCTAATTAGCATATTATGCTTTTATTATTATAAATGAAATGATCCCCTGTTAAGTCTAGTACCTACCTGACACCATGCATAGTTATTAATCATTAATAACTATATTATCAATGCTGTACTTTACATCCCCATGACTATTTTGTAACTACCAATTTGTACTTCTTAATCCCTTCACCTTTTTTACCAGCGACCCAACTCCCTTCCCATCTGGCAACCATCAGTTTGTTCTCCGTACCTATGAGTTTGTTTCTGTTTTGGTTACTTATTTTGTTTTTTGGATTCCACATATAAGTGAAATCATATAGTATTTGTCTTTCTCTGACTTAATTCACTCAGCAAAATACCCTCTAAGTCTATCTAGGTTGCAGCAAATGGTAAGTTTTCATTCTTTTTTATGGCCAAGTAATATTCCATTGTAATAATATACCACATCTTTATCCAATCATCTATCAATGGACACGGGTTGTTTCTACTAGTATATCTAATTGTAAAAAAATGCTGCCATATAGCTTTCAAATTAGTGTTTTGGGTTTCTTCACATAAATGCCCAGAAGTGGGATTGCTAGGGTAAGAAATTTTAGTTTTAAATCCCCATAGTGTCTGAGGTCCTATAATTATCTGTATTTTACTGATTGACAAAATAAACATCAGAAATTACCTTTACCTATTTTCTTTACAATACTTCTCCATCTCCAATGTTTTTTACAAATTAAAACAAAACAAAAATTGGCACTTTCCATTGCCTCAGTAAATATTTCTAGGATTTATTGGCCATCATTAGATTTTCCTCCCCATATATTGAATTTAAATTCTGCTGTAGAATCAACCAAATTCTTTTTCCTCACGAAATGGTGGAGAATATTTTCTAAGAATCAAACTTTTCCCAGGTATTGTTATACTTCTTCTGGTATCATGTTTAGAAGTCAACGATTAATAGAGTTAATTATATTGTCTAGCACTTTGATGGTTTTTTACATTTACCTCTTTAACCCACCTGTAGTGTTTGTGTGCCACACTAAACCCTTTGGTCTTCAAAGTGATTTAAAATGTCACCTATATCATGTATGGTTTGTTTAGGTATTTTATATTCTAATCTATTGCTTTGTCTGTCATTACTGTATGTTATAGCTTTATATATTTTCATATGTTCACAACAAATCACAAATGCATACCACAAAAGCCACACACCATTATTCATGGTAATATGGTTGTAGTTATTGCAGCAAGTAAATTCTGGGATCATTTTTTCAATTTTATCCAAAAGAATCCCATTTCACTGTGATATTCAATATAACTATGTTAAATTTATGATTTTCTACCCATCAATATGGTCTCTTCATTTATTAAAGTTTTATTTGATGTTCCTTAATAATAATATTTTGTTTTCTTCTTCACATAGATGCTGCATCTTCTTTGTGAGTTTGTTAATTTAACTTAATTGTTTAATTGTATTTTATTTATTCTTAGGAAATATACATGTGTTAGTGTATGTGTAAGTTGTTGTCAGTGCTCTTGTATATAGGGTCTTTTTTGCCATTTTATATTTCTACTTGTTATTTCTTGCACATGGTAAATAATTGTTTTATATCTTTGTAGCTAGTCACTAAATCTCTCTTATTAGTTAAAATCAGTTTCCAATTGATTTTCTTAGGCTTACCCCAATAAACGGCTTACATTGCACTTAAAGTAAGTCTGCTTCTCTTTATTTTTTCCACATCTCATTTCACATTCTTCTTTTATTCCACTGATTGAATTTCTATTAAATTTTGAATGATGATAATAATAACGAGTACATTGTGTTATTCTATAATATTAAAGATTTGTATTCCATAATAAACCCTACTTAGTTATAATGAAATCATCTTTTAATAAACCAATGAATTTGTATCTTCTTTATGGCCTATACACATTATTTTCTCTAATCAATACCAAGTTTTCATCTACATCTTTCTAGTTTGCTGGACTTTGTATTAAATCCAAATTCTATTATCAGTGACAGAGCTCCCAGCCTCTTAAATATAATTTCATATGACATTTACTCAGGTCAATCCAAAACTACCCAACAACTGCAGAACCATTACCAATTCCTCGGCACCCTTATTCTGCAAAATATTAAAGTTAGAAAACTAAGGGAAATGTTAACCACTTTATGGATAGGAAAAGCTGATAAAGACTCACAAATCCTAACTTTTCAACAGATTTTATTACCACAGTGCAAACCACATCAAAAAGTCTGTCATAGTGGCTTAAATAAAAATTCAAATAATTCACCAAAATAATGCTGTCTTTTCTAGCCAATAACAGTTTCTAAAGAAAAGGTACTCTTACTATAATTTTTCCTGATTAACCAAGTAAAACTTTGCAACTATCAACAATGACCTAATGATATAAATTTTCTTTTTGTTGGTACTAAACAACCTAATTACAGTCTCTATTACTTAGCTGTCTGAGAAAAAAAAATCCATTAAAATAAGCTATTATGTATATATACATATATACACATACAACAAACATATACATGCATACATACAGCTTATTTACATATATACATGTGTATATATACACATATTATGTATATATCATATATAGTTATAAAATATTCCATATATATAATTCTATGCATAAAAGGAAAAATTACTTTTAGAATCATTCTGCATTTTACTAGAAAGCAGTATGCTAGACCAATGTCTTTGAACAGACATTGAATTGAAAGAGACTTTAAAAATCATCTACTTTTGGCTCAGTGGATAGAGCGTCGGGCCTGCGGACTGAAGAGTCCCGGGTTCGATTCCAGTCAAGGGCATGTACCTTGGTTGCAGGCACATGCCCAGTAGGGGGTGTGCAGGAGGCAGCTGATCAATGTTTCTCTCTCATCGATGTTTCTAATTATCTATCCTTCTCCCTTCCTCTCTGTAAAAAATCAATAAAATATATATTTTTTAAAAATCATCTACTTTCATTCCCTAATCCTGAATACACAAAGAAGGAAATAATATTGGTTGAGCAGTTACTGATTTGGTATCTAACATTTGAGACAAAAATTTAACAGATTTTATCAAATATACATCCTCACATATATATGCTTCAATGGGATATACCAAGCTTCCATCTACACTAATAAAAGAGAAAGATGCAAATTGACCATACCTTCGCGATGCCCACCAGCCAATCAGGAGTGAGCATGCAAATTAACCCAACAAAGATGGCGAGTTAATTTGCATACGCAGGTGCTGAGTGGCTGGGGGCGGGACGCTTGCATTGTCACCATGGCAACGACGCAGGCATTCCGCACGGGCCCCAGCCACTCTGGGCCTCTGGGCAGCGTGGGAAGGCAGGAAGGTGGCTCCGGCTGGAGTGAAGGTGGTGCCGGCAGCCAGGGGAAGGAAGGCCCATTCTTGCACAAATCTTTGTGCATCGGGCCTCTAGTAAGCAATGATTAAAACATTGTTAGAAATGGATCTAAATTAAACTTAAGTATTAATAACATCAAAAGGGCTATGGGGCTAGTGAAAGTGGTTTAAAATCTGGGGGGGGAAAGGCATTATAGTTCTTTGATAACATACCATTGCACAACATCCTGCATTTAATTTTAAAAGACACACTTTTAGACATTAGATTTTCTTACAGCTTTCAATATACATAGAAGTCTTTAACAAACTGTCTTCCAGCAAGTCTTATCTTATTCACAAAAGGGGTATATATTGAATCCTGAGGTAAGTTTCCTCGTTTCTCTCACGTTTCTGTTCAACTAGGTTAACCAAGAAAAACCCAAAGGAAATTCACACAGCTTGGGAAAAGGGAGAAAAGGGAGAAAGTCTAAGTCTGATTTTGTCTTGTTATTTAGGCTTCTCCAGAGATGTAAATTAAACAGCTAAGTGTCCTTTTACCCTTTCTGAATGCATTAAATGTTTACATGCTGAACACAGAGGGCAGGTAATTTCATTTTCTCTTTCTCTCACTTTTTGCCTTTCTGGACCACACAACTTTATGCCAGGATTATTTTAAACTCAAAGCCCCTGAATATAATGCCCAACAGCTGTTATCACCCACACATCAAGATTGCCACAATGTTCCAGCCACAAAATTCTCTCAACAAGTTAGTGGCTGTATGATTTTTATAGTTTAATTAAGCAGAAAACAGGCTGAACTTGTTTTCTTAGGTTTGACTCTATATGAACTACCATAAACACTTTTCAAGAAAAAGACAGGGATGTTGATTGAAAACAAACACTATAAATAGAATAATAAATTAATCCACTCTTCTTACAAATAATTTATCTTTTGAACATTGGTAGCACATGTAGAACCAAGTCTAAGTATAAATCCTACTGCTACAGGTTTCACAAATTACCCATACTTCAACTAATAATTTTCCTCAGGAAAACATATGTAGTTTTCTTATTGACATGCAACACACACTCAGTGTCCAGAATTATTAGATTAATGATTCAATTAAACAAACAGATTTTAGTAACCACACTACACAAAGCACTGCTAGGATCAGACATTTATGCAGAAATAATTATAACTATGATCACTTAGCTCATTAGTTTGAAAATATCAAAGTCAATAAAAATTACAAGTACATATTATGAACAACTATATGCTAACTTATTCAAAACTATCCATGTTTTTAAATTCTTTATAGATTTTTTAAAAGACAATCTAAAAAGAACAATTAAGCAGATATAAAAGACTTTTACCATAAATGTAAGAAGATGATGGAGGAAAATAAATATATTCTGGGGGGGGACGGACATGTGACACAAGAATTCTCTATTCAACAGTTATTTGTTAGAGGAGGAAAGAAGTCTTCAGATACACAATAGTTCCATAAGATTTTCATCTATGTAAATTCCATCCCATGCAAAGTTACTGAAAAAGTATCAAAGATGCATTCATCAGTCAAATACAAAACTAATCAAAATAAGAGCCCAACATGGAGAAATTTCAGCATCCAAAACCTAAAATGAGCACTGCAATATATAACAGATTCAAGTAATTGCTGAAAGCATGATGTCCAAAATTGAAAATTTCATTTTTATGTAGAAAGTGCTTTTCTAATTTAATAATATTGAACTTAGTTAACCATGTCTAAGATATTTTGCAAAGGCTCCCAACTTGAAATTTATCTATTTTCTGATATCTTGGCCTATAAAATTTAATAGACATAAATGGATAACCTTTGGTGAAAATAGTTATTGTGCAACCCCCTTCTCCCCAATAATTGAAAGTTTTATTGGTTTTACTTATTTATTTTTTTAAGTTCTGTGCTTTGCATTCTCTTAGAAACTGCCAGGGGGAAAGTCATATTCTTTTTATCAGATAATGATAAAATTTATGCAATCAATGTTTGTCTTTTTAAAGCTTGGCTGATAGAAAAATTCAGAGTAAGATTATATATAGAAATAGAATAACTTTCTGTAGATCAATTTCCTGGTACAATTATTTACTCTTCCTTTTAGTTTTGTCTGCAATTCACCACCATTATCATTACTATGTTACTGTTTGTTTATCCTCAGTATTTGTAGTTCTATGTCTCTTCCCAGAGTATTTCAAATTATTTTTGGAAGTAGGCAGAAACATACAATAAATTAATAAACAAACTGCCCAGCCGGTGTGGCTCAGTGGTTGAGCATCCACCTATGATCCAGGAGGTCACGGTTCGATTCCCAGTCAAGAAACATGCCCTGGTTGCAGGCTTGGTCCCCAGTAGGAGGCATGCAGAAGGCAGCTGATCAATGATTCTCTTTCATCACTGATGTTTTTATCTCTCTCTCTCCCTCTCCCTTCCTCTCTGAAATCAATAAAATTATTTTTTAATTAATAAACAAACTGGAAAATATACAATATAAAAATAATTCAGACTTTTGACTATATCCCAAATTCCAAAAAAAACAACAAACCTAAAATGGGATATTATCCTCCCTCTGAAGAAAATAAAATCACACAAGAGCAAATTATCTCTCCATAGGGATCTCTGTCCTTCAATCAAGTGAACTGCTACACATTGCATAACAACAAGCAAAATCCTTTACACACTTTTCACTGAATTTCCACATTTTTTTATTCCAATTACTAATTACTTTACCATAAGAAAGAAAGTGAAAGAATTGTGCAAAACTATATATTCTTTTCCCAAGCCTATATTGGGTTCTTTATCTTGTTATTCAAATGCAAACAGACTTCTGTGAGGTTTTTCTTGAATCCAAAATTTCACTAGTACAGTGACCACAGTGCTGGCAAATGCCTCCTAAGTTGGAAGCAGGACAAGATTTCAAATAATTTATAAATAATCATTTCAAGAACACATCTCTTCTTCTTTTATCCCACAAAAGACATTATTTTGTTTAGGACCCACAAGCTGTCAGCTTCTCAGCATACCCAAAATCCCATTTAGCTCGCTATTGTAAACAGTGTAGATATTGCTACCACATCAATAAAAAAAATTCTTGAAAGAATCATTTTTGTGTTTGATTCACATTTGTTCTGCATATGCCAATGAACCTAAGGTATTTGTAATGTTAAATTCTAAAAAGCCTTAGCTTACAAAAAGGTTAGGCAATTTGAAAACAGCAAAAGATCTATCCCATGTTGATCAGTTTGGAAAAAATTCAAAATAAGGAATCACAGCATAAACTGGTACAAGTTTCCTTTACTACTGTATCTTACTCTCTCCTTTTTGTAAACTTTTTTTAGAGTAAGAATGAAACTGATTATTAAAATTCAGTCTGCTGATAGGCAGTACATACCATCCTAATTCTTTTTATTGATTGATGAGAGAGAGAGAGAGAGAGAGAGAGAGAGAGAGAGAGTATTAGTTGTGGTTCCACTTATTCATGCATTTATTGGTTGCTTCTTATATGTGGCCTGACCAGGGATCAAACCCCAAACCTTGGTGTACAGTGACAACACCCTAACCATTTGAACTACTCGGCCAGGGCCCATCCTAATTCTTTAAAACTCTGATTTACCTAATAAAAAAACTGAAAGAAATAAAGCCTGTAATTATTTAATTACCTTGAGTACAGTTAACAATAAATATTTATTGCACATATTTCCTGTGACATTTGTATACTAGTATTCAGAAAACACTTTCCTTTCTTAGCCTTAGGAAAACTAGCTTTTTTAAAATTCCCTTTAATTAAAAAATTATAGAAATGGAGCTTTCTGATGACACAGATAAAGAATTATCTACTGTATCCTTGGAATTCCCTTCAGGAACAGTGTACAAATGTTATCATGATTCAGTAACAACTTTGTCTCCATCAGTGCATTTGCCTATTAATTGTACTATCACAGAATTTTTCAGTTATAACTGTGGCAACATCACAAGCTCATTCTTTTTTTCTAATTTAAATTCTTTATTGTTCAAAAAGTGTTACATATATCTCCTTTTTCCCCCATTGACCTCTCCTCACCCACTCCCGTCCCCCAGCACATGCCCTCACCCACCTACTATCTATGCCCATTGGTTATGCTTACATGCATGCATACAAGTCCTTTGGTTGACCTCTTACACCCCCCTTCCACTCTTCCCTGCCTTCCCTTTGAGGTTTGTTGGTATGTTCGATGCTTCTATGTCTCTGTATCTATTTTTGTTCATCAGTTTATGTTGTTTATTATATTCCACAAATGAGTGAGATCATGTGATATTTCTCTTCCTCCAATGGGCTTATTCCGCTTAGCATAATACTCTCCAGTTCCATCCATGCTGTTGCAAATGGTAAGAGTTCTTTCTTTTTTACAGCAGCGTAGTATTCCATTGTGCAGATGTACCACGGTTTTTTAATCCACTTATCTGCTGATGGCACTTGGGCTGCTTCCAGATCTTAGCTATGGTAAATTGTGCTGCTATGAAAATAGGGATACATATATGCTTTCTGATTGGTGTTTCTGATTTCTTGGGATATATTCCTAAAAGTGGGATTACTGGGTCAAATTGGGAGTTCCAATTTTAATTTTTTTAGGAACCTCCATACTGTTTTCCACAATGGCTACACCAGTCTGCATTCCCACCAGCACTGCACGAGGGTTCCTTTTTCTCCACATCCTCGCCAGCACTTGTCTGTTTGTTGATTTGTTGATGATAGCAATTCTGACAGGTGTAAGATGGTACCCCATTGTCGTGCTGATTTGCATCTCTCAGATGATTAGTGACTTTGAACATTTTTTCATGTGTCTCTTGGCCTTCTGTATGTCCACTTTCAAGAAGTATCTATATAGGTCCTTTGCCCATTTTTTTATTGGATTGTTAATTTTCCTTCTGTTAAGTTGTATGAGTTCCCAATAAATGTTGAAGATTAAATCCTTACCAGATGTAGCATTGGCAAATATGTCCTCCCATGCAGTGGGCTCTCTTGTTATTTTGTTGATGGTTTCTTTAGCAGTGCAGAAGCTTTTTATTTTTATGTACTCCCATTTGTTTATTTTCTCCTTAGTTTCCATTGTCTAGGAGATGTGTTGGTAAAAATATTGCTACAAGATATGTCTGATATTTTGCTGCCTATGATTCTTCTAAAATTTTTATGGTTTTCCCATCTTATGTTTAAGTCTTTTTATCCATTTTGAACTTATTATTGTGTATGGTGTAAGTTGGTGGTCTACTTTCATATTTTTGCATGTATCTGTCCAATTCACAGAAGAGAGATGGTTTAGCTCAGTCTCTATAAAGTTCCATTCATGGAGCCCAATTCCAGGTAAACGAAGTAAGTATACTCAAACCTATTTCTTCCACTGAATATATCTATATACCCTGAACAGAAGGCATGGATTATCTTACTTGAGGACTTTGAAAAATAAATTAAATAGCAGGCTGACTGGGGAAGAAGACCAGAATTTGAAGTACCACCAAACTGACAGTAAATTTGCCTTTTTTTTCTCTTCTGGTATCTCTTACCCTCAACACAACATACCAGAAATGAGGAGGTGGGCAATAAAGCTCCCGAACCAGCTCTCTGGTTTTGGCTCAAGGAGCAGGAAAGGGAAAATCTAATACTCAGAGACTACGGAAACATCTCCCCTTTTTTTTTCCTCTCTTCTCCATCCCACCACAGCCTATAATCTCCAAGCAATAGTGGCACTGTTCATTAATGAGCACCCATAAGAGTTGAAGCTCTGAGAGGATCCTCTCCTTCCATACAGTGGAGCTGTGGTTCTAAGAGGGTAGGCCAAACCCCAGTGCTTGTTTCTTTCTCTCTGTCCTCCCCTGTCCAGCTCAAGATAAGGAGGCAGTTGGTAAGTCCACAGCAAAGTAGAGTAACAAAAGCCCCAGCTTTCTAGCCAAAGGATTTTTTTTTAAATATATTTTATTGATTTTTTTTACAGAGAGAAAGAGAGAGGACTAGAGAGTTAGAAACATCGATGAGTGAGAAACATCGATCAGCTGCTTCCTGCACACCTCCTACTGGGGATATGCCCGCAACCAAGGTACATGCCCTTGATTGGAATCGAACCTGGAACCTTTCAGTCCGCAGGCCGACGCTCTATCCACTGAGCTAAACCAGTTAGAGCAGGATTTTTTTTTTTAAATTGTTAAAGCCCCAGGGAGCTGAAAACTAGTCAATACAATAAGCTGAAAATGAGAAATTAAAAGCATACAGATCAGTAATAAAAAGTTAAAACTGTCACTATTCACTGTTGACATGATTATCTACCTAGAACATACCAAGAATCTAAAGATACAACAACAACAATAAAAACTTCTACAACAAATAAGTGAGTTTGGCAAGCTTGCAGAATATAAGATCAACACACAAATATCAACTGCATTTCTTATCAATAAACAATTGGAAAACAAAAAATCTAGTATCATTTATAAAGTTTAAAAGAAATTTGAAATAATTGCTATAAATCTGAAAAACATATATAAGATCCATATACTGAAAAACTACAAAATGCTAATAGAAGAAACCAATTAAATGGAGACACACCATATTCATGGATTAGAAGACCCAACAAAATAAAGATTCAATTCTCCCCAAAATAAACCAAATTCCGTGAATTACAATTGAAATCTCAGAGGGGAAACAAATAAAATCTCAGCAGGATATTTTTATAGATATAGAAAAGCTGGTTCTAAAATATACAGGGAAAGGCAAAGGAACTAGAATTTGTTTAATTTTGGAAAAAGAAAAATCAAGTGGAAGGAATTATAATACCAGATTTTAAGACTTACTTTAAAGTGACAGTAACCAAGACAGTGTGTTATTGGTGAAGGGACTGATACACACATCAATGAAACAAAAATGACAGAAATATGCTCACACAATTAAGGCCATTTGACTTTAAAGTTGCAAAAACAATTCAATGGCAAAAAAGAAAAAATCTTTTCATTGGATAGTGTTGGAACAACTGGACATCCATACACAAACAACAATAGACTTTGAACTTAATCTTATACCTTATACAAAAATTAACTGAAAATGATCACAGTCCTAATGGCAAAACCTAAAACTATAAAAGATTTATAGAAGAAACTCTTCATGCTTAGGATTAGGCAAAGAGTTCTTAGACATGACACTAAAATCATAATCCTCTTTTTTTATTCTAATAAAACTGAACTTCATTGATATTAAAAACTGTTGCTGTGTAAAAGACACTATTAAAAATAATTTTAAAAACAAACTGCAGCCTGTTTCTAATTCATTCAACATCAGAATGGGTTGTAGTCACAATATTTTCCAAGTCAATAAGTTTTTTCATAATACAGATTTTATGTTATAATAATATTTTCCTGTAAATAACTTTCAATTTATTTCTCCTTTATATTACAGTTAAGGGTATTATATTTGTTTTTGAATTATGTACATAGGTAGATTTTATTATCTACGAATTTTATTTCAGGATTGTAAAGAGGGCATTACAAAATATTCCTTACAAAACGGCGGCATTAGGTCCAACAGGGTTGAACCAGTACATTAATCTATACCATATCTCCCATGAAATTCTACAATAGTCTCTCAATTAGATCCCTTTTTGTTTAATCTGGCTATCATCACACTACTTACCAGTAAGTCTGCCTAAAACACAAACTTGCCATGCCCCTCTTCTGTTCCTAAATATTTCATAGAGCTGACAGGGAAAAAAACCCAAACAAACAAATTCTTCAAAATGGCATTTAAGACCCTTTGTAATATGACACTATTTGCCCAACAATCTTTCTTTTCAGGAACTTGCTCTCCCCCTCACACTGAAAACCTTCATTATGGAAGAACCTGGAACACTTCTCTCTTTTAGCTTTCCTGTTTCTTTTTGTTTTGTATTCTTTAATGTTTTTATTGATTTCAGAGAGGAAGGGAGAGGGAGAGAGAGAGATAGAAACATCAATGATGAGAGAGAATCATTGATTGGCTGCCTCCTGCACGCCCAGCACTGGGGATTGAGCCCACAACCTGGAATCTCACCGTGACCTCCTGGTTCATAGGTTACACTCAATCACTGAGCCACACCGGAGGGGCTTCTGTTTCTTTACTGAATGATATTCTTAATCTGTTTTGCTGACTACACCTCCTTTTTTCATCCTCTAAATGTTGGAAAGGTTCCTGTGCTCAGTCCTTGGACCTCTTCTTTATCTACACTATTCTTGAGGTGACTGATTCTATGATGAGTCTCAAAATTATATGACCAGCTTAGCCTCTTCCCTGAATCCCCAATTCATAAATGCAATCATTCCTCTAAACATCTCTACTTGGATGTCTTATAGGCATCTCAAAATCAAAGTCATGACTGCCTCTCCCAGCCTCTCCTCCTCTACCAAAACCCAATCCACCCACATTCTTCACCTTGGTAAAGAGTAATTACATTCTTTCAACCATTCAAACCAAAGCCTTAAAGGTCATTCTTGGTATCACTTTATCCTACAATCCAATCAATCCACCTACTGGTTCTATACCCAAAATATACTAAATCCAGAATATAATCCTTCTCAACATCTCCACCTCAATGCCTAGTCTAATTCACAATCTTCTTGTGCGTGTATTGTTAAAATACCCTACTACCTGGTCTTTTTATTCACACTTACACTCTCTTTGTCTATATTCCACATAGCAGTGACAGCAATGTATCCAAAGAATTTTTAAAAAGCCATCTATTGCCCTGACTGGTTTGGCTCAGTGGATAAAGCATCGGCCTGCGGACTGAAGGGTCCCGGGTTCGATTCTGGTCAAAGGCATATACCTTGGTTGCGGGCACATGCCCAGTAGGGAGTGTGCAAGAGGCAGCTGATCGATGTTTCTCTCTCATCGATGTTTCTAACTCTCTAGCCCTTTCCCTTCCTCTCTGTAAAAAATCAATAAAATATATTTTTTTTAAAAAGCCATCTATTCTTAGATCTCTGAAGGGACTAAAACCCACCAGTGGTTTCCTTCTCACTGAAAAGTAAACCTTTACACTAACTCTCAAGGTCTGCATCAGTACTTATCAAGCTTGAATACATACTCGAATCAATTGTGATGGGAAAATATATAAATGCCCAGGCCCATCCTCAGTAATTCAGATTCAACTGATCTGGAGTGTAGGGTTTTGGTATTTATTGGATAAATGATGTTATTGTCATCTCTGCCTTCCCCATCACAGGGATGCCCACACAATTCTGGCTAGCCAGAGTACTCCATTCTTGTGGTCTTAGTTTAAGATTGAGCATATGACTCAAGCTGAGTCATTTCCTGGGCTTTGTTGAAGTTACCTGGAGAGGTATATGGCTAATGTTGAATATTATGTAAGCCTAACAGGGAAGGAAAGCAGAAATGATTAAAAATATATTAAAAACTAAACAAGATCTTTCCCAGTTTAAAGACAGCATTTAAGCATCTATTAGTCTGATGTTTTACACAGAATCTCCTTTTTAAAATCCAACAATAAAACTAGGATTTTCTTTAAGTAACTGACTGCAAACTGAGTTAATTGCTTATGGTTCATCAGATCCCCTGAGGTAGTTTCAAGCAGTTAAATGCCTTGAAATAAAATGTCAAACATCAGGATTAGAAAAAACAATGCACAAAATACAAATTTTTCTATAAATACTCTATCTTTGGATCAATACAAACACTTATGTGGTGTTTTCCTCTGTTCTACTAATATGTCCCTAGTACCTGAATAAAGCTATAACTTTGTGTGTGGTAGAACTTAAACACACACACACACACACACACACACACCTCAGTGGCTTTTTCCAAAGAAATTCTCACTCAATAGAAGGTAGAACCTGGAAAACGGCCCTGATAAAAAGGCCAACATGAATAGACAAAGCTCTAAACCAATATGTATACAACTCATTCTAGTTGTGTGTGTTTTTAAGTAGGTTTTCAATTTTTGAGGGGGGAAAAAAATCTGTTTTGCTTATGACAAGTCATTCTGAGTCTTTAGAGAGTGCCCTGGCCATTTTCTTTCTCTCAACTCAACTTCTCAAATGATTTTTTAAAAAGGTTCAAACACTACAAAGCATCTGATTTAGTGAAAAGCACTTTAAATACCTCTCCAAGTACTCCCCACTGGATCAAAATGTCATAGAAATGTTGTAAACACTATCAGTCATGTTCCAGAGAACAATTTAAATAAACATTGTTTTGCTCTTTTGTCTGGAAAAGTAATTTCTGAAGTGAAGAGTTCAAAACTTTTAGCCCTACATAGTATGCAGTTAAAAAAAAAAATCTTTTAAGCATCAGAAGCAGAGTACACAATAGGCTTTGTCTTGTTAAACAAAAGAACGTGCTTTTCCTTTCAATCATTTCCAGCTGTATGGTCTGGCCTTCATGGAATCAGAAATTAACAGCATATGGCATCTGGCTACCTGCACAGACTGCATATAAAATCTGAAGTCTTCAATAAGATTAACAGGTCTAGTGGTTGAGAGTGGAAGGGGAGCCACCAAGTTCTATTTCCAAAACAGAGGCAATACCTCTAACTAAAAGAAGGCAAGAAAAAATCATCCCTATCTATTTAGATGTCAACTGTACTCTTGAGAAATGACTGGGATCACAAGATTTTCCTACCTCCTGGGCAGCTGAAGAAGATACTACCACTGACTGCATAACTATCTTGGTTCCAGAACAAGGAAGGAATTTTTTTTTTAATGTAGTTCTGGGTTAACCCACCTTATGACACATCTAATGCTCTGGAAACCAAATGTACCAGATACAAGAAAAATTGAAATGACATTATTCTTATCATACGTACCAGTAAGTCTTAGTACCAGAATGTCTAAATACACAGAATCTTGGACTAAAAGGTCTTCAAGGTCTTTCTTTCTAAATAAAGCCATTCCAGACAAAACATTAATTTGCCTTTCTTATTAAGATGAGTAGACCACAAGGACACAGACAGTGGATGGTGAAGGTTTGGGGGAGAAAGGGATGATAGAGCAATGGGGGGGAGGGACAAATGTAATACTTTAAACAATAATGATTTATTTTATTTTAAATGAGTAGACCAAAAATCTATTAACTCCTGGGATATATTGTGTTTCAGAATCCATACAGCCCTAATCTCTACCTTGATTCTCAGCTGGCAGACCATAAACCCTAAGCCTTCCTTCCTATAGCACAACAGGTGTGAGAATAAATGCAGGGCAGTAAAAGATAGCTTAGTACCTTCAAACTTATAAGAAACTAGAGGCCGGGGCACAAATTCGTGCACCAGTGAGGTCCCTCGGCCTGGCCTGTGGGTCAGGCCAAAACCAGCTCTCTGACATCCCCCAAGGGGTCCGGGATTGCGAGAGGGCGCAGGCCAGGCCAAGGGACCCCACCGGTGCACAATCGGGGCCGAGGAGGGACGCAGGAGGTTGGCCAGCTGGGGAGAGACCGCAGGAGGGCTCCAGAGCGTATCCGGCCCACCTCACTCAGTCCTGATTGGCCAGACCCCAGCAGCAAGCTAACCTACCGGTCGGAGCATCTGCCTCCTGATGGTCAGTGCATGTCATAGTGAGTGGTTGAGCTGCCTTAGCATATCATTAGCATATTATGCTTTGATTGATTAACTGGACAACTGGACACTTAGCATACTAGGCTTTTATTATATAGGATAGTTGCTCAAAACAGTAAGGACTGATCATATTCAGCTCCTCCTCAACTCTTTCTTCTGTAGCTTCAGGCACTCAACACCTTCAAGTCTACTCTTCACACTTTTAATCCTGTTTAATACTTTATTTAGACCCTCTCCAAAACATTAGAAATTGAGTTTCAGTGGGCCAGCAAGTCAACCAGTAGTATATTCCTTGACAGTTTACTTCAAAACTCCTAGAGAGAAAAAAGTATTTTACTAATACATGTTCTGAGAACTGGGCTTGAAGTAATTTCATCAATAACGTTTAATTCTGCCCTCAAGCATTTGGATCTCATAAAAGAGTTCCTCAATAGTGCTTTAAGTGAAGACAGAGGAAGAAACCCAAGCACATTCAAAGGCAGAATTAAAATCTCATTAAGACATACAATTCAGAATAGACAAAATAAAAAAAGGTGGGCAATCCATGGGAGGAATACTTTAATATTTTTTAAGGCATGCATGGTCTAAGGACAATCAACCACTAGAATTCCTATGTCAAAAGATCCTTCCATGACTACAGGAATTGCTAGATTCAGGTAAAACTATCTAGATTTTAAAAAGAAGAAGAACAAAAATTTAAAAGAATAACAAATCTATTTTCATCTCTTAAAGTCTCCCTCTCCCCACAGTTCTCACTAGGACCCTGACAGCCCATAGACATCAATGTATTGCTTACCCTGAGGCACTAGGTCAACTGCAGGAATCTATCTGCAGCTGCTAATGTTTAATTTTCACTTGAAATTTCAGAAATGCAAATGCAATGCATCAACAGCTGTTCACACTTTCAATTTTTTTTTTACAAAGCTGGTCATGAAATGTGGCTTGCTGAACATCTGTAACACAATTACCAATTCCTGTTTTAATGCCTATAAATGCTGCTGCCACTAGTGAACAATCTAATTTCACTGTCCAGTAGTGAAACAGGGTGGCTGGATAGGCACTGGCTCCCTGGAAGAGTTGGCAATGGGAAGGAGATAATGTTGCTTATTAAGAAACTGGAGCAAACTAATAGCTAAAACATACACAAAAGCAGTCTACTTACATTAGGAACATAGATATACTAACATGTGCAAGTGCACACATCAAATTGGTGTGCAATGTGAGTAATAAATAACTGCACTTCATTAACTAACTGCCTACTAGGATTTCATAAGACACAAAGAAATACCTCAAGATGTAATCTCTTTCCTCTAGAAGTTAACTAACAGGGTAATTCTCAAACTTATTCTGGGCTATCAACTATTATGAACCATAATAAAAGGTATGAACTCTCTACCCAGAAGTACTTGCAAATACATATAATATTGCACATAATTTTAGACAGCTACTGAACCTCCAAGACCTACAGTTTATGGGACCCAGATTAAGTACTTAAATAGTTCTAAAAATAATTTTTTATATAAACAAAGAATTTAGTTGTAATCTGTCAAGATTGCTTGTTTGGGAGAGTTTATTTACAATGAGAGAAGGACATTTGGGAGAAAGAATAACATTTCTGACATTAAAGAACTAGTAAACCCATGGGACCTCACTGATGGTACTAAAGTTGTAAATGAACTGATCCCCCCAGGGGTCCTGGACTGTGAGCGGGCGCAGGCCGGGCTGAGGGATTCCCCTCCCTCCCCCCCTCAACCCCCAGTGCACGATTGTCGTGCACCAGGCCTCTAGTGTGATTATATAAGATAGTGCATTTTTTTTTAAAGGGGGCATTATGTCTACATAACTCTAAAATCATTTGGAAAAAAAATAATATGTATAATTATATGTACAGAGAGAATAAAGCAAATATGGTAAAATGTTAATAGCTGAGCAATCTGGATAAAGTATATATGGACTTGTTTGTACTATTTTTGCAAGTTTTCTTTAGGTCTGAAATTCTTTCAAAAAGATAAGTAAATAAAAATCATGTGCTCTGGAGTATGTCTGCCTAGGTTCAAATCCTAGCTCTGCCAATCACTACCTATGTGACCTTGGGCACATTACATTTTTTAACCTCTCTTTGCCTCATTTCCTCACTTGTAAAATAGGGACAATATAGTACTACCTCAATTTGTTATAAACGATAAAATGATAATTCATGTAAAGCACTTATTAGAACAGTATCTGACAAATAAGAAGCACTCAAATTATTGTTATTAATATTCCTTTCCAAATATCACCCATATTCCCTTCCCCTTTCATCCTACCACTCTCTTAGACCATGCCAATTATAGGGGGGAGGGGGAGGGGGGAACAAAACACAATGGAAAAGTCATGGTTTTTCATTTTTAGCTTCAAGTTTGTTATCTTCAGTGTGGGCTCCCTACCTCCAGGCTGGCTGTCCCTTAACTGATTGTCTGACTGCTATCAGGGAAAGGCTGCACCCATGACTCTTGATACACACAACACTGAGACGTTAACCTTCAACATTAGCTTTAAGAATAAAATTCTAATTCCTTTCATTTATTATATAAAACCCATTATGATTTAGTTACAGCATACCTCTTTGCTCTTATCTCTCAACGAATTTCCACAAATATACCCTTCACTGAGGCTTCAATGAACTACCTGTACTTCTTTCAATATAAATCTTCAATCCCTGAAACAGTACCCTCTTTGCCTAGAAGAGGATTTCATCCTCACTCATTTACCAAACCCATATTCACCCTCAAAATTTATCTCAGTGTGATGCAGATGCTTCTTTGCACACACAAAACCCTACGTGCACAGCTCTACCACGGTGTGATAATATAATCACTGATTAGTCTGTCATGCTCATTAGGTTCTAAGGTTCTTAAAGGTGAGAGCTTGTCTTACAAGTCTTTGAATTGCAAGCATAAAAACTGATATAATATAGGCTTTGAACTGGGGTTTAGTGGATGAATCTCTTGACAAGAAATTCTAATATGTGTCTACACATAGAATAATCTATTGAGTGGCAAATGAAAGTATCTGTCAAACACGGAGGGCTGTGCTTAAGGCAAATCTATACTTTTAACCAAATATATAAAATGTTAGCCACATAAGTTTGGATAACTAAAAACTAGCTCTATGCCCTGGCTGTGTTGCTCTGTGGGTAGAGCATCAGCCCAGGCACAGAAAGGTCATGGGTTCAATTCCTGGTCAAGGGAATGTACCTGGGTTGTGGATTTGCTCTCCACCCCTGGCCAAGGCACATGCAAGAGATAGCCAGTAGCAACCAGTCGATGTGTCTCTCTCACACCAATGTTTCTCTCTCTCTCTCTCTCTCTCTCACACACACACACACACACACACACACATTTCTCTCAACTCAACTTCTCAAATGATTTTTTAAAAAGGTTCAAACACTACAAAGCATCTGATTTAGTGAAAAGCACTTTAAATACCTCTCCAAGTACTCCCCACTGGATCAAAATGTCATAGAAATGTTGTAAACACTATCAGTCATGTTCCAGAGAACAATTTAAATAAACATTGTTTTGCTCTTTTGTCTGGAAAAGTAATTTCTGAAGTGAAGAGTTCAAAACTTTTAGCCCTACATAGTATGCAGTTAAAAAAAAAAATCTTTTAAGCATCAGAAGCAGAGTACACAATAGGCTTTGTCTTGTTAAACAAAAGAACGTGCTTTTCCTTTCAATCATTTCCAGCTGTATGGTCTGGCCTTCATGGAATCAGAAATTAACAGCATATGGCATCTGGCTACCTGCACAGACTGCATATAAAATCTGAAGTCTTCAATAAGATTAACAGGTCTAGTGGTTGAGAGTGGAAGGGGAGCCACCAAGTTCTATTTCCAAAACAGAGGCAATACCTCTAACTAAAAGAAGGCAAGAAAAAATCATCCCTATCTATTTAGATGTCAACTGTACTCTTGAGAAATGACTGGGATCACAAGATTTTCCTACCTCCTGGGCAGCTGAAGAAGATACTACCACTGACTGCATAACTATCTTGGTTCCAGAACAAGGAAGGAATTTTTTTTTTAATGTAGTTCTGGGTTAACCCACCTTATGACACATCTAATGCTCTGGAAACCAAATGTACCAGATACAAGAAAAATTGAAATGACATTATTCTTATCATACGTACCAGTAAGTCTTAGTACCAGAATGTCTAAATACACAGAATCTTGGACTAAAAGGTCTTCAAGGTCTTTCTTTCTAAATAAAGCCATTCCAGACAAAACATTAATTTGCCTTTCTTATTAAGATGAGTAGACCACAAGGACACAGACAGTGGATGGTGAAGGTTTGGGGGAGAAAGGGATGATAGAGCAATGGGGGGGAGGGACAAATGTAATACTTTAAACAATAATGATTTATTTTATTTTAAATGAGTAGACCAAAAATCTATTAACTCCTGGGATATATTGTGTTTCAGAATCCATACAGCCCTAATCTCTACCTTGATTCTCAGCTGGCAGACCATAAACCCTAAGCCTTCCTTCCTATAGCACAACAGGTGTGAGAATAAATGCAGGGCAGTAAAAGATAGCTTAGTACCTTCAAACTTATAAGAAACTAGAGGCCGGGGCACAAATTCGTGCACCAGTGAGGTCCCTCGGCCTGGCCTGTGGGTCAGGCCAAAACCAGCTCTCTGACATCCCCCAAGGGGTCCGGGATTGCGAGAGGGCGCAGGCCAGGCCAAGGGACCCCACCGGTGCACAATCGGGGCCGAGGAGGGACGCAGGAGGTTGGCCAGCTGGGGAGAGACCGCAGGAGGGCTCCAGAGCGTATCCGGCCCACCTCACTCAGTCCTGATTGGCCAGACCCCAGCAGCAAGCTAACCTACCGGTCGGAGCATCTGCCTCCTGATGGTCAGTGCATGTCATAGTGAGTGGTTGAGCTGCCTTAGCATATCATTAGCATATTATGCTTTGATTGATTAACTGGACAACTGGACACTTAGCATACTAGGCTTTTATTATATAGGATAGTTGCTCAAAACAGTAAGGACTGATCATATTCAGCTCCTCCTCAACTCTTTCTTCTGTAGCTTCAGGCACTCAACACCTTCAAGTCTACTCTTCACACTTTTAATCCTGTTTAATACTTTATTTAGACCCTCTCCAAAACATTAGAAATTGAGTTTCAGTGGGCCAGCAAGTCAACCAGTAGTATATTCCTTGACAGTTTACTTCAAAACTCCTAGAGAGAAAAAAGTATTTTACTAATACATGTTCTGAGAACTGGGCTTGAAGTAATTTCATCAATAACGTTTAATTCTGCCCTCAAGCATTTGGATCTCATAAAAGAGTTCCTCAATAGTGCTTTAAGTGAAGACAGAGGAAGAAACCCAAGCACATTCAAAGGCAGAATTAAAATCTCATTAAGACATACAATTCAGAATAGACAAAATAAAAAAAGGTGGGCAATCCATGGGAGGAATACTTTAATATTTTTTAAGGCATGCATGGTCTAAGGACAATCAACCACTAGAATTCCTATGTCAAAAGATCCTTCCATGACTACAGGAATTGCTAGATTCAGGTAAAACTATCTAGATTTTAAAAAGAAGAAGAACAAAAATTTAAAAGAATAACAAATCTATTTTCATCTCTTAAAGTCTCCCTCTCCCCACAGTTCTCACTAGGACCCTGACAGCCCATAGACATCAATGTATTGCTTACCCTGAGGCACTAGGTCAACTGCAGGAATCTATCTGCAGCTGCTAATGTTTAATTTTCACTTGAAATTTCAGAAATGCAAATGCAATGCATCAACAGCTGTTCACACTTTCAATTTTTTTTTTACAAAGCTGGTCATGAAATGTGGCTTGCTGAACATCTGTAACACAATTACCAATTCCTGTTTTAATGCCTATAAATGCTGCTGCCACTAGTGAACAATCTAATTTCACTGTCCAGTAGTGAAACAGGGTGGCTGGATAGGCACTGGCTCCCTGGAAGAGTTGGCAATGGGAAGGAGATAATGTTGCTTATTAAGAAACTGGAGCAAACTAATAGCTAAAACATACACAAAAGCAGTCTACTTACATTAGGAACATAGATATACTAACATGTGCAAGTGCACACATCAAATTGGTGTGCAATGTGAGTAATAAATAACTGCACTTCATTAACTAACTGCCTACTAGGATTTCATAAGACACAAAGAAATACCTCAAGATGTAATCTCTTTCCTCTAGAAGTTAACTAACAGGGTAATTCTCAAACTTATTCTGGGCTATCAACTATTATGAACCATAATAAAAGGTATGAACTCTCTACCCAGAAGTACTTGCAAATACATATAATATTGCACATAATTTTAGACAGCTACTGAACCTCCAAGACCTACAGTTTATGGGACCCAGATTAAGTACTTAAATAGTTCTAAAAATAATTTTTTATATAAACAAAGAATTTAGTTGTAATCTGTCAAGATTGCTTGTTTGGGAGAGTTTATTTACAATGAGAGAAGGACATTTGGGAGAAAGAATAACATTTCTGACATTAAAGAACTAGTAAACCCATGGGACCTCACTGATGGTACTAAAGTTGTAAATGAACTGATCCCCCCAGGGGTCCTGGACTGTGAGCGGGCGCAGGCCGGGCTGAGGGATTCCCCTCCCTCCCCCCCTCAACCCCCAGTGCACGATTGTCGTGCACCAGGCCTCTAGTGTGATTATATAAGATAGTGCATTTTTTTTTAAAGGGGGCATTATGTCTACATAACTCTAAAATCATTTGGAAAAAAAATAATATGTATAATTATATGTACAGAGAGAATAAAGCAAATATGGTAAAATGTTAATAGCTGAGCAATCTGGATAAAGTATATATGGACTTGTTTGTACTATTTTTGCAAGTTTTCTTTAGGTCTGAAATTCTTTCAAAAAGATAAGTAAATAAAAATCATGTGCTCTGGAGTATGTCTGCCTAGGTTCAAATCCTAGCTCTGCCAATCACTACCTATGTGACCTTGGGCACATTACATTTTTTAACCTCTCTTTGCCTCATTTCCTCACTTGTAAAATAGGGACAATATAGTACTACCTCAATTTGTTATAAACGATAAAATGATAATTCATGTAAAGCACTTATTAGAACAGTATCTGACAAATAAGAAGCACTCAAATTATTGTTATTAATATTCCTTTCCAAATATCACCTATATTCCCTTCCCCTTTCATCCTACCACTCTCTTAGACCATGCCAATTATAGGGGGGAGGGGGAGGGGGGAACAAAACACAATGGAAAAGTCATGGTTTTTCATTTTTAGCTTCAAGTTTGTTATCTTCAGTGTGGGCTCCCTACCTCCAGGCTGGCTGTCCCTTAACTGATTGTCTGACTGCTATCAGGGAAAGGCTGCACCCATGACTCTTGATACACACAACACTGAGACGTTAACCTTCAACATTAGCTTTAAGAATAAAATTCTAATTCCTTTCATTTATTATATAAAACCCATTATGATTTAGTTACAGCATACCTCTTTGCTCTTATCTCTCAACGAATTTCCACAAATATACCCTTCACTGAGGCTTCAATGAACTACCTGTACTTCTTTCAATATAAATCTTCAATCCCTGAAACAGTACCCTCTTTGCCTAGAAGAGGATTTCATCCTCACTCATTTACCAAACCCATATTCACCCTCAAAATTTATCTCAGTGTGATGCAGATGCTTCTTTGCACACACAAAACCCTACGTGCACAGCTCTACCACGGTGTGATAATATAATCACTGATTAGTCTGTCATGCTCATTAGGTTCTAAGGTTCTTAAAGGTGAGAGACAAGTCTTCAAGTCTTTGAATTGCAAGCATAAAAACTGATATAATATAGGCTTTGAACTGGGGTTTAGTGGATGAATCTCTTGACAAGAAATTCTAATATGTGTCTACACATAGAATAATCTATTGAGTGGCAAATGAAAGTATCTGTCAAACACGGAGGGCTGTGCTTAAGGCAAATCTATACTTTTAACCAAATATATAAAATGTTAGCCACATAAGTTTGGATAACTAAAAACTAGCTCTATGCCCTGGCTGTGTTGCTCTGTGGGTAGAGCATCAGCCCAGGCACAGAAAGGTCATGGGTTCAATTCCTGGTCAAGGGAATGTACCTGGGTTGTGGATTTGCTCTCCACCCCTGGCCAAGGCACATGCAAGAGATAGCCAGTAGCAACCAGTCGATGTGTCTCTCTCACACCAATGTTTCTCTCTCTCTCTCTCTCTCTCTCTCACACACACACACACACACACACACACACACACACACACTTTTCCCTTCCCTCCCTTCCATTCTCTCTCTGAAAAGCAATGGAAAAAATATCCTCAGGTAAGGAGTAACAAAAAAAAACCCATAGCTCTGTGCTTCAGAGCTCAGAAAAAGGAGATGGCAATGTAGTTTGGTTAGAAAAGGGTTCCTCTGAACACCTGTTTATGGATTTCCTAGAAAACAGCACTCACAACAATACTGTGGCCTTAATTTGTTAAAAACAATACTAATAACTGAAATGCTTTTGCTGTCAGGGAATATATATATATATTTATATGAAAGCCTAAGCGACCGAACGACCAGTCGACCGGTCGCTATGACGCACACTGATCACCAGGGGGTAGATGCTCAATGCAGGAGCTGCCCCCTGGTGATCAGTGCACTCCCACAGCCAACCTCCTGCAGTCCCTCCCCCCGGCCGGCCCCAATTGGCCCCGATTGGGACAGGGCAAGATGGCCCTGATTGGCCCCAATCACCGGCCAGATCAAGGGACCCCACTGGTGCACGAATTCATGTACTGGGCCTCTAGTATACCATATAAAATGACAACCCCTCTAAGTCCTTTCTCTCCATCAGCCATGAAATGGGACAGCCTAATTTTAGTTCATAAAGTTATTTCGAACCAGAGTATTTGAATTTTTTAAAAAAACTAATAAAATCTGTCTGAGAAGGTTTTTAATCTTGTTAGTTACAATGCCTGGTTAATTCCTATAATCAAAGTCTTGACCAGAGTTCCCTTTCGCACCATGAGTTGGGAAAAACACATGGCCAAATAAAAAAGGTGCTGGAAACAGGCCCTTGAGCAGTATTAAACACAATGGAAATACCATTTGAAAACAGTATCCTTCCCAGCTGGGGAAGAAGCATAAGGGCTCCAACCATCTGCTCTTTCTCCCTAAGATTCCTTTTTCACAAATGGATAGACTGACTTATTTTTTATTCCGTTCAAGAAACAAGATCCCCTGAGTTGAAGATCACAAATTAAACCAGATAAAATTCAGACAATAGTAAGACAAAAAGTGCACAAACTTCTAGACATATTTTATTATATTCTATACCTCCTCTTCCTTTACCTTTTTAATTGCTATCCCTTCTGTAAGGAAAATTAGTATGAAGCTTCCTAGAAGAAAGCATATTTTAGGGTAATTCTGAAAGCAGAGGTGATGGGCTCTCATAAAACCAAGGGTGACCATAAGAGATAAGGAGAGTGCTCGCTTCGGCAGCACATATACTAAATATTGGAACGATACAGAGAAGATTAGCATGGCCCCTGCAGAAGGATGACACACAGGTTCATGAATGTCCCATATTTTTTTAAAAGAGAGAGAGAGATAAGGAGAGAGCACAGGAGAAAACCAACTATTCACTCATTCAATAAAGTTAAAAGATTTAAGTCTTCTGGTGACAAAGTTATCAAGTATTAATATTTGAACTGATTTGGTTCTGACTTTATAAACATAACTAATCAGAAACCCATCTTATTTACATATACAGTTAAAGTAAAAAGTCAGGAAGCTATTCTATGGTACTGTTTCATAACCTGGATCTTCAAATCCTATTGTAGAATTATATGTACTAATAAACACTGAGATAGACATACCCTCAATAATTATTCTTTCTTTCAATGAACCCCCATAAAATTCTCATGCAATTCTAGAGTTCTCTCAAACAACCTTTGAAATCCACATTCCCAAATGTAACTCATTTACTATACTTCTTAGAGTACCAAACTCTATCAAAATTTGGCAATCTTGCTGCACAGGTACACCGACAAAGAACTGACCAGCAAGAGTCATATTAAGTCTAACTTAAAGTGTTTTTGCACAAACCACTGAACACTCTGCAAAAAAATATATATATTTGAAAGCTTTTAACATCTGACTCAGTTTCATTAGATTATGAGTTTCTAAAAGACAGAACTATACTTTTTCATGTTATTTTTTTATTTTTATTAATCCTCACCCAAGGATTTTTTTTCCATTGATTTTTAGAAAGAGTGAAAGGGAGGATGGGAGAGTGAGAGAGAGAAACATTGATATGAGAGAGACAGATAGATTGGTTATCTCCTGAACAAGCCTCAACTGAGCCTGGGATCAAACCTGCGACCCTTCAGTGTGCAGGCCAACACTCTAACCACTGAGCAACAAGAGCTAGGGCTCTTTTCATTTTTTATTCTCTACCTTCTTCAACCTTGCCCACCCATTGCCTCACATAAAAAAAAGGGGGGGAGCTTTTAAAATATTATCTTTTAAAAAATATACTTTTATTGATTTCAGAGAAGAAGGGAGAGGAAGAGAAAGATAGAAACATCAATGATGAGAGAGAATCATTGATCAGCTGCCTCCTGCACTTCCCCCACTGGGGATCGAGCCTGCAACCAGGGCATGTGCCCTAACCAGGAACTGAACCATGACCTCCTGGTTCATAGGTTGACGCTCAACCACTGAGCCACACCAATCACACTGCTTTTAAAATATTAGAAACAACCCAATGTCCAGAAACACAGGAGTAAGTAAATTATAATATTTATATAATAAGCTATTTTAAATTATTTGCACATTATTTATACATATGGACATTAACTATGTCTAAGTTGTAAATGAAAGGGCTATAATTTATATGCATATCTCAAGCCCATTTCTGCAAATATGTATATAATGACATGCATATATACATAAATAACTGTCATTTATTCATTTAAAAAAAATCTTTTCACCATAAGTTGATTTGTGTGGGCAGTGCGATTCTGGGATGATTCTCACATTCCTATTTACATACACCTTTATATAGTGTGTGAAATTTTAAGATAATGAATACTAATCCCTCCCTCCTATAGATATCAAAACAATAAAAAAAGTTTTTATGTTGGAAAAAAGTCAAATTTAACTCTCTAAGCCAACTGCTATTCTTCTTCTTCCCAAATCCCTGAAGTGACTTCAATCCTGGTATCCCTCCGGTTCTGGCTCCTTTTGTCACTTGCCTGATCACTCCATCTGTCTTACTTTTTTCTTCGTGTTTTCTTCATTCTTCGCTTCATCCACATCCAACAGTAGGGCAGAAAACTCACTATCTGGGCTATTACAACTTGTTTTTTGTTTTTGTTTTTTTAAATTCTTTATTGTTTAAAGTATTACATAAGTCTCCTTTTTCCCCCCATTGACCTCTCCTTGGCCGCCCCCACTGCCCAGCACATGCCCTCACCCCTGTCTGTGTCCATTGGTTATGCTCATATGCATGCATACAAGTCCTTCGTATTACAACTTGTTTTTATGTCCCTTCCATCTCTTATTCCTCATTTCCCACACTAAACCAAAAATGTATGTTGACCACATGAGATAGTAGTACATACTGAACAGAATGACTAAAATTAAAAAGACTGATAACAAAAATGTTGGCAAAGAGGCAGAGCAATTGAAACTTTCCTAAACGAATAGTAGGACACAAAATGATACAACCACTTTGCAAAAAAGTTGGCGAGTACCAGTATGTCATAAAATTCTGACACAGAATTCCACTCCCAGGTACATTTACTCCAGAGAAATAATACATATATTATACAAGCGTGTTCAAAGTAGCTTAATTCTTTTTTAAAAAAATATATTTTTGTTGATTTCAGAGAGGAAGGGAGAGAGAGAGAGATAGAAACATCAATGATGAGAGAGAATCATTGATCGGCTGCCTCCTGCATGCCCCACACTGGGTATTGAGCCTACAACCCAGTTATGTGCCCTGACCAGGAATCAAACCGTGACCTCCTACTTCATAGGTCGACGCGCAACCACTGAACCACGCCGGCCAGGCCAGAGTAGCTTAATTCTTAAAAGCCAAAAACTGAAACAACTCAAGTGTCCACCTATAGGAGAATGAATAAACATGTTAAATTCATACAAAATTCAGCAATGAAAAGGAATAAACTACTGAAACATGTAACAATATGGATGCATCTCAAAATCATTATGCTGAGTGAAAGAAGCCTTGATCATATGCACATACTCACAACTGCAAACCTACATTTTACCCATCCTGTATTTAAGAATACATAATGTATGATTCCATTTATATGAAGTTCTACAATAAACAAAATTAATCTATGGTGGAATGGTTGCTTTTATGGAGGTAAGAGGAGAGGACTGAGTAGCAAGGAGCATGACAGAATTTTCTAGGGTGATGGTAATGTCTACATCTTGAGGGTTCATTGCATAAGTCTTCCAACTTTTCTGTATATTTGAAAGTTTTCAAAATAAAATGTTAAGAAGAAAAAGTAAACTCTAATCTGCAACTCAAGTCTATGGCCATACCACCCTGAACACAACCGTTCTCATCTAATCTGCAACTCAAATTACTTTTTGCTTAGTCAGCAGATACATGATGTCTAACTTCCTCATGATGTCTAACTTCCCTATATATACTAAGACCACTAAGCAGACATACTCAATATGCTACTTAGCAGTGGAGCTAGAAGTAGTAAATCAGCAAGCTTGCCTGGAGGGAAGACTGGTCCCAAAGGATGAACCAAACAGGAAACTTACTGGTGCAAAGCAATCAAAGAGCAATTACACTGCTACTAACTGTAACAGCACCTTTGGTGACTACTTTCTTGAGCTAAAAACCAAGAGCACTTTCAACTAGTACAAATCCACTTTAGAGGAGTCTGCCGCCACCACCCAAATATTCACTAACATTGTTAGGCAGCTTTTCTTCCCTAAGTACAACCAGAAGTACCTTCTAACAAAAACACACACAGCTTTGAATTGTAGCATGGGACAGATTTATGGAATATGGAAGACATTAAAGTATTCGCTTTCTCTCTAAAAATAAAGAGTGCAGACCCATAAACAATGCCTGAAAGGCATTTCAGCAGCTTAATCCACGCAGAACATGTTTTGCTTTTTGAGACAATCAGGAACTGTTGGGTACAGGAAGCCATAAACAACAAGAATTTGGCTTAAGAAAGAGAACAGAATAAGTGTTTTTTTATGGAAATCACTTAACATTTTTGAACAGGTTTATTTATATGTGACATGGTCTATAAGACACAACTTGTACATAAGCAGCAACTCTTACAATACATCTAATATTGATTGACTTCTCACAACAGTGGCACCAAGCAGGACCAATCTTGTCAGCATTTCCATCAACAACTACATTTGCTGGGCTTAATAATTCCCTCTTTCCAATGTTCTCCAGACAGAGAAAACCACTTAGCTAGGTCTCAGCATTCAAGCTCAGCCAAGAGTTTTTCTTTTTAAGTTCCATCACACATGAAGTCTCGAGTTTTGAAAAGTGGATTTCCTTAGGAAGGCTCAGTCTTTTAAGTCTAACAGGCAAAAGAGTCATGATAGGAAAACCACCCACAGAATTCTGAAATTTAACCAATAGGCCATGTACAAAGTTCACTGAGTTAATAAACTTTAAGATAGACTAAAAGAGGACAGTACCTCTGAAAATACTATTTTCAATAGATATCTTAGAATATACAATTTTGATATGATAATCCTACTGAAGCAAAACAATTGATGAATGAGGCACAATTTTTTTGCCAAAGAGTAGTATCAGAAAAAGTCCAGGTTTCAGAAATGAAGGCCTAATGCTTTGTTTTAACACTTCTCTATAAACCTTAAGCAAGATTCTGAATTCTCCACTTACCCATCAATAAAATTAACCACTCCTAAAGTATTTATGTTCAAAGACTCTGAACTTCTCATATACTAGTAAACAGTAGTAAATAAGCACTGTTACTAGAGTCTTCTTTCTTCCCACTATAATGGAAGAGGCCTGCACAATTCCTTTAAGTAATAAACTCCAAGTTATGGCATTCAATACAAATATACTTCACAGAGAAACACAGCCCATACACTTTAAATCATAAGATCTTAGTTTCTTCCCCAACTTTCTCTTCTGTTTTTCTTACTATATAGTATTTTATGATTAGTCTAGAAAAAAGTAATTGCTTGACAATTTTTTCCTCAGATGCTCAGAAATACATAAATTGTTAACTACTGGGCACTATATATAACCTACCCCTTTATTCAATACTGCTGGCTGTACAGCCTCTTTTATTATGTTTTCTTTGGTGAAAACTAACTTCTATGATCTCAAGTCAACGATGGCAATTGACCATGTGTGCTGAGCTGAACTCCTTCTTCAAAACTCCACTGAAACAAAACTAAACAGCCTTTAAAAAAAAAAAAAAAGAGGCATAAACCCACAAAAATCAAATAGTACCTAAGAACCAACAGCAAGAAAATGTTGAAAGCTGAAAAGTGGTAACCAGACAAAGTGAGCAAGTGGCGGCATGACTTGCGTCACACTGGTAGCACTGGGTATCTCTGGAAGGGAACATAGAAAATGGAGCTTGAATGGGCTTAGGTGAAAGTGTGCACAAGGAGCGATTAGACCCTCAGATTCCCCTTTCTAACTTCACCTGATCAAGGACCTTTCCTTGCCATAGTAAACGGCTAGGGATTTATTCTCCTGAGAAGGTCTGTGGACTATCACAATTGGGGAGACAAGTTATCCTTCTGAAAACATGAGGCTTAAGCTTCTGAGAAGGGTTTCTAGATATGAGTCCTCTGGGGTCTAAAGAATCTCTTAGTCTCTACAGAATAAGGGTCAGTAAACTTGTCCTTAAAAGGACAAATAGTAAATATTTTAGGCTTTTAGGCAATACAGTGGTTATTGCAAACTATTCAACTTTCCTTGGCAGCACAAAAGTAGACAATATGTAAACAAATTAAACTGTGTTCTAATTACAACCCCTGCAGTTACAACCCCTGCTACAGAGTAATGCTTCTTAATTGTCCTGGGATCATAGACACAAAGTTGTAATGTGTCAACTTGGCTAGGCCAAACTACATTTCCCATAATTCCCTTCCCTATGTTTCCAGGTAAGGAATAAGACATAGGGCTGCAAGATTTAGAGTAGAAATGAAGCAGCAGCCATCTTGTAGTTCATGTTGCACCTAACTGCTTGGCTAAGCATGTTGGCCCATGGCAGCAAACAGGCCTGCAATTACTCCACTTATGCCTAGATGCTCCTTCAATTTCTCCTGGGCCAGGTGTGTGTTTAGCTCCAAGAAGAAGGACACCAGTTTCTCCTGTAATTTATCCACATCATCAAGATCAGAGATAGCAAAGAACTAATATGAGTTTCAGTCCATTCTCATGGGTTCCCACTCATGCTTATAGGTTCCAGCTTGCCCTTGCTCTCCCTGATTTTATATTTACCTTCTTCTCTTGGATACCTTCCCTTTAGACTTCAAACTCCAAGTTCGGACACAAAGATAACAGCCCTGCTTCGGGACTGATCTCTTGCAATTGTGGGAACTGGGTTAGCACTCTCCTTGTGGTTCCACTCCTCCGACTAAACCTGGATTGATGATACACAGACTACTCTGAGGTTTCATGAAAATTATCAACCAAGTGAATGGACAAATTCTGAAAACACTGCAAAGGATTCAATAAAGCTTTTTCAAAACCCTATTAGAGAATAAAATAAGTAAAAATTGCAAGTGTCAACAAAAACACTAAGTTTGAAACTTTCTGCCCTGAAATAAAATAGAAGAGCACAAATGTGTCTACCAAACTGGCTAAAAATGAGTTAGTTTATCAAAGATGTTGACTGCAACAAAAATAGAAAAAACATCCAAATTCGTCTTTGTCTCATATCTATAATAATAAATGGGTAATATGCTAATTAGACCGGACATCCTTCTGGACGTCCTTCCGTCCTTCTGGATGAAGCCGAGCTGCAACGGAAGCCTGGGTCCTGAGTGCCTGCTGGTTGCTGGAGGGAATCCCAGGTCCCAGGTGCCAGAGAGAAGCCAGTGCCAGCAGCCAGAACAAGGAAGGCCTACTCTTACACGAATTTTGTGCATCGGGCCTCTAGTCCATTATAAATATATGTATGCATTGTAAATACATATGTGTATATGTGTGTATATATATAAAATAGATAAAAACATCTTTAATCTTGAAGTTTCAAGTACTTCTTTAAAATCAAATACAATTATTTGGTGACCTGCTGTTGTATTTGGCTTTGCATTAGCCAAAGATACTATGAAAAACAAGGACAATCACAAATATTTATGCCCATTTACTTAATAAATAGTTGTTTATAGTCAGAGCCAGGCCTAGTGAAGAAGCAGAAGTAGTAAGTGCTGCCAACCAAAGGCAGCCTAAACTCTAACAAAATGATGAGTTTCAGCTGATGTGAAGAGACAATAAATCTTGAAAATACCAAGATTAATTTTAAGTGTCTAACTATAGAACGCTAAAGGACTGAACACTTTATCCAACTTCAAATAAACAGCTAAACTTACCCTCTGCCCTGCTTAACTTCCCTCCACAGCAAATATGACCATCTGGCATGTTGTATACGAACTGATTTTAATACACACTCAATAGGTATTTGTTGCTTGAAATTTATTACAAAGTGTAAAACATCAAGATAGTAATCTTGACATTTTTAAAAACGGTATTAAAATTATGAGATATTATTAAACAAAGGTAATATTTCAGACATAAAATAAATTCATGAGGTGAAAGTGTTATCGTAAGGAAAATACTATGTGATTACTAACAAGTTGCAAATTCCTTTTTCTATATTCCCCCTTCTCTTCTACAACTTTCACTATACACACACACACACACACACACACACACACACAAGTGTGCAGAATCTTCCTCTTCTTTTTTCATAGTATTCTTTATCAGATAAGACTGCTTTACCTAAGGGAAAGCTTCCATTTAGTAACCAACCCATTTGAAACTCTAGGATTATCCTTGGAAAGAAGAGGCAGTCACTAAGATTTAGTGGTTCAGTACATTCCAGTTGCATTTTTCTATCTGTACAAAATAGTCTACAAAAGCCCAAAAGAGGAAATTAAGTGGAATCTTGTGTTTCAAAATTCTTTTACATGAATTCAATACTAATATCCTTAGGGCAAATTCTATTTGACCTAACCAAGACTCTAGGAGAGGAAGAAAAAAAAAACCCACAGATATCAACCTCCCACCCCCAAAACACCCTTAACAAAATTTTAGTCAAAAATACTCTTTAGAAATAAGTATCTTCACGACAGAAAACTGAGCTGTAATAACCAGAAGAAAATGAAGAAATTGCATGAAATTCAATAAAAGTTCCACAATGGTAGGCAAACAGCCAGCATTTTTTTTCTTTCCATTCCCTGCAAATTCTCCAACCTTGTTTCAAAAGAGTAAAGATGAAGGAGTAGGAGAAGGAAAAAAGGGAGAAATCTGATTTAACAAAGAAACATGATAAGTCATAGAAAACACTTAAAAGCAAAACAGATCTGATGGTCTCACCTGGAAAACTGGAATATCTATATGTATAAAACTTATTTTTTATTATATAAAATGTATAAAAGCAAGAATAAAATGTAATCCAGGATCTGTACCACCTCAAATATAAGCGAGATGATAACAGAATCCCGTAGTGAGTCCCCAAAGCCATCTTTAGAGCCATTCTGAAAAACAAAAGGATACTACAGAGGGTCAAACAATTCTTCAGTCTCTGAGCAGGAAAGAAATGAGATGAAATATATCAATGTTTGGTGGGGCCATTTAAATCCATACACCAATATAATTGGGGTGGCTTTTTAATGATATTTTATACCTACTCCACATTTTGTAATCCCTATTCTTATATCTGTTCCCATCTGGTTCACCCATGAATTAGAAGTCTGGCTGATTATTCCCTCTCCTTTTTTTTTTTTTTACATTTTTAACTTTTATTCTAAAATAGTTTCAAATTTACAGAAAAAGTCACAAGAATAGAACAAAGAACTCCCACATGCCCTTGACCCAGAATCACTTAGAATTACATATTGTTAAGATTTTGCCATATTTATTTTAAAATTATTTTTCTCATTTGGGATGGTGAACAAACAATACACAGATGATTATATAATTATACACTGAAACCTACACAATTCCACCAACCAATGTCACCCAACAAACTCAAGAAAAAAATAAATAAGTAGGTAAAATTATCTTTCTCTCCCTCCCTCCTAACTTTCAAATATATATACACACACACACATATATATTACACACATATCTGAATCATTTGAAAGTAAGTTGAAGACATAATGCTTCTTTTCCCCTAAATATTTCCCAAAAACAAGGATATTTTCTTATATAATCAAAGTATAACTATTAAAATCAAAAAAATTTAACAATGATCTAGTTCATGATTCACATTCAAATTCTGCCAACTTTCCCAATAATGTCCTTTATAGCAAATTTTTCCCAGGGCAGAATTCAATTCAGAATCACATGTTGCATTTAGTTGTTATTCTCTGTAGTCTCATTTAAGTTCCTTTCTTTTTCTTTCTTGACATGGACATATTTAGAGGGTCAGGCCACATTTTGGTCTAATTGATTTCTCATGATTAAATTCAGGCTATAGCCTCCTGGGTGCATCCACACAGGTGAGTTTGTCCTGTCAATGTGACGTTAACTTTAAGCACTGGGCTAAGGTAGGGTTTGTCAGATTTCTCCCCTGTAGTTACCTTTTTTTTCTTTTATAATTAATAAGCTATTTGGCAGGAGACACTTTGAGACTGTGAATATTCTGTTCCTCCTCAAACTTTCACCCAGAATTTTAGCATCCATTGAAGAGTCTTATTCATATTCATATGAATTGTTATTATGGCTGCAAATTCACCCTCATCTTTCCACAAATGTCTTTAACCTGTTTCTCTCTCTCTCTTTTTTTTTAATCCCCCTGCGTGTGTACCATTCACCCTTGTTACTCCTCAAAATTCCTTACCTTTTCCTAACAAAATGCCTAAGTCCCTTTAAAGAACTGATGTTCTCTCTATCCTAACCCTGTCATAAAAGCAGGGCAAGATGGATATGGAAATGTGGCCTGAGATACTAATGTTGTCTTTGTTGCCTTTGAGAAGGCGATGATCTCTACATATGATATAAATACATACTTCTTTTTAGAAAGAAGTCCTAAGGAGACCTAGAACCTTAAAAGCTGGAATACAAACTCATCTGCTTTATAAGGGCTTGCTTCCTTCAAGAATGAACTTCATAGTTCTCATCCCAGTGACCCATAAGTCTAGCTTTGGAAGGTAGACACTTCTTCCTCCTCCATGTCTTTGGTCCAAGTTAGGCTTTTCATAAATGTTCAGGAGGAATGGCAAACTGAAGGCACGGTGATGCAAATTATTATTTCCACATGTGTTTTGTTATTGTTGTTTAAAGGAGAAGGAAAATGAGAAGGTTTTCTTTCCTGCTAAAATGCCATGGGAGCAAAGGAGTTGCTAAAGAATCCCGAATGCTCCGCAGGCTGTGTATGTACACATTCCCAGAGTCACCTTTGCTTCTGCAGCCTTGCATATGCTAGGATAGACAGAATTCAGCCCTTCCATTTGTAGCAAGACATTTCTCTGCATGTCATCTGGCAGATGCAGTTGTGGGGCTCTGCCAATTCACCCTGGAGCCCTCCATTTTAATCAGTATCACATAAAGTTTAACACATGCTTTGAAATGCGCACCAGATCCAAAGCTTTGCCTGGGGATGCGAGTTGGGTGCTTGCTGCTAAAACACATACCATCCCAGCCGCTACTCCACAAGCAATTATCTTTCACCTTTGGCTGAACCAGGAGAACTGTCAACACCCGCACACTGCCAACCAGAGGAGAGGTTATGGGGTCAAGACAAGAAAGAAGGCTGAACACTTTGGTGTTCAGCTTGCCTACTTGTTAATCCTGCTGGCTGCATGGAAGAAGCATTTTTGAAGTCACCAGGACAGAGAAAAGCACAGTTATAGAGAAGTAGCTATGACTGCACTAGAATTTTAACATGGCTTCTCAAGCTAGTAAAGCTCCAGCAGTACAATAGAAAAGCATGTATCAAAAGCTAAGAACTGATAACAGCAACTCATATACACCAGGAAATTGCAACTGTGAACTGATTTTTGTGGAGAACAGGATTAAGACCAACCTCACTCATCTGAAATAAACACTTGTTTCATCTCCCATCCAAACACAAGTTAAAAATATATGAAATTATTCTCAACGTTTTTCTTTGCATATGGAAACCAAAGGAGAGTTACCATTGATGGGAAAAAAAAGATATATTGCTAAAGGAGAAATGGAAGGCCATAATCTCCCAATTCCCTCATACAAACCCCAATATGCGTGCAGCGCACGCGCGCACGTGCACACACACACACACACACACACACACACAGGCTCTTTCCTAAAATGCCAACTAAAATATATGAACACTCTACCTCTTACACAAGTCAAATTAATCTCTTATAACCAGAATAGCGAACACATTTTATCTCATGTGCCGTCTATGATCTATTTGTAAAGGCCTGCCTAGATCACAACATTCAGAAGGCCTCTCAGGCTTCGTCTAGTGCAGTAGAAAGAGTGCCATCTAAATCAGTGATTCCCAAAGTGGGCGCTACTGCCCCCTGGTGGGCGCTGCAGTGATCCAGGGGGGCGGTGATGGCCACAGGTGCATTTGTTTTAACTTTTTTTGTATTACCTTTCTATTCTGAGTTCAATAAATAGTTTCATAATTTCAAACTTCAATGTTTCTAATTTACACCTTTCTTTACTATATTTTACGAAAAAGGTAGAAACATTAATACATATATCTTTCTGTTTAATTGCTATTAAAATTTTTTTAAAAATTAATTTCCAGGGGGCGCTGAATAATATTTTTTCTGGAAAGGGGGCGGTAGGCCAAATAAGTTTGGGAACCACTGATCTAAATCAATGACTTCTGCAGAGTTGACACTAATGGGCATACCAATGGTACAGACTTGTGTCACATAACTATTCCATATTAGTTTGACCCATGGTTTCCAAAGTGGATGTGTCTACCCCCACAATTTAGTAAAAACAATCCATTAGTATTTATACTTATTTTCATCTTTAAAAAAAAACACTAAGCTTTACTAACATTTGATTTAAGAAATAACACTGACACCCTCACTCTACGTCAGAAAGTCAAGTAAGTACCACATATGGAATTCAAGATATACTATATTGAAGACTGCAAAGTGGTTGATATAATAACCTCATTTGTTTATCTTCTTTCATCTTATTGCAATATATTACAGATTACTTGTGCTCAGTTAATTGAAATTAAATTATATTATTTAGTTTTAGTTAAACTTGTAGAGAATGAACAAATGGCTTTAACATACTCCTAGAAAGAAACTGCAAATAATACTAATAATGCTAGCACATGCAACTGACGAGAAAATAGCAGGGTGAATACTTGCCTTTATCCTAGTGTTGTAAAACCATTATAATACTGGTCCCTAATGAATTATGCCTCCCTGTGCATATGCCCCTTAGCAATGTGACACTGCTGCATCTCCTACCAAGAGGTAAAGATCATTTCTGCACCACCTTGAATCTGGACTGCCTTTGTGGCTTGCTTTGGATAACAGAATGTGAGGGATTTTTTCAAATTCTAGTGTCTAGATCAGCCGTGGGCAAACTACGGCCCGCGGGCCGGATTCGGCCCGTTTGAAATGAATAAAACTAAAAAAAAAAAAAAGACCGTACCCTTTTATGTAACGATGTTTACTTTGAATTTATATTAGTTCACACAAACACTCCATCCATGCTTTTGTTCAGGCCCTCCGGTCCAGTTTAAGAACCCATTGTGGCCCTCGAGTCAAAAAGTTTGCCCACCCCTGGTCTAGATCCTAAGAGGCCTAGAGCTTCAGCTCTCTTTCTCTCTAGACTCTAAGACAACCCCACTCGGGAATGAAGCCAGGTGGAGGACAAAACTACAGTGGGCACCAACTGCCAGCCAGCCTCCTGAGTGATTCCAGGTGAGGTCAGCAGACAAACTCTCTAGCTATGCACAGCCTGAAGTGATGATCCATGGACTCATAAGAAATAATAAGTTGGTATTATTTTAAGCCATTAAGTTATGGGGTGGTTTGTTAAACAGCAATGGAAAGTTGATACACCTGTTAAGAACCCCTTGCCAAACATATCATGTGGTAAATATAAAAATGATCAAAGCTGATCTGATAGAAAATAACCCCCAAAATTTGAAATTATCAAGACTAATTGAAAAATGGATTTAAGTGTATTATTAACAATGGATCCCTCCCCTAAATATATATCCTGCTCTAAGGCAGTGGCTAATGAGAGTAGTACATATGTGTGTGTGTGTGTGTATGTGTATATATATATATAATTTATAAATAAATGAAATATACATATATGGGGTACATATAGACAAAAATGTTTTACTGAAGAAAGTCCATAATAAAAAAAATGAGAGTAATATACATATACAATTTATAAATACAAATATACAGATATTAGGCACAAATGTTCAATTTATTTTGAAAATATGGATGTCAAATTTTTTGAAAATTCCTAGTAACTGTAGTAAATGTAGTAAAGTTGGAAAAAAGCCTCATCAGGCTATTTAGTCCACCTCTACTTCCAAACATTACAAGTCTCAAACTATCCCAAGAAGACTCTCTCCATAGTTCTTATATTCTGCTTTTACTAATACGATGCAATTTCATTTTACAATATTATGTATACTCTTCCCCACCCCACAATATTTTTACTATTCTTAAATCCCTACAGAACTATCAACTTTCTTAGCATATCAGATTTCTATCTTGGATAAATAGTGATGTCATACGATGAGACAGGGAATATGAAAGAAAAGCATTGGTTGGTTTGGTAAAAGGAAGAGGGATTATAGTAAGGTGGCCAACAAAAGGGAGACCTAAGTATGTCAATTATGAAGTGAAAAGAGTTACTGAAAGGGAGAGGTTGAAGAAAAAGGGAGGAGAATAAGAGAATAATTGACAGAACAAAACAAAATAAAAAATCAGACTAAGCACAAGTTAAAGAAATAGCTTAAAAAGGAGAAACAGCCTCTTCCTCTGAGACTGGAGTTAAAGCATTAACGAATGGTGGAGACCTAAATAGTTAAGGAACAAGAGTGCTGAGATCCAAGAGAGTTTCTGCCTAATAGTCCTCAGTTTCTCTATGACATTGGTTAAGAGGTAAGGTCACCCATAAAGAAAAAGGAGGGTTTTCTCTGGGAAGAAAGAGGTTAAGTCTTCCCCAAAGTAAAATGTCTTTTTATGTCACACTAAATATTTAAGTTGATACCAATTTTAAGTTTACTCATACTATGCTATCTCCAGCTATTTCAAGTCAAAATTAGAACTTTTTTAAAAATTAGTTTGCCCTACTCTATTTCTTCTGTATTACCTGTACAGCAAATATAAGAGAAAAAAATAACTGACAAAAACATATGAGAAGTTCAAGCCAAACCAAAGATTGGAAATAAAACTTTATCCAACTTTCATAACAAAATGCAATATAGGTCAACTTATTCTCTGACACCTATCTGCTATTTAAACTCAGCTACTCAGAAAAGTTTACCACCATCTTGAACCTATCTGTCAATGTGTTTATGAAGATAGCATCCATTGTCGCTCATGGTATAAAATGAAACTGAGGGAGTCACAACTTCATTCAATCTTTTCTCTGTACTCTTCACCAATCATGATGAAACTGGAATAGGAGAATCCCAGAATATACTACTGAATCTGATACATACTGTGGACCTTAACATCCAGACGGTTCCCACCAGGGATACATAATTGGATGTATTTCAAAGAGTGCCTAAATCCCCTGGCATTTTATGAAAAATTTCTATTCACTTGATAATTTTTCTAGAGAGGGTTCATGGCTTTCATTAGACACTCAAAAGGTTTATATCTCTACAATGTTTATAAACCACTGCTATACATATTTCTATTCTCCAATGTTAAAAGACCAACTCTGATTGAAGACCTACCAGCAAAGACAAACAAAACACATGCCCAGTTAGGCCACAGCCTCTTCATCAGGACAGCTAGCAGATCCGTGTTGGGAAGACTGAGAAGACCTCAAGTCGTTTTGTTGGGAAGTAATCTGTACTGTTTTTTGGCACTTGTTTTCTCGTATGGTTTACTTATAAGTAAGAGAAAGATACAAATTAGCAACAGACTTCAGCCTAAGTCAACATATAAGATTATATCTAAAAGAAAAAATTGCTTTCTGTATACATATCTTGCAATCTAAAAAGACCACAGAATCTCTCTCTTCTCCCAACTGTTGCTTCTGAACAAATTTCTGGGGGGGAAAAAATAGAAGAACAGAAAAAAAATCTATAAAATTCAATAATTATAATCTGCTTCTTATTAAATTAAAAGAATTCCAGTTTTGCTCTTTGCCTCTTTTTCTTCCCTGCAAAGAGAGCAAAAGTTCCTCAGCAGGTATGTAAAAGGTTATTTGTTCATCAGACTGGAACACACATTACAAGCTTAAAACTCACTGTTTCAATGTTTCAGTCTGGGAAGATGAAAAAGTTTTAGAGATGGTTGGTAGAGATGAGTATCATTACAATGTGAATGTACTTAATGCTATAAAACTGCACATTTAAAAACTATTAAAAAGGTAAATTTTAGCCCTAGCTGGTTTGGCTCAATGGATAGAGCATCAGCCTGCGGACTGAAGGGTCCCAGGTTCGATTCCGGTCAAGGGCACATGCCTGGGTTGCGGGCTCGATCCCCAGTGGCGGATGTGCTGGAGGCAGCCAATCAATGATTCTCTCTCATCATTGATGTTTCAATCTCTCTCTCCCTCTCCCTTCCTCTCTGAAATCAATAAAGATATATATATTTTTTTAAAAAGGTAAATTTTACATTATGTACATCTTACCACAATAAAAAAAAAACTTCACTGATATATAGAATTGAGAAAGGTTCACTGGGGAGAGTCAAGATAAAATTATACGTAAGTGAAAAAATTTCATCAGGGCTTTCAAAGCTAAATTGCATCTTGAGATATCAAAGTTGTATGTAACAGTCATAGGTTTCATTAGCAACTTAATAGCCTAAGAAGAGCAGGAAAATATTAAAACTTTTACAATATCCATGGAGATTGCCTGTTTCTAAATGCATAAGTGCTCTGCCCAAGAGGAAAAAAAAAAAGTATATGTATGTATAACATAACAAACATTTGATGAATGCCTAAGTTAATACAAATCTGTGTGCGAGGTTCTGTGAGAACAAAAAGATGAAACCAATTCAGACACGTGCCCATAAGAAAATGCCAGTAAATGATTATCATCTTAGTTCCCTTTCTGGACTCTCTCCTAGCTATAGGTTTCCCTTTTTCAAACACCTGCCCCAGGTCCCTTTTATTGCCTACTGTTCTCCAAGTGGGTCCCGTGTCATTTAAAGTCCACTTCCTTCATGGTGGTGTACCATGGGACAAAATACATCTTAATCATTGGCACTGTAAGGCTTTTTAAAAATAAGGGCTCTTCAATTCACTACTTCCCTCCCAATCTCATTAACATCTCACTGGTATAGAGTGTAATCATCTCCCCTAACAGGTCCCCCTCATTTCTAAAACAGTATTTTCTCAATTTTTAAAAATTTCCAAATACTTAAAAATTTACATAAAGGTCCATTATCACTGTTCTGCACTAATGTCTAACCACACTCAGAGGCCTCCACAGTTGGCTGACTTCAGAGTTTAAGCAAACACACACACGTGCAAGTACCCACCACAACCTGACCAAGCTTTTCTTTCCCCCGAAAAAAATGCCCTAATCTGCCGAGAACTTTCTCCTCCGCACACACACACACACACAAGTAATAACTGAAAGCTGTTCTAAATTTGCTATAGATGTGCAATTAGAAAAGTATGTCAGGAAGGTAAAGTAGCCTGAACTTGTCAACAAAACAGCTTTTTTAGCAAGCTTTCAAAACAAATAAAACATAATCGGTGGAAAACTTTCAGCTCATAGTATAAACTCTTGCCATTACACTGTTCCTTAGCCTCTCACAAAGAACAAAGAAGTCCACAATTGAAAAATTCAACTCTAATGACCTGACCATTTCCCATATTTCCTGGTCCAAAGTGTTATATTCCCTAGCCATCTCAGAGCAGTCATTTATCCATTCACCTTCTGATGAAAATAGAAAGAATCCATCCCAAGAGTCAGGTTCAAAGGTGATAAAACCTCTAAACCTTAGAATCCCATAGACCTAGAAAAAGCAACAATTTAGATGTTCGTCTGTCACTATTCGATTGCAAAAATATAACTTTGTGTTTTTGGTTTGGGGTTCATTTCTGTAAAGATCCTAAACAAGAGAGAATAAGAGAAATGCCACATTCCCCATTAGTGAGTAATGTAGCAATAATTAACTAAAGTTCTAGTTAGTAGTCCTAATTATTTGTTGGATGTGTTTCCCATCCATTTTTTTAGAATTTTTAAATTGATTTTCAAAGAGAGTGGAAAGGAGGAGAGAGAGAAAGAAACATAACATCAGCTGCCTCCTGCACACCCCCTACCAGGGATTGAGCCTGCAACCCGGGCATGTGCCCAGACTGGGAATCAAACTGGCAACCTTCCAGTGCACAGGATGCTACCCAACCAACTGAGCCACACTGGCTAAGGCCCCCATCCTATATTTTTTTATTCATTTCATGATCAATGGCCATGGGTTATGGGTAGAGAGAAGGTTTGACTACAAAGGGGCAGCACAATGGAATTTGGGGAAATGATGAAATTGTTCTGTATCATATTTGTAGTGCTGGTTACATGAAACTACTATGCATGTTTGAAAAACCCATGCATACCAAAAAATAATGAATTTTATTGTATGTAATTTTTTTAAAAAATTTTTAACTACTTTAAGGGTTACCTGCTAAAATACTTTGTCAGGAGATCTAGAAGGATGTGAGAAAATACAACTAAGCTGGAGTTCTCTCTTTTAGACCATCCTTAAGTCTATATCTCTGGCTCTCCGGAACGTGTTTAAATATTTTTTTTCTCCCTTTCTTTTTATTTCCTCACACATCAATTCCCTTAGCATTATTTTAATGGAGCTTTTGTGCTCAGTAAAGAAAACATCTGACAGAGGATAAGAATAAACCACTTGCTGAGAGCACAACAATCCTAGGAATTATCTACTGATTACTCCAGGACCAGTAAGAGGCGTCCCCCAGGTCAAAGGGAACACATAGGGACTGGAGAGGGCTCTAGATCCAAGCCTCATACTCTGTAAAATCTATTTCAGTCTCATTAATTTCTATGGTCTGAATTGCTTATTTAAACAGGTCTAGAGATTAGTTTCTCATTGACATCAAAGCCATCATTACAGATACAGTAAAAAACAAAAATAAACAACAACAACAACAAATCCTGCACTTCTTAACACTAAAGCACGAAAAACCCTTTTAAGGTTAAAAAAATGTTCCCCTCCAAAAGTCACGACTCATGCATTTCCAAATCAGTTTGTTTAAATACTCACAGAAAAACAGAGTTGCAATCATTTACTAAGGAGATGGAGAGGGGGAAAGACAGTTGGTATCAGGCTATTAATACCCAAAATATCCCCAAGTGAAGACTGTAATTGCCTGAAAAAATCACATTGATCTCAAAACAAAAATCATCCAAAAATGCCATATTTGGGGGGCATGCAGTGTGTTGGACACAGTGTTAAGTACTTTACTTACATAATCTTGACTCTTATTAATAAAAAAGGAAAGGAAGGCCCTGGCCTGTGTGCTCAGTGGTTAGAGAAGTTGCCTCCCGAACACCAAAGCATCTCGGGTTCGATTACCAGTCAAAGGCACCTACCTGGGTTGCAGGTTTGATCCCCAGACCTGGTCAGGGAGCATGCAGGAGACAACCAACCAATCAATGTATCTCTCTCTCTGTGTCTCTCCCCCTTCTTCCCTTCATGCTTCCCTCCCTCCTTTCTGCACTCTCTTTAAAAAGCAATGAAAAAAATATCTTCAGGTGAGGATTAACAAACAAAATAAAAGAGGAAAGGAAGGCTTGGATTAAATGTTTTGTCCACTCACATTATAACTGAGAGAGACATGCTTTAACTTAGCTTTTTTTATTCCAAACCTATGTTCTTTAATTATTAAAATACTAGAGGCCCGATGCATGAAATTTGTGCATGGGTAGGGTCCCTAGGCCTGGCCAGCGATGAGGGCCAATCTGTGGGGGAACCGGCAGGGTGACTGAGGGGCCCCTGCTGGCACCCCCTTGGCTGGCCTGGGACCTGCAGGCTGGGGGCAGCTCCTGTGTTGAGCGTCTGCCCCCTGGTGGTCAGTGCATGTCATAGCGACCAGTCATTCCACTGGTCATTCCACGATTTGGTCGATTTGCATATTTTATTATATAGGATTATAAAATTTTCTCTACAAAAAAAGACTTGACTAGGAATAGATATGTGCTTACACCTTCTAAAATTATTAGAAAGAGGTTTGACTGACGCTTGGTATTTTTTTAGTATCACTATAACGGAATGACAAAGATAAGGTAAGGCATTAGCTCTCCTACTTTGTAATTAGTGCAAGTCAAATTCATAATAAGTAAATGGCTATAGCCCTTGAGAATGTCAACAATGGAACCAGTCTCCTTTCTCCCTAAGTATATTAAAGGATCTACCATCTTAGACCACTATCTCAAAGTCTTCTTATAATCAATATAATCAAACTCAATCTTTTTTTTTTTTTAAGTAAATTTGGTTGGTGCTAATTCCTATTCAACTATTCTGATTTATAACTCATAATTCTTCTATTTATAAAATGTTACAGTACTGTCTATAGTCAATTACATAAGAGACCTATTTTTTATTATTAATGATCCCTGACACCCCAATAAAAGCATTTTTTAAAGACAATTGAAATGACAAAACATATTAATCATGCTCTATAAGATCTACTTTGTAGAATTACATTAAATATACCTAAACTTAGGATAGAAAAGAACTAAATGTGAGAAAGCACTTACCAAATTTAAGATAGAATTAAAACAGTAGAATAAATTACTATCTGCAGGCAGGATCCAAGGATGAATCACATTTCATTTAAAAATGGGCAAAATTTACAACCATTTTAAACCATGTCTTTGGTGTCCTTGTTTGCTTTGTACACTTTTCACTGTGTTGATATCAAATTAGGTATTGGAACCTATTTAATCTAATTAGAATTAATAATAAAATTATATCAGAATATCAAGAAAATCTGGGCTCTGGGACAAACCAGAACTGACTAGTCTTTACCCTCGAATTTAAACCCTCTAAAAATGCCATAGTTGGAATTGTTCTTTAGCCAAAGAACCATTATCCACACAACTAAATATATACATAATAGAGAGCAAATACCATAGCTTTCAAACTTGAGTTAAACTTTATTATGGTTTTAGATCTTACATCACAGTTGATATTTTTTAAAATAAAGATTCTCACTTGGGTCGGTCAGCATGTAAGTCTGCTCAGAAAGAAGCAGAATCCTCAGGTCTTGCAAGCAAGATTTCTACACCAAGAGAGAAGAAAAGAGCGAGAAAAGAAGTAAAGGGGGTGGGGGGGGGGATGGGGAAGAGAAGGGAAAAAAGGGGGAAACACCTAGCATGTAAAGAGAAGGGAAGTAAAAGGGAAGCAAGTCTTTGTTTTAAAATATTTATTCTATATTTCAATCATGCAGTTTTTATATTTGACTTGAAATATAAACAAAGTGTGATAGTAACTTTATAAATAAATACAACACAAGAATACTAGCTCATTTAGACCTGTATGAGAGATCACTACCTATTAAACAAAAGCATTAATAAACCATTACAGTGATGAGATGAAAAATACATCTTGCTTCCATTCATCTTTTAGAAAGACAGAGAGAGGCTGTGTCTGACCAATCTAAAGTTTATCTGATAATAAAAATAATAAAGTGGTTGTTCTTGGCCCCCTGTGTAATAATGTTTAATAGTACTTAGGTTACATATTTACTATCATATTTAAAGCATCATTTTAAATAACCTCTTATATATCCTTGCATATTTCAGAGGTTAAATCTACCCTTTTCATTGGCTAATTAGTGAGTATATGCAAATTAACTGTCAGCCAAGATGGCGGCTGGCAGCCAGGCACTGAAGCGAGCAGGGAGGCTTGCTTGCTGCAGACTCCAACGTTCGCTGCCTCACTTGCCAGCCTCTCAGCTGCAACTCTAA
>NW_005359516.1:660269-705506 GCF_000412655.1 Myotis brandtii | reverse complement strand
GCACCGGGATCAGCGGAGCAGCGAGGCTCCCGGCACCGGGATCAGCGTGACAGGGGGCAGCGCCCCAACCCCCCGATCGGCCCTGCTCTGTGCGTGACAGGGGGTGGCATTGCAACCTCCCGATCCGCCCTGCTCTGTGCATGACGGGGCGGCGCCCCTACTCCCCAATCGGCCCTGCTCTGAGCCTGACCAGGGGCTGCACTTAGGGATTGGGCCTGCCCTCTGCCACCCGGGAGCAGGCCTAAGCCAGCAGGTCGTTATCTCCCGAGGGGTCCCAGACTACGAGAGGGCACAGGCTGGGCTGGGGGACCACCCTCCCCCCGCCCCCCGAGTGCACAAATTTTTGTGCACCGGGCCTCTAGTTATATAATAAAAACATAACCAGATAGCATCTTACTTATGTTAATAAAATCAATCATTTCCACCTCGTAACTTAGATCTAAAGTATTGGTCTCAAATTCAAGTAAAAAATGAGTTCAGTGAACTGAACCTCATTTCCACATTAGTGTGGTACATTTATGACACTTGGGGGCAGTAGGAAATTCTAGGAGTATTGTATTGGAATGAGGTTCAGTTATTTTACAAACAACCCAAGAAAAACTTCACATTGTGGGTCATGTTCCTTTATTTTAAATTTAACAAAAAGTTGTTTCCCAATGAAATAATATGAGGCCGCAGGCTCTCTCCCACAAAATTCTGAGGCCTAGCCAATTTTATGAAGGCTAGCCTATCAGCACTATTTTCCTTCATTGTTCTTCTAATTCCCTCTTTCCCAATCTTCTCCTGCAGCAGTAAGGACAGCTCATTCATCAGAGCACATGCCCAAGTACGAAATCAGGGGGTGGACCTGTAGTAGTGGCAGGTGTGGCAGAGTGTAACATTTATTTTGCAACTAAAAGAGGGTGTTGAAGAACTCATATTCTCTTCTGAACACAGGTAAATATTTATCTTAAGAATATAAGGCAAAGGAAAGAGATCACTCTGATTATCACAAATTTTCATCACCTTCAAAATGTTTACATTATAAAAAAACATTTGCTTTGTTGCCCATTCTACCAAATTTATCTGTTCTCTTCTTTAATAAGGCACACAATATAACAAAGAATTGAATGGACCTTAATTTAATTTACACATAATTCTAATTCCATCTATGAATCTGAGGACTGAAGACTGCTCAATTACCCCCCATAAAGCAGAAAAGAAAATCAATAGTGCCAAAGATAACTATAAATAATCTCTTAAATAAGAGCACTCTTCCTTTGCACACTAAATTTTTCCCACCATATATATATATATATTCCAAATCAGACGACTTATATTTCTTCTTTTTTTGATCAATAGATTTTATCCAAATTATTCATGAAAAGCCATGCATAGTCAAGTCGTACAGAATCAAATAGTTCTATAGAGTTTATTATGAGAAACAACAGTTTCCTCCTCTCCTATTTACTCCCAAAGGTAACTACTCTTTTGATGCTTACCTCTTTATCTCTATACAGCATGGTTATATGTGCTAATGCCTGGTGGGTTTTTTAGTTTTATGATTGTGATAAGTATACATAACATAAATTTTCCCTTTTTAATTCTTTGTAAGTATACAGTTCTGTGGCATTAGGCACATTCATACTGTTATACAACCATCATCACCATCCATCTTCAGAACTTCATCTTTCCCAACTGAAACTCTGTACTCATTAAACACTAACTTATCATCCCGTCTCTCCCCAGCCCCTGGAAACCATCATTCCACTTTCTGTCTTTATGAATTGCCTACTTCAAGAACCTCACGTAAGTGGAATCATACAATATTCATTCGTTTGTGTCTGGTTTATTTCACTTAGCACAATGTCTGCAAGGGTCATCCATGTTGTAGCATGTGTCCAAATTCCCTTCTATTTTAAGGCTGAAAAATTGTTCCATTGAATTTGTGTAACACATTTTGTTTATCCATTTATCTGTCAATGAACACTTAGGTTGCTTCTGCCTTTTGGCTATTATTGTGTTTTTGTGTCTTGTTTTGTTTTGTTTTTATACTTTTAAGCATTACCTTTAAGCACTGATTTTCCAACAGGGAAGATGAGGATTTAGGTCTCATTCACAGTCATAACACACCAGTACCACACATCTGCACAGTGTACATTAACCTATCTCTCAAAAACAAAGATAAATCAATGAATTACTCTGGTAATTAACTTTTAGTATTTAATTATTATCTATAATAATAAAAGCGTAATATGCTAAATTAGACCGGACATCCTTCCAGATGACATTCTGGATGAAGCCAGGGCTGCAAGGGAAGCCCGGGTCCCGGGCTTCTGCCAGTGACCGGAGGAAAGCCTGGGTCCCGGGTGCCTGCCGGCAGCCGGAGGGAAGCCCAAGTCCCGGAAGCCGGTGCCAGCAGCCAGGGGAAGGAAGGCCTACTCTTGCACGAATTTCATGCATCGGGCCTCTAGTAACTATATAAATGCAATTCACAGTTAAGCCATGCAAGATATTACAATCACTTTTCCTTCCTTGCACACTTTTGTTTTTTCTTATGTATATGTTTGCTAAGTTTTCTATGTACTTACCATTACTTTGTTCCCAAGTTCTCCCCAACTATCTGAATATCCTCTTAATATGCATAAATATATCCAATATCCTATCTTATAATGATGGAATATGCAAATTGACCATCACACCTTCACAAAGATGGTGGTGCCCAGTCCCCTAAGCCCCGGCGGGTCCGGCCGCTCCTTGCTCCTGCCGCCGGAGTCCCACAGTCCTTTTAGCTCAGCCAGGGGGGCAGCAGGCGCACGGTGCGGCCAGACCCACCCTCAGCCCCCCAGCCACCCAGGGCTGGCCCGAGGTGCAGGCAAGCCTCAGATGGCAGCTGCCCAGCCGCTCAGGTAACCAGGGCCGGCTGAGGCTTGTGCTGCCAGCAGTGGCAGCAGCAGAGGTGTGATGGGACGTAGCCTTCCCCTAATGGCCAGGTTGCCTCTGGCCCCTGAGGGCTCCCGGACTATGAGAGGGGGCAGGCCAGGCTGAGGGACCCCCCTCCAATGCATGAATTTTCATGAACCAGGCCTCTAGTTCTATCACATTCATCTTTGTAGGAATATGTTTTAAAACTTCTAAAATGCTCTAGGCTGTGCTAGTTGTACTTTCTGCCCGGCTACTCCACTGTCAACCAACTGCCTCCCTTACCCAGCATCTTAGGAAATCTATCTGCCTTTGTCCTCTATTGGATTATCTATGTCCTGAATATATCAGATACTTTTTGGTTGTTGTTCGTGGAAAGTAAACTTTTCAGGCCTTTCATTACTGAAAATACTTGTACCCTCACACCTTCTTGGTATTGTGGTTACATATGGGAATATGATTTCTAAGGAAATCATTTTCCCTTAGAACTTTAAAGACACTGCTCCATTTCAGTTTAGCTTACAGTACAGCTTCCAGTATTGTTTAAAATAATTTTGACACCAAATCTTTGTATGTGACCTGTTTTTTCTCTCTAAAGGCATTCAGGATCTTCTCTTTGTCCTCTGGCTTCTGAGATTTCAGAACATGCCTTAATGTAAGTCTGTTTTCATCCCTTCTGTTGGTTACTTTGTGAGTCTTTTAATCTGTTAGTTCATGTCTTGGAATTCTGGGAATTTTTCCCATATTATTTCTGTGATTGAATTCCTTTTGTTCATTTTCTTTCTCTAGAATCCCTAGCATCAAATGCTGGATCTCCTGGATGACTCCTTAATATTCTTATAGATTTTATATTTCCCATATTCCATCTTTTTTCTTTCTACTTTTCTCTCTGGAAGATACTTTTCAACTTTATTTTCCAAACCCCCCATTAAGTGGTTTCTGCTATCATAATTTTAATTTCTAAACATTCTTTTTGTTCTCTACATTCTTCCTTTTATGTAGCATTCTGTTCTTTTTTGCATGTAATTTACTTCCTCACTTCTTTAATGCTACTATTGATGACAGTTTGTTTTGGTGTGCCTTTTTGGTTTTCCTCTTCTTGTAAAATATCTACGTGTTTGTTCTGACCTCTTTCATGTTAGAGCTCTTCTTAAATGTCTTGTAACCCTTTACTGTCTGTTTATATTTTAAATTGGGAAGCTAAAAAGCTGATTGAAAGTTCTGTGCATGTACATCAGTCTGGTCAACTGTGGACTCCAAAGAGATCTGACTTGTCCATTTTGTTGGGGACTACCCATGGGACACATCTTTAGGACATTTCTCTTGGACTCATCATATTATTCAGAGTACCTTACAATCTCACACATGAAGGATTTAAGCCTGGCTATCAGAGTTCTGGGAACCAAATCAGAAGAGAGCTGTGAGATTAAAGATAAATCTCAATACTTAGCATATAAACTTTCACTGTTTTCAGTTTGGTAACCCTACCCTCAACTTGCATCTGTTCTCCTCTGGTCTTCTGCTAGAGCTGAGACAAGGCAGTTGACTGCTAGGGAATAGCTAGAGAAGAAATCAGTTGTCTTAACTGCTTTTGAAATAGATATTCAACCAATCCTTCTGTTTGGGCATTGATTTTACCCCCTTTCCCAGAAGAACCTGATGCTGCTAATTTCTAAGACCCGGGGGTTCTGCAAAACACTAAAAATTGGGTTGTTATCCACTTTTTCTAGTAGTTTATGACTGAGTTTTCTTCTATTAACTGTCATTACTTAACAGGAAAAAAAACCATACTATCTACCATAGCTATTCTAATTGCTGCCTACTTCAAGAATCCTTATTATAAAACAGCTCTCATAGTCCTCCACCTTACACCTACCATATCAGCAAAAAGCAAGAAGAAATAAATACCAAAATTAAGAAGAAAAGTGAATATAAAGTTAATCCAAGAATACCAGACCAACTAAATACCAACTTCTTTGACTCCAAAGGCCATATTCTGTGGAAGTGTTGCCTAACATCCAGCACAAAAGAGGTTTCAACAATACTGCTTTTCCTTGGCAGTCATTACATGTTCTGTGTGAACTCGGTTGGTAAGTCTGTGCCAGATCTAAGTCAAAAGATAGTCTACACAATAAATAAAAGAGTACATTTTGCTCTAATCAACACTTAACCAAATAAAGTATAAGGTGTAAAGGACCATGGTGACAACTAATCTCACCCAAGGGTCAGTTTCTTTAAAACCAGTTACTAAAGAAAGAATGGCTGGAAGCTTTCAATTTCTTTTATGGAACCAGTTCCTTGCCTAAGCATCAGTTATATAACTCATATAATTTGGCAAACCTAAGTTAGAATTTTTAAAGTAAATAAATCCTTCCCTTCATTAAAGGGCCTCGCACAGAAATCAACCTAGCCAAGAATGTTTACATTATAAATGTTATTTAGTCTCACAAAGCTTAATGCAAACTAATCAGAATAAGAAATACAGAACTTCCCTCTTGTACAAATCAATTCCATAAGTGAATTACAGAAATCAATTTCCAAAGGAACTAGAAAACAATAGACAATTAAGAAAGAACTTCTTTAGACTTTTTTTTTAATAAAATCACTTCAAGCTGAAATGGTAATTCCCAAATCTGATATGCACATTATTTAGGAAACGCACTGAAGGACAGTCAACATTGAAAATGGGGTAAGATAAAAGAAAGGTTTTTTCTGCCTGCTTTAAAGATGGCTCTGTTTCCATAGCAGAACCCATAGGTCTTTCAACCCAATACCATTTTAAATATATATATCTCAGAACATGAAAGATTTTTTTAAAATAAAAACATAACTGCTTAACCTAAAATTCAATTGGTAATAAGAGAGTAGAATAAAAAAAGTAGAATGAACAATGTTAAATTTTCTCCTCAAATTTTGCTAAATGCTTGAACTTCTAACCTAGTTATCATAACTGCACATTTTCTTACCTTTGTGCAGCTTTCCAGGCATATTGAAAGACAGGTGGAAGACTCAGACACTTTCACCTAGATATCATATTAAAGCGGACTATACCATTGTTTCCTACATCCAAAGGCAAACTAAAACTGTACAGTTTAGGCCTGGCCGTGTAGCTCAGTGGTTGAGCTTCGACCCATGAACCAGGAGGTCACTGGTTCAATTCCCAGTCAAGGCACATGCCTGGGTTGCAGGCTCAATCCCCAGTACAGGGCATGCAGAAGATAGCCAATCAATGATTCTCATCATTGATGTTTCTATCTCTCTCTCTCTCCCTCTCCCTTCCTCCCTGAAATCAATAAAAAATAAGTTATAATCTCAGATAAAAGTATGAAACCTAATTTGCTCATTAAAGCTCAATTATTGTGGAAACCTTCTAGTAGTTTGTTTTGGCCTGGTATATCACAAAGACAAATCAGTTTACTAACTGCCTCTATCATTCCACTGTACCAAGGACAAAGCCCACCCCATGGGTTACTATAGCAACCCATATTCACCTACATAATTTCTAGAAGCACCCAGCCAACTATCAATATAAATAAGACTTTCATACATTTTCTCATATGATTCTAAAGAAGGCTTCAAAAAAAAAAAAAAGATAAGAACAAACTATTTAAAGCCAAAACTTTGGTTGCTGAACTAAAAATTAAAATTAAAAATTTTTTAAATATATTTTTATTGATTTTGGAGAGGAAGGGAGAAGAAGAGAGAGAAAAAAACATCAATGATGAGAGAGAATCATTGATCGGCTATCTCCTGCATGCTCCACACTGGGGATCAAGCCCGCAACCCAGGCATGTGCCCTTGACCGGAATTAAACCTGGGACCCTTTAGTCTGCAGGCCGACGCTCTATCCAACTGAGCCAAACCAGCTAGGGCAAGAATAAAATTTTTAATAGCAGCATTGACAATGCTAAAAATTGAATTAATAAATCTGAAGGGAAACAAACATGTAGCGGAAATGTCAGAGATAAAACTGTGAAGAAAATAGGCAAGAGACATGGAAGACAAGTATTTTCTAGGCTATATAACAGCAGGTTGTAACAGAGACTAGCTAGCTATTCCCAAACCTATTTCCTCTTCCTCCTGGTCACACAGATAGACTATATTTCCAAGCCTCATTTGCAGTGTGTAAGCTATGGCCAATGTGATGTTGGCAGAAGTGATATGGATCACTTACAAGCTTGGTCCATAATAAACCTCCAAGTATTATTTATTACTCTTTTCCCTACTGCTGTAATCTTGAAAGCCACAGGTTGAAGTGGTAAAGCCACAAGTTGGAAGAGTCCTGGATCCTTGAAGATCACTTGGAACAGTGCCGCCCTACCAGAACATCCATTTTAGACTTTACGTGAGCTAAAAATAAAACTTCTATGGTGAGATTTTGGAGCTTAGCTACAATAGCAGGCAGCATTATTTAAGGAAAACAGAAACTGGTGTTGGAAGAACAGTGTGGACATAACAACAACAACAAAAAAAAAACTTAAAATAAAAGGCATTAATTTAGAGATCAGACAGTAGGCAGCAAGAATATATATTTCACAAGTCAAAAGCCTAGAGAGCCCTGTAATAATGTGACAAGACAACTGGGAAAACTGAAACCTGTAACAAATGAAAAAGCACACCATGTGCCTACAGTAGCTGTATAAGTGAACGGGCAGTCATAGTTACAGTGTATATTGGCATTTACTTTCTGCTTTAACAAAGTATTACTTAAAAAGATGAGCATACCCTAGCCAGTTTTGCTCAGTGGTTATAGAATTGGCTCATAGACAGAAGGGTGGAAGTTTCAATTCCCAGTCAAGGGCAAGTACCTTGGTTGCAGGTTCCCCAACCCCAGTAGGGGTGAGTGCAGGAGGCAACCGATCGATGTGTCTCACGGCAATGTTTCTCTCTCTCTCTTTTTCTCCCCCTCCTCCCTCCCTTCCACTCTCTTGAGAAATTAATGGAAAAAAATATCCTTGGGAAAGAATTTTTAAAAAAAAATAGAAAAAAAGATGAGCATAGAAAAGAATTTACTGATTTGCAAAATGAACTTATAGGGAATAGAAGTCCAGAAACTCGGCCTCAGAGGGTTATAAAGCTAAACACATATAGATCCTAAACAGTAAGAGGAAAAAAAGAAAAAAAAAAGGTAAGTGTTTGAGGAAGAAAATCCCTAGAAGACTTCTAGTTGAACAAAGTGACTCAATCCTGAGGCAAAGATCAGATTCAGGTATAGTCTCCCAACACATTATTTCATAGAGCTTCAAAATAAAGCCATTAATGTAAGAAGGTGACATGAGGCAAGGGCTATCCTAGCCCACCGCCACTACATCACCAAACAAGGGAGAAGAAAAAAAGTTCCTGAAAATTATATTTAGAAATGATGTCCACATAGTACCTGACACTGGGTATGATGTCCACATAGAAACAGATCAAAGGCCTACTAAGTTTTGAGATAACTAGCGTGTCAAAATCCCATAAATCTGGACTAAATAAATCTTTGACTGTTCATAGCCTTAAAACAACTTCTAGGCCCCTACACTTGCAGGAGCAGAAAGCAGGCAAAGGAAGGAAGGAAATTAGGGAGGGAAAGAAGGAGAGAAGGAGGAACTAAGTTGTAGATATAAATATAGATGGAGAGAGAGAAAAAAAAATCTTCTTCTAAGGCAGGTACATTCCCCAGCATGGACTTCAGAAGAGCACATAGGAAAAAAAAGAAGACGAAGAAGATGAAAAGAAAAGAAAAAGCACTATGCAGCCAGGAGCCCAGGAGAGCAATGGGCAAGAAGTCAACATCTATGCAAGAAGTTCCCTCACTACCAAGGCGGAATGATTTCCCAATGCTGACCCAAAAGGATTACATGATTTGCTATGAAGCAGGTAATACTGTGTGTCTCCCATTATTCCCTTTTCTACATGGGAGTTTTTGTTGTAGTTATTGTATTTTTGGTTTTTTCTTATAAATTGGGGATGGTAGGGGATGCAGGTCCAGATAACTTGTCATCCTAATTCCTGGTCACCAGCCCTTGAAGAGACATATATGGATCTCATGGAGAATGTTGAGTATCTCTGGAAGATACTAGACTTTGAGATAGATGCAGTGACTGGGTGGGATATTAGGTTGCCACCCTTAGAAAAAGCCCAAGGAAGAGTGAAGAGATATTTGATAACCAGAAGGGTAGACTGTGTCAGAGACTAGCAATTATCTACCAAACCTGTGTCCTTCTCCTCTTAGAAACAATCAGATATCCTTTCCCAGCCTCCCTTGCAGGTCAGTATAGCCATATAATTAAGTTCAGGCCAATGAAATGTGAGTAGAAGTGATAATGTGCTGCATCCATGCCTAGCCCTTAAATCCCTCCCAAATGTAACACTCCTTGGTCTTTCCCCTTCTGCAGTAATCTTCAAAGTCATATTAAAGATGGCACAGAAAACATAGTGGAAAGAGTACTTAAGTCACCACTGTGAAGAAAACCATCAGAAAAACTATTTTGGGCTTGACATAAAATGATAAATAAACCATTTACTCTCCTTTTCCAACTTCCATGATTTCAAACAAAAATTTATTGACCATTATCTACAAAGTACATGGTAGTTTCTCTCCCACCTATTTTCCTTAGCATTTGAGTATTACAGAAGACTAGAGGTCCTGTGCACAAAATTCGTGCACTCGGGGGAGCCCTCAGGGGATGTCTGACTGCCACGAGTTGGACACCCTTAGCGCTGCCGCGGAGGCGGGAGAGGCTCCCACCACCGCCACTGCGCTCACCAGCCGTGAGCAACACTGAGCAGCACTCCCCCTGTGGGAGCGCACTGACCACCATGGAGCAGCTCCTGCGTTGAGCATCTGCCCCCTGGTGGTCAGTGTGCATCATAGCGACCAGTCATTCTGCCATTTGGTTGATTTGCATATTAGCTTTTTATTATATAGGATTTTAAAAGATGCATGATATCTTTATTCAAGGATCTTATCCTATATAATGAAGCGGTAATATGCAAATTAACCCTCACTCCATCACGCCGTCACAAGATGGCTGCACCCACAGCGGAGGCAGGGTTCCCATAACGAGCCGTAATGAACAATCAGCAGGGACCTGAGGTTGCGTGGCGCCAGGCCGGGGCAGGGGACTTGAGGCTGCGCCCGCCCACCTGGTGGGGCTTGACGCGGGACCTCAGGCTACGCCCCCCATCCCAGCGTCGGGTCGGGGAACCTCAGGCCGCACCCCCTGCCCCAGTGCTGGGCTGGGGACCTGAGGGTGCACCAGGGGACCTGAAGCTACACCCCCCCCACACCCAGCACCGGGCTGGGGGACCTGAGGCTGCACCCCCCCGCCCAGCGGGGCTTCACAGGGGACCTGAGGCTGCGCCCCCCACCCAGCAGGGCTTGATGGGGGTGGGGCTGGCTGGGGCTGGGTCTCACATGATTTTGAGGTGCACACAGGTGGGCAGGGATTTGACTCTGGGTCCCATGGTGTGCCCCAGACTCTGATAAGAGGAAGATTTTCATATACATTTTACTAATTTTCTTTCATCTCTGACACTTCTATTATAGTGAAAGGGCAAATAGCAATATTAAAGTATTTCCTCTAATTCCCTTTTAATGTGCATGAATTTCATGCACTGGGCCACTAGTATATAATATAACATAGGATAATAATATATGCAAAATAGCTATAGGGTGATGAAATTTTTATTGGGAGAATGAAGGATTATCAGTTAATTAAAAGTCCTGAATTCACAAAACATTTCTTTAGATGAAAAAAATATAGCTAACAGTAACCTTTTACATAGATAGCGTGCCACAGTAGACAAATTCACCTCAATCTAACCTGAATTCTACTATAAAATCTGACCTTTACAAGTTGTCTAAACTTGAGCAAGTCACTTCTCTGCCCTGGGCCTTAATTTCTACAGATGAATAAAGGTACCAAGTAATCTCACATTAAGTTAAATAATAATCTTCATGGAATCCTCTCTTTTATCAATAAGGAAGTCAAGTTAATTTTTCAAGCAAACCCCAAAGAAAGGAAACATTTTAAAAGGAAGCTTCCACAGTGGCTTTGTACTATACTCTCCTATATTCTGAAAGTTTAGGAAAAAATTAGTCAACTACAATAAAGACTTACCTTAAAAGATACCTTTATTCCTATACTCAAAACATCACCCATGTCCTGGCCAGTGTGGCTCAGGTGGTTGGAGCATTCTATTCCTAGTCTGGGCACATACCTGGGTTGCGGGTGCAAAACAGTTAGAGTGAGCATAAGAGGCAATGTTTATCTCTTCTCTCTTACTCTCTCTCTCTCTTTCCTTCTCTAAATTAACAGAAACATATCCTTGGGTGAGGATTTTTTTTAAAAAAGTCAACCAGCAGTGCAAAGGTATATTTTCAACGATTAATTTTGTTTCTTCAGCACTAAAAACAGATATGATAACATTATCTCTACCAGGTTTACCATCAATTAGTTTTAAACTTTCCACTCTGTAAAATATAACACTGACCAAATTAAAAAGAAGAAATGGAAATGAATATCTGCATTCCCTTAGGAAAGGGATTCTCAATAGGCAAATCTCCTCTGCAGAATCAAACAGACATCTGAGAGATTACCATATGACCCAAACATAGCCTACTCCCTCCTTCCTCACAGAATAGGAACCACAAATGACTTCTTCAAGAACACAGTTGTATGCAGAATAAAAAAATTTAAAAAAAAAAACTTTCCATAAACAAATGAATCCTCTATTGTTGCAGGCTACATCATAAGGTATACTGAGAAATTTTAATAAAATCAATGTGACTTATATTTCAAAAAAGCAAGTAGCACTGCAAATCATTCCTGCTCTTTTATTCATAATACAAAAGAAATCCAGATACTTCTTGTGGTGTTGGTGACTTAAAGATGACGAAACTAAAGGAAAAAAATCTAAAGATTTCTAATACATTTGTTAATTTATAAGCTGTATATAAATCCCTTCTATGATCATAATTCACAGCATTTCCCATAGGCCTTTTTCATTGACACCCAATGAAACAGAAATAAAAATTACAGAAATATTCAAATCTATAACATGACAGTTTGCTTACACAGTAAATAATCAACCAAAAATACCTGCAGCACAAATTTTCTCATTAACTAGAAAGAGAACTTTTAAAAATCTTGGGCTTCAAATCATATCCAAAGCCAAAGGTAGTATTTAAAAACAAACAAGCAAAAAAACAAAAAACAAAAACCTCATCAAAGCCCCAATATAAACTATTACAATCAATCAGTAGTTACTGAACATGCACACAGCAATATATATATATATATATATAATTCCTTTCTCTGTTAAGAAAATAAAACACATTTTTAATTGTGTGTTCCCATAAAGATGAAGGACTTCCCTAAAATGACAAGAAATAATTAAGACACAAAGCAAAAGAATTTAACAAAACACTTGCAAAGTCATTGGCCAACCTGTCATAAACCCAAGACCTACTTGCTTCATGGCAGTCTCTCCAATTTTGTCTGAATGCTTGCGGATACTCTCCAGAAAGTCTTTGAGATCAGACATAGAGACATCCTTAATTTCTTCACGAAGCTTAGGGATATTATCCACCATCACCTTGCAGAATCGATAGTGGCTCACTTGAGGCAGATAGGTATGCTCTAGATGTTCCAGAGTTTTCAGTGCAGGGTAATGCCTATAAAAGGAATTATATCACCTTTAGCTCAACTCAGTCTGTTTTAGGGTCACAGATATATTCCTCAGGCAAAATTTCTAGCCTGAATTAGTTTTCACTGTACATTAAGACAAATCCAGTATTAACTTTTTTAATAAAAACATCCATGGAAAATCTCAAATTATTAACAATTAATAAATATATGCATTTAAAAGACAAGTAAATTATAATAAAAATATTCTTCTCTTTTCTTTCAATTTTATGAAAAGATTTTTAAAGCAATGATTATAACACTGCATTGTAGATTCTATAAAATATATAGATATAATATATATGGCAAAATAGTACAAAAGAGGAAGGAAGAAATGGAGCTAAGTTGAAGCAAAGCCACTACATTATACCAAAATTGTACCACCAATGACCTAAAGTAGACTATAATAAATTAAGATACAGATTATAATCCATAGAGCAGCCTCTAAAAAAATAACTCAAAAATAATACTTAAAAAATTTAACAGGTGTATTTTTAAATATCACACTAAAAATTATTTAACACCAAAAAAGGGAGAAAGCAGAAGAACAAAAAAGACATGAAAAACATAGAAAACAAAAGAGCAAAATCCAACCATAGCAACAATTACATACACTCCAACTAAAAGGCAGACATTGTCAGAAAGGATTTAAAAAGCATGATATGAATATATGTTGTCTATAAGAAACATACTTTAAATTCTAAGAAACAAATAAGTTACAAAGTAGAAAAAGTAAGATATACCATGCAAAAAGTCATCATAAAAATGCTTAAATAGCTATGTTAGTATAAGAGAAAATAGTTTAAGACAATAAATATTGCTGTAATACAGAGAAATATTTCATAACGAAAAAGGGACAATATTTATCTAACAGGAAGAAAAGCTTCCATAAGCATAAGAAAATGATAAAGGTGACAAGGTAAAAACAAAATAAGCTATGCATTAAAAGAACATAATTATTAAGAATAAAGAGAAAACAACAACCTTGTAAAGATTATTTGCAACATATACACTGCTTTTTTTTAAAGCAGTGAACAAGAAAAGTCTTAAAAGAATTTTTTAAAAGGCCCATATCTGAAAAAAGAAGTTGAACTGACATGTTAATAAATCCAAATCAAAAACATAATTTGTCACTCAAACTGATAAATATTTTTTAAAAGATCATGGGTAACATTTTCAGGTATTTTAATAAATGATAATTCACAGCCTGCTGGTAAACAAATTTGTACTAATGATACAAGTTTTCAATGAAGAATTTTACCAAGTCAAGTACTCTAAACAGCTACATTTCAAAAATAAACACAAATTAGATGCATAAGTTTCTTGAATTAGTTATATTTATTAACAAATAAAAATACTAATCTAGATGTCAAATAACAAGGAATTAGACACATTATTATAGATCTATGTAGTAAAAGACTAATAAAATAGCAAAATTTTTATAATACTTTTGTATGAAAATTATTTCAAAAACAGAACTTACAGCTCTGGCCAGTACTGCTAGATGGTTAGAGTATCGGCCCACGCACCAAAGGGTCTCGGGTTCGATTCCCAGTCAAGGGCACCTGAGTTGCAGGTTCTATCCCTGGCCCTGGTCAGGGTGCAGGCGAGAGGCAACCAATTAATGTGTCTCTCACATTGATGTTTCTCTCTCTCTCTCTTCCCCTCCCCCTTCCCTTCCACTCTCTCTCTAAAAATCAATGGAAAAAAATATCCTCAGCTGAGAATTTTTTAAAAATCCGAACTTACAACTATAATCATAACATTTTTCAACATTATAAATATGTATACATGTATAGATTATGAATATATATGCATGCATAAACTATATAATCACTAAATATACCCAAACATAAGGACGTAGAAAAATGACTAGAAAAATACATACAAAAATGTTAACCATAATTTTTTTCCTTTGGATAGCAACATTATGGTTGATAATTTTCTTCATGTTTTTAATTTCCTAATTTCCAATGATATATTTATATAGGAAAAATTCAATTCCAAATCTATAAATAAAGTACTTACAGCCCCATTTTAGATTTTAAGAATGAATTTCACAGTAGTGAAATTCTCTTCTTGCCCAAATGCACTTAATACCACAAACTAAAGATTAGAGATTGGTTTTATTTTAATTTTTTTGTTGTTGTTTTTCCTTTGTGTGTTCCAAAAATAAAAAAGTTAGTCCAGCCCGGCCAAATACATAGAGGGAAGAAAGGTTTATTTCTTCTAAATTTAGAAATATAATTATAGTTTAATCTGAAATGGTTGGTTTTATTAAATTTTTACAGACTCAAAAACAGTGCAATTCACATGGTTTGTGTAAACAGAATGGTGTTTATAGTACAATTAGGTATAAAAAGCTATGTGCAATAAAATGCAATTTCTCTAGAGAGAAACTTTAGAATGGACAGAAAGCCAGAAATTAAGCCAAAAAGATAAACACACTTTGGGGTTTAGTTATATTTTGGAACATTGTTTATAGAATGAGAAAAATCTAACAATGTTGCCTGCGAGACACATTCACTGATGAGACACATGGCTCCATGCCGAAAACATCTGGTCAACTCCACCAAAGCTAATTAGTATAAAACCCAGTGATTCCCGGCAACAAAGAATGTCACCTTATTTCCCCATTGTCTTTTCTCTATCATATTCATGTTCCCACTATAACAGATCAAAAAGATTATTCAAATTTCTGGTGTATTTCCAATATCAGTGACAGGTTAAAGAATGATAGCCAATTAAACACCTGTATAGCAGACACCAAAAGAAAACAATTCTATTTCCAACAGCCATGGAAATCTAAAACAAGATTTAGACATTACTTTGGCAACCTCTAAACATTATTAAAACTGAATCAAAAACAAATTGTAAGCTTTATTTGCATGTGTGCTAGCTATCCGCCTCTCCCCCTCATGCAGGCTACCTTATAGTAATGTGAGCAAAAAGAAAATAAATAAAATAAAAAAAGGGAATAAAAAGAAAGGTAACAGGAAAAGAGGTCTAAAAAATCCTATAAACTGAATAACTAAAGTCAGAATAATTTAGGCATGGTCGAATGCTATCATGAGAAGAGAAATGTTGATTTTAACCTAATTAAATGTTGGTACTTCCTTGCCGTGGTGCAGAACTGTTTCACAAAAATGGTTTTTAAAATTCTAATGTGATTTTTTAAAAATATATTTTATTGATTTCAGAGAGGAAGGAAGAGGGAGAGAAAGATAGAAACATCAATGATGAGAGAGAATCATTGATCAGCTCTGCCTCCTGGGAACCCAGCCTGCAACCCCAACTTGGGTATGTGCCCTGACCAGTAATCAAATGACAATCTTTGGTCCATCGGGTGAAGCTCAACCCCTGAGTCATACCTGCCAGGCTAATAGTGATTTTTTAAAGCAGATCACAATTTTTTAAAATTCGTAGTATGATAAGAATATGAAATAAAAACTTTCACCACAGAAAATTAGTGCCTTTCCTAATCAAAGAGTATCATTAACAACTATTTAATCCCTCCTATGAGGTATAGATAGAAAGATGGTCGGATATCTTTCCTTAGGGGACATAAAACCTAGTAGTATAATCAGTAATTACAGCTTTAAAAAAAATAAACTATGCTTCCAGCTACGAAGGACTAATAAGAAACAGACATGAACTTCCACTTTTAAAAAGTAGAATACTGGCTAAAATATATAAAACAATTGTTTTCAGATAGTAGACTTCAGGTAACACAGAACTATACAATCTCTGAAAAAGGGAAACTAATAAGGTGAGCTTAATAATTATCTGAGTTATCTATCAGGAGGTGATTTCTAGATCATGGACAAAGTCAGAGAAAACCCAAACAGAACCCAGCAGCTTAGCAGCATTGGAGTCAGACAGAAGAGTTCAGGAAAGCTGATGCACCTTGAGGTTGTGCAGAATTCAAAAAGAAAAAAGGAGGAATGCAGAAAAGAAATGCAGAAATCTATACAGGAGTTCCCTTGAGTCTTTGCTAAGTACTAGGCCAGGCATAGGAAAAATGAAATTCCATATGAACAGGCAAAACGAAGGAAGAAAAAGTGGGGAAGGGAGGGAAGATGGGAGAAGAGAGAGACAGAGAGAGATACCATGGAGATGTAAGGTAAACACTTCCAGGAGCTCAGACAGGGTCGAGAAATATTCAAACAGCCAAGCTGAAGAGTCCTTGAGGATTCCTGAGTTATTCAGTGAAGATGAATACTACTCTGAAATATCCCTGAATGAAGGTAAGCCTAGTAAAGCTTAAAAATGGTGTTTAAACAAACCTGCAAACAACTAAACTATTTGCCGAAACAAAGACCAACACTCTCTAAGAAAAAAAACACCCCCCAAAATCCAGACACATCAAGATAATATAATGTCCATTATTCAATCAAAAATTATTAGACATGATAAGAACAACAACAACAAAAAAACCTATAACTAGGAAAAACAAAAGCAGTCTGCAGAAAGAGATCCAAAATGCCAAGTGACAGAACTAGCAAAGAAGTACGTGAAAACAGAGAGTAGAGCCATATACTTGTATTTTAAAATACAAACATAAGAGAAATTAAACATTTAAAAAAATGGAACTCCTAAATGTAAGGAATATATTTTCTGAAATGAAAATTTCACTGGATGGGAATTTTTACACAATGCAAAAAAGAGAAATCAGTGTACTTGAAAACAGCAATAAAACTATACCATGTAAAGCACAGAGAGAAAAAAGATGAGGGGTAAAAAACAGAATAGATCCTCTGTTCCAACATAGATGTAATTTAAGTCCCAGGATAAGGATGGAAAAAGGAGAGAAAAAAATGTTTTAAAAAAATAGTATCTGAACCTTTTCCAGATTTTCTGGAAATTAAACCCACAAATCCAAGAAGCTAAACAAAACACAAGTAGGATAAATACACACATGCATCAAAATCAAATTGCTGAAAACAAATGATAAAGACAAAAGTGGGTTTTTTTATATTTTATTAATTTTTTACAGAGAGGAAGGGAAAGGGAGAGGGATAGAGAGTTAGAAACATCGATGAGAGAGAAACATCGATTCAGTTGCCTCCTGCACACTCCCTACTGGGGATGTGCCCACAACCAAGGTACATGCCCTTGACCAGAATCGAACCCAGGACCCTTCAGTCTGCAGACCGACGCTCTATCCACTGAGCCAACCTGATCAGGGCAAGACAAAAGTTTTACAACAGATGGAGAAATGGCACATTAAGTATAGACAGACAAATGTAAGATTGATCACATACCTCTCCTTAGAAAACTACATAAGCCAAAAGACAAAGAAATTACATTTTAAGAACTAATTAATCTATAAACTTGGACTTCTATACCCATCAAAAATAGATTTCAAAAGTGAAGATGAACAATAAGATACTATTTCACACCCACCAAGATGGCCATAATCAAAAGACAAACAATAATAAGTACTGACTGGGATGTGCAGAAATAGAGATCTTCACATGCTGCTGGTATATGGGGGGAAGGTAAAAGCACAGCTGCTTTGGAAAATAATCTGGCACTTCCTGAAATTGTTAAACATAGAGTTAAAACATGATCTAGCAATTCTATTTCTACGTATATAACCAAGAGAAATGAAAGCATATCTCCACACACACAAAAAAAACTTATAAACAAAAATCCATAGCAGCATTACTCAGAAAAGCCAAAAATAACACAAATGTTCATCAACTGATGATAACTAAATAAAATGTGATATCCTATATAATAAAAGGGTAATATGCAAATAGACCAAATGGCAGAACAATGGAACAACCAATCAAAGCGTAATATGCTAATGATATGCTAAGACTGCTCAACAGCTCGCTATGACGTGCACTGACCACCAAGGAGCAGATGCTCTGACCAGTAGTTTAACTTGCTGCTAGGGTCCAGCCAATCGGGACTGAGCGAGATGGGCCAGACATGCCCTGGAGCCCTCCCGTAGTCCCTCCCTGTCCCGATCATGCACCGGTGGGGTCCCTCAGCCTGGCCTGTGCCCTCTCGCAATCCAGGACCCCTTGGGGAATGTTGGACAGCCGGTTTCAGCCCGATCCCACAGGCCACTCCCCTTGGGAGGGTGCCAGACTCAGGGCTCATGGCTGGAGAGCGCTGCTGTGGCAGCGTGAGCCTCTCCTGATCAGGACTGATTGGGCACGAGCCTGCGGCAGGCACAGTGTGGCCGGGATGAGCAGGAGCAGCAGGTAGGAGCTGCAGGTGGCGTTGGACTTCGGGTTTCGGCTCAATCCCTGCAGGCCATCCAGAGGGACCCCACCTGTGCACAAATTCATATCCCTATAATAAAATATTATTCAGCAATATAAAGAAATGAAGAACTGGTATACAGTACAACATGAATGAAGCTTGAAAACATGTTAAATGAAAGAAGCCAATCACAAAGAACCACATATTGTATTATTCCATTTATATGAAATTCCAGAATAGGCAAATCTATAGAGAAAGAAAGTAAATTAGTGGTTCCCCATAGCTGGCAAGGAAAGACAGGGACCAGAAGAGGTTGGGTAGTGACGGCTAAGAAACTCAAAGTTTCTTTTGGAAAGAATAAGAACATTCTAAAATTGACAGTGGTGATTGTTGTACAACTCTGTGAATACACTAAAAACCACTGAATTGTACATTTTAAATGAATGAATTAAATAGTATGTGAATATATCTCAAAAAACCTGATAAAATATTTTAGACAAAAAACTTTTAAGACACAATATAAAAATTAAACAAAAAGAAAGCAGCAATGATTACATTAATACCAAACAACATATATTTCAGAAAAAGAAGTATTACCCGGGATACAGAGGAACCCTCCATAATAATAAATGGGTTAGTTCATCAGGAAGATGTAACAAATGCTAAATGTGTATGCACCCAATAAGAGAGAGTCAAAGCACACATAGAACAGAAAAGAAGGCTTATGCAAATCCACAATCATAACAGGCAATTTCAATACTCCTCTGTCAACAATTGACAAATACAAAATTATTAGGATATAGAAAATTTGAACAACACTATCAACCAAGTGTATCAAAATTACAGTTAAAAAATGCTCCACTCACCCTAACCAGTTTGGCTCAGTGGATAGAGCGTCGGCCTGCGGACTGAAAGGTCCCGGGTTCGATTCCAGTCAAGGGCATGTACCTCAGTTGCAGGTGCATCCCCAGTGGGGGTTGTGCAGGAGGCAGCTGATTGATGTTTCTCTCCCATCGATGTTTCTAACTCTCCATCCCTCTCCCTTCCTCACTGTTAAAAAATCAATAAAATATATTTTTTTAAAAATGCTCCACTCGCCCTAGCCGGTTTGGCTCAGTGGATAGAGCATCAGCCTGTGGACTGAAGGGTCCCAGGTTTGATTCCAGTCAAGGGCACATGCCTGGGGTTGTGGGCTCGATCCCCAGTAGGGGACTTCAGGAGGCAGCCAATCAATAATTCTCTCTCATCACTGATGTTTCTATCTCTCTCCCTCTCCCTTCCTCTCTGAAATCAATAAAAATCTATTTTTTTTAAAAATGCTCTACTCAACAACAGATATACATTATTTTGAAGTGTACATGGAATTTTCACCAAAATAGACCATATGATAGGTGTAAAACAAGTCTCAACAAACATAAAAGGTTGAAACCATATTTTTTTATATTTGTGAACACAATGAACTGAAATTACAAATAAATTTTAAAATTTTTGAAAAACTCCCCCAATATTTGGAACTTAACTATTTCACTTCTAAATAGTTAGCAAATTTAATTTTTAAAATCACAAGAGAAATTAGGAAATATTTAAGAAAAGAATCATAAAACATGTAAGCTTCAGTTAAAGCATGACTTAGAGAAAAATGTACAGTTTTAAATGGCAACATTAGAAGACAAAAAACCAAAATCAATGCTCTAGGGTTCCACTTTATAAAGCTAGAAAAAAAGCAAATTAAACCCCAAGTAGGCAGGAGGAAGGAAATACTAAAGTTAATAGCAGAGATCAATAGAATAGACAATGGGGGGGGGGGGGGGAATCAATAAAACCTAAAGGTGCTTTTTGAAAAAAATTAATAAAAGTGATAAACCTTTAGCTAGAATAATCAGAGAGACAGAAACAAAGAGGCAAAAACGGATAGGTCCTAGACTTATCAGGGTGATCAATTCATAAGGTATATGTCTAATCACTTTATTAGACACCTGAAATTAATACTGTATATCAACTAAAATTGAAAAATAAATTTTAAAAAAGAGAGACAGAGAAGATATAAATTGTCAATATAAAACATAAGCAATGAAAGAGAAAGTATCACTATAGAGAGCATACACATGTTAAAATAAGGGAATATTATGAACAATTTTTACTAATGAATTAAACAGCTTGGGTGACATGGACAAACTACTAAATGACACAAATAAGCATAATTTACTAAAAAAAAATGCAAACAGCTCAGTACTGATTTTTTTATTATTAAATTTGTAGTTGAAAACCTTCTCACCAAAAACAAACAAATCTCCTTGTCCACGTGCCTTCACTGGTGGACTCAACCAAATATTTAAGGAAGGCAATGCCAACACTATACAAATTCTTCCAGAAAAATCAAAGATGGAATACTTCCCAACTCATTCTATGAGGCCAGCATTAATCTGATACGAAAATCAGACAAAGATGTTACAAAAAAAGATAGATAAATATAGATAAATATTCCTTATGAACATAGATGCAAAAATCCTTAACAAAATTTTAACAGATCATATACCATTTCCAAATGGAAATTATTCCACAAATGCCAAGCTTGGTTTAACATTCAATAATTAATCAATGTAATTCATCGTATGAATACAGAAAGATCATACACCATGACCAAGTAGGATTGATGCAGGGGATGCAAGGATGGTACAATATCCGCAAATCAATAAACGTGATACATCACATAAACAAATTGAAAGAAAAAACCCACATGGTCATCTCAATTGACATAGAAAAAGCATTTGACAAAAAAAAATTTTTTTTCCTTCCTAATAGAAACTTTCAACAACCAAAAATAGAAGGGAACTGTCTCAATCATATGAATGGCATGTACCAAAAAAACTATAACATGTTACTTAATGGTGAAATGCTTTCCCCCCTAATATCAGGACAAAAAATATCTTCTATTCAACACTGCACTACAGGTGCTAGCCAGCTCAGTAAGACAAGAAAAATAAACATAAGTACAAAGACCTCCCCAAAAAATTTTCATTGCAAAGGGGAAAAAGTGTAACTCTACAATGGAAAAGTCTGTCAGGTACCATCTAAATAAAGTAATCAAAGTGAATATAATCAGTGATAGGACAAATCAAATTTTCTGCCACCTGTTAGAATGCAATGAGATCACAGTACCACTTTTATGATATTATAGCCAAAGACACATAACATGAATCGAATCATTAGGAATAACCAGACAAACCCAAATTGAGAGGCATTCTATATAATAAATGGCCTGTAATCTTCAAAAGTGACAAGGTCATGAAAATCAAGGAAAGACTAAGGATAGTTCCAGATTGAAGAAAACTTAAGAGACATGAGCACTAGACATAGTTCATGATTTAAACTAGATTCTTTTGCTATAAAGAACATGATTAAATTTAAATCAAGTATGAGGATTAGATGCTACTAATCTATCAATGTTTATTTCTATTCTCTTTTGCATTGTGGCTGCACAGAATCCCAGATCCACTCAATCAAAATCTACATTTAACAAATCCCCAGGTGATTTGTAAACATAGCAATATTTGAAGAGCACTGTTCTCAGGAAACCTTGAATGTAAGCCCAAAGAGGCATGAACACGGATATTTACTGCACCGTTGTCTGCATAGCAAACAACTGGAAACATAACAAATGACCCTCATAGCATCAGTCAGGTCAGTTATCCTATAGTAACAACAATCTGAAAAATCTCAGTCGCTTAAAACAAAGATTTATAACTTACTCATGTTATACACCCATAACAGGTTGGCAGGGAAGCTCTGCTCATTACAAATATGAACTCAAACACCATCTTTTAAAGCTACCATTTGTCATGACCAGAGGAAAATAAAACTCTGGAGGGACTTACACTAGAAATTAATTGTTAAACCCAAAAGTAACACTCATCACTTCTGCTCACATCTTATTAGCCAAAAAGTTACACACCCCAAGCGAGCTCAAGAAAATATAATCCTACTATGTGCCAAGAGAAGGATCAGCTAGAGATACTGGTGAATAGCACTTTCTAACAGCCACTAGAACTGTAAGAGGAGATGTGAATTATTCATATAATAGACTACTACAGAGCATTTGGACCTGGAGAGTATTATGCTAAGTGAAATAAGCCAGTCAGAAAAAGATAGTATCACATGATCTCACTCATATGTAGAATCTAATGAACAAAATAGACCCAGCGACAGGTGGGAGTGATTAACCTGGGAACTTATATGCATATATGGACACAAACAATAGAGTGGTGAAGGCCTGGGAGGGACAGTGCGGGGTAAAGGGGGTAAATGGGGGGGGAAAGGAGGGGACATCTGTAATACTTTCAACAATAAAGAAAAAAAGTAAAGTGAAATCCACCTATATAAATAAAGAAAATCAGTCCTCTATTAGTATATAAGCCCCATTAGAGCAGATATTTTTGTTTGTTTTGGTCAGAGCTATATCGCTAGCATCAAGAGCAATGCTTACTTTAGGTACTCAATTCATTTTTGTTGAATGAATGAATAAGTGAATCTCAAAAAAATGAGAATTGAGACCCATTCATGCAAATATTTTTTAAAATATAAAATAATACAATGATTTATAGATATTAAAAACATGGACCAAAAGGAGAAACATGTAATACTCTTTGTAATAATTTAAGCAATAAAAAAAATAATAAAAAAAAAAAAAAAAAAAAAAAAAAAAAAAAAAAAAAAAAAAACATGGACCAAAAGGACACTCATCAAATTTATGATATTTATGATACTGGTTTCCTCAGGGGAGTAGGGAAAGGAATAGGACAAAGGAAGGGGACATAAGTTTTATCTGCAATTTCTTAAAATGATATACTTTACCTCTTTCTGTCTATATGTTTATATATATTTATATATATATGAATCAAAACAGGAAAACTATTAATATTTGTTCATTCAGAGAAAAAAACAAGGTTTTTTTACTCTTTGTAATTTTAAAAATTTATAAAAAGATTGTCAGGAAAATCATACTACTTTCATAACTCATATTGTTCTACCTATGTTCATTTATATGAACATGTGTCCTGGAGAAAAGAATAGAGTTTGGGAAACAATCCTAAGAAATTAAAAAAATTTTGATGCCTCATGCTTTAAAATTCTTGAGAATGTAGAATCTTTATTCACAATATTTCTATTCTTATCTCAATATTAAATACATTTTAATTTCATACCTTTTCCCTCAAAACCTGGGTAAAATTAACATTCCAAGAAGATGTGTCCCATATATCCTGCAGTTTCACATACCCCCATGATACTGCATGGTACCCCAAGGCAGAGAAAGTGGGATGCTTACTCTAGTTTGGAAAGAAGAGCCAAAAAGTCACAATAGAATATCCTCTGGAATAAACAGAACAACACACAGGAGAGAAATCTTCTGAACTTAACCTTGACCTTGCCCCATGTGACGATTAATTTTATGTGTCAAGTTGAACAGACCACAGTATTCAGATATTTGGTCAAATATTAATCCAGATATATCTGTGAAGGTTATGTTTTAGATGAGATTATTAACATTTAAATCAATAGACTTCGAATAAAGAAAATTACTCTCAATAATGTAGGTGGGCTTCATTCAGTTGAAGGCTTTAATATAAAAAAGTCTATCCTCCCCTGAGGAAGAGGGAATTCTGCCAGCATACTGCCTTCAGACTCAGGCTACAACCAACACTTACACTTCCCTGATACTCTAGCCCAGTGGTTCCCAACATGGGGCACACACCCCACAGGAGGGCAATTCGACTTTTAAGGGGGGACAATTCGAGAATGAGTTATTAACAGTGAATTTTTTGCATTTCTTATGGTTCTAGGGGCCTCATATACAGTATATAAGTATATATTGTGACATATTTATGCATTTCAGTTCTCTATTATATATTATGAAACTTTACTTGCTATATTTTCATATTACTTCATTTTTTTTAACAATTTCTTAATGATTTTCTTCCTCAGTACTTCAACTGTCCTTTTGTCCTTTTATTTTTCTCTTTCATGGATGCCATGATCTTTGGAAGCTTGTTTAGACCAAGTTAATGGCCTTTTAGCCTTCCTCCACGTGAATAGGAGTTCACTTTTTGAATAATAAAAATTATATGTCACAGGGGTAGGCATCAGGATTTTAGAGATTGCTTGGTGGGGCATGGCCAAAAAAAAGGTTGGGAACCATTGCTCTAGCCTATGAGCCTACTCCACAGATTTTAGACTTTCCAACCTCCATAGTCATGTGAACCAATTCCTTAAAGTGGCCTCTCACTCTCTCTCTCTCTCTATACACACACACACACACACACACACACACACACACACACACACACACACACTATTGGTTCTGTTACAATGGAGATCACCTGCACCAGAACCAGTAACTATTTATTCTACTACAATACTAAACCAAAGCATGTTTTTCAAACCAACTATCACTAAAACAGTTATAGGTTTTTCCCCTGGAAGACTAGGTCTTCTAAACTCAAACTGAGTAGTGTTTCTTATTAAACATAATACATGACAAAATAAATCAGCATACCACTAGTATATGTAAATAAATCTTAGGATAAATCAATAGCTATACAAAAGTCTAGAGAAGATGTTATATGAACTTTATTTTTAAAGGTTATGCGAAATATATACTTTGAAAGTATTCTAAATAATAGAAATTTTAGGTAGCAAAAGATATTCAATATAAAAAAAAATCTTACCTTTTAGTTTTCATCTGGTCCCTCAGTTTGCTATACATCTCCAGAACTTGAAAGAGAAGGGGGAAAAGCACACAATCATTATTTAGAGAAAGTGAAACACTAATTAAAGCTAAAGGAATTGCATCAAGAATCCTACTCCATTTCTAGTTCCTCACCTGGAAGACACAGCATTAATTTATCAACAGTGGCAGAAATATTTCTCTGTTGTAGTCGACACTGCTTCAGCTCTTCCATTGCTATTACCAGCTTGGCAAGAGGGGAAAAAACTGAATTATGCCAATAGCTGTAAATAAAAAGCTTTCAGTCACATTTTTCCACCCTGTGTTCAATTCATCAGAAAATCCCAGGCAGTTTCATAGTAAGACCTGCCAAGTAACTAAGGAACCACCTTTCTCAACCAGTAAAACATTCCTATGTGGTTTCCTACTTTCTCCTCAAGATACAAGGAAAGGCTAGGTAAAATGAAATCCTAAATTCAGAGGCTATCCAGGGAGAAACAAGAAAATATTCAGATTTTCTCAAACCCTATTCAGATTCTTCATGGTTTATGATTTCATCTTCTGAAAAAATCCTATATTTCTTCCATCATTGCTAGAGTACTAGAGAAAAGTAACCCTTCCTATGCAACTTCAAATAAGTCTTTTAAATAATCTCAACTAATACTCTATTTCAATATTTACTGAAATAAATAAACCACACACTTAGAAGTTGTGCTTTTCCAAAAATTCCAGTTTAGTGAAGAGTAACTCAATTTTTTACCCAAAGCTGTTTTAAAGGCTTTGGTCTAATGTCAGACCACAATAAAACTAGAAGAATTTACTCTCTGCAAAATTTAAAATATGTGCCAAACTTTCAAAAAGTACTAATCTATCTACATAGCCTCTTGTAATATTCCCATAGTCATAACTTAAAATATTATCTGTTTAGATACCATGCAAAAAAGAACAAGAGAAAATGGTCCTGAGTAAGTTATGATCAAGAGCTAATCTTCAACATTATTGAGAGTTAACAATAAATATTAGGCAATAAGTAAGGTACATAATACAAAGAACTAAAATGGACTACATGCAAATCAGAGAGTTTTAGTCCCAGTCTTCCCATTTACTATATAAACTTTAGGAAATCATGTTTTAACTTCCTCATCGATAAAATAGTGATAACAACTGTCCTGACTTTGTCATAAGTCTGTCATGAAGATCAAGTGAGAAAATGGATATAAAATAATGTTGTAAACTGTGATGATTTAATTGATGAGTATATTAATTAAATCTTTTTAACAAGTGTTTATGGAGCATCGACTTACTTCCAGTCACTATTTAGACAGGTAGAGGGGATATAGCAATATATAAAACAAACAAAAATTCCTGACCTCATGGAGTTTAATTTCTAATGAAAGAAGATAGACCAAAAGAAAAAAAACACACAAATATATAAATAAAAATATATAACATCAGAGCATGATAGATGTAATGGAGAAAAATAAAGCAAGAAAGGTAAAAAGAATACTGGGGTTGAGAGTGAAACTACAATTTCAAATAAAGTGGCTAGAAAATGCCTCATTACAAAACAGAAAGGTGTGAAGTGAATAAATATTGGGAAAAGAGCATTCCAGCCAGAGGGAACAGCACTGTTCTTATGATGACTACCCAAGTGATTTAAAAACACAACTAAGAAAGGCTACATCCTCTCTCATTAAGCTTTCTACTGGTTGCATTCATTTAATTCAGATAAACATTAGGAGCAGCAACAATAATATCCAAATGCCTCCAATATACGGCTTATGGTCTTACAGGCCACTAAGTCAAGAACATAATCATTAAAAGAGAATGACAGAAAACAGAAAAGGTTTTTTTCAAAAGGTAAACTGGCCTTACTTCCTTTCCCTCATGTTGTAGTTTTCTATTAGTGTCCGTCACTTGATTCTGTGGAGAGAAGACAATTTAAACTCATAAAAACAAACATTTAGGCAACAGTTGGATAAGATCAAAATTTACAATGAAAAGACTGAGAATAAATATTCAGGTAGCTTTGGTATTCCACCACATTTGGGTTTAATGGCATCCTCCTGGTTGAAATTATATCAACTTTTCTACTAAATGTTGCATGGCCTCTTCAACAATGAAAAGAAAAATTAAAAAAAAAAGAAAAGGAAAATTTACTAAGAGGTATGTTCCATTTTGAATATTCCAAACAATACTGGAACAACTAAAAATCGTACTTAAATTTTGAAAAAAAAGGAAGTAGAAAAAATAACCCACACAAAATCTTACCATCTCTACTTTGTGCAAAAAGAACAAATTTTATCATAGATATTCCTCACTTCACTAATGTGTTCCTGGAAGTTAAACTGAACTTTTTAACTCAGGCCAAATTTAACCTATTTATTATCCTAACTTTAAAAAATATTTTAATTTAATTTTCTTGTATCATTAATTGTTGACAGCCCATAATGCTTCCATATTCCCATTTTTCTAAATTAATCTCTCCATCAGATAGTCAAACCTATGTGAACAAGCCTTAAAATTATCTAGAGTTCATAATTTAAAGGAATTGGAACCACTTTTGGGGATATCTACTTTTGAAGACTCAAGTGATATAAAAAATATATAAATACATAGAATAGTCATTTCCTCACCATCTCAGACATTATCAAAACATGAGCAATATTAACTTCTAAAGCTTTCTTTGACAAAGGCTCTCTACCCTTCTACCAGTAACTGCCACTACTTATACTTTTAAGGCATTCCCTTAACCCAGCATTTCCTATTATGTTCCTTAGAAACACCAAGAAATGTTAGTTATTGGGTACTCTATATTTGTGCACACATGCACAAACACACATACACACACAAACACACATACATACACAATATGTATGGGAAATACCACTGAACAGATGAGTTTACTGAGGATTTCTTGAAGCCTTTAATTTAGTACATGCACTGTGAATGCCCAAGAAGGGGATATCATACAGAGTCTTTTCCAAAGTTATTTAGCATAACACCCTTTTATTGAGGATCATATCAAGAAACTAGTTTTTCAGTAACGGACTTTTGAAAACATTGCCCTAAACTATACCTGGACTATCATTTTCAGAGCAGATTACCATATGCACCCCCTTTCAAAGACAAAATGAACTCTGACCTCCTCCAGAAAGTCCTTATAAAGTATAAAACAGAAGCAAGAAATCCTCAAATTCCCTCTTGATTATTTATTTAATAGCACCACATGAGAAACACTTTATTGGCCTGTGAGTTCAACATGAATTAAGAATGTGACTTTGACATATCTCCAGAAAATTTTTATTGAAAGTAAATAATCAACCAAAGGACTTGTATGCATGCATATAAGCATAACCCATGGACACAGACAGGAGGGGGGTGAGGGCATGTGCTAGCAGGTGGGAATGGCCGGGGAGAGGTCAATGGGGGGGAAAGGAGACATACGTAATACTTTAAACAATAAAAAATTTAAATTTTAAAAAAAGAGAGAGTGGGATGTAGCCATCCAAATGCTCTAAGACTACATTAATAAACATGTTGTCTAAAACAGGAGTCAGAAAATTGTTCTTCTAAAGGGGCAGGTAGATAGTCTCTGTTGCAACAACTCTGCTCTGCCATTGTATCAAGAATGCAGCCAAAAACATAAGTGAATGGGCATTGCTATATTCCAATAACTTTAATTACAAAAATAGGAGGCAAGCTGGATTTGGCCTGCAAAATACAGTTTGCTGATCTTTGGTCTACAATAAATGAGACGGTAAGTCTTTAAAATCACACTATGAGAATTACATTCAGATGCCATGTTTTAGGAAAGTCATTGGCAAACTGAAGCATGATTAGCCGTGATAATGTTTGAAGAGGGAGTCAAAGCTACCCACATGAAAAATAGAAAGAGGAATTTTTAGCTGAAATGTTACCAGTGCCCAGGATTCTTTCATTCTCCCAGGATAGAAATGAAAGATCACCAGAGACCAGGGCCTAGTGCATTGGCCAGAATCAAACCCAGGTGTCCTACATGAAAGAGGAGATTTCTACCATTTAACCAACCTGGGTTCTTGGAAACTCCCAACACAGAAATCTAGAGAGTTCACCACATAAGTAGGGCTCATTATATATATAGCTCAAGTACCCAGGGAAGCAACATTTAGCAGGGGTCCTCAAACTTTTTAAACAGGGGGCCAGTTCACTGTCCCTCAGACCGTTGGAGGGCAGGACTATAGTTTAAAAAAAAAACTATGAACAAATTCCTATGCACATTGCACATATCTTATTTTGAAGTAAAAAAACAAAATGAGAACAAATACAATATTTGTATTTGCATGTGGCCCGCGGGCCGTAGTTTGAGGACCCCTGATTTAAAGGGAGAAAGAGAAATGCTGCTCCCTAAACAAAAGCCAGAGAACAGTTTTAAAGAAGTGGAGACAGGAAAGATGATGTGTAAGTATGACATCTAAGTATGAAGGGGCGGAGACTCTTTGGCACTTTCGCAGTTGCATGTCTCATTAGCATGTTAAATCCCCACCCAGGGGGGTGTATTTTTACTATTATAATGAGCGTAAGGTCTCACAATTGATCATTCAGGGGCTTAACTGTATATGCATTAGGGTCAAGAAAATCTCTGCTGGAGAAAGCGATACCTGGCACTAATTAGGTACAGAGTTTGAGGGGCAACTGATTGAAATTCCAAACTTTTCTAGGAGAGTCTCAGCCAGTCTCACAAAGAGGGGGAAATATTCTCTTGGAGACACTATATGCTAAACCTGGGCACTATACACTATACTCCATACCTGGACAGCAACTGTCCTTCAAACATCTCAAGACCCATCAGAAAAAAAGGTGTTAGCCTAAAAATAGTGCTTACTACTGAAACCAATAAATGGATGTTACTAGAAAATAGGATAAATATTAACTCAGTGCAAGAAAAAGCTTTTAAGCAATGTGAATAAAAATGGGGTAGGATGCCCTGAATGGCAGTGTTATCCCTTTAGAGCAGGTATTCTAGAATAATTCTATTATTTTTTACCCTAAAGTGGACATCTCATAAAATTCAGCCTTCCATAAATATTACTAAACAATATCATTGAATCTGCTAGAAAACCTTGTTTACCATATAAAGACAACATTTCTGAGGTTTTTTTCCTTAAACTCATTACAAGAAATACATTTTATACTGCAGCCCAGTACACAAGTATAGGGAATACACACACACACACACACAACTGAAGCAAAATCTTCAAGAAGCTTTGTTTACCTTTACTGCATGTAATACACTCTATTTTCTAGTCTAGTCTAGTCTATTTCATATCAATTCTTGTTGAGAGCCCTGACCGGTTTGGCTCAGTGGATAGAGCGTTGGCCTGTGGACTCAAGGGTCCCAGGTTTGATTCCGGTCAAGGGCATGTACCTTGGATGCAGGCATATCCCCAACAGGGGGTGTGCAGGAGGCAGCTGATCGATGTTTCTCTCTCATTGATGTTTCTAACTCTCTATCCCTCTCCCTTCCTCTCTGTAAAAAATCAATAAAATATATTTTTTAAAAAAAAGAATATTGATCACAGCCCACTAATTGATTTCATGCAAACCAGATCCTAAAACGTATCCATAATAGCCTAACAATGCTTCTGATAAGAAATTACTATTTCAATACTATCCTATATAATAAAAGGCTAATATGCAAATTGTCTCCTCAACCGGGAGTTTGACCAGTTCAACTGGGAGTTCAACCAAAGGGCGGGGCCAGCCGGCCAACCACTCACAACCCCTCCCCCTGGCTGGTCTGGCCCAATTGGCCCAATCAGGGTGGGCAGGCCGGACCCCACCCGTGCATGAATTCGTGCACCGGGCCTTTAGTTTTAACATAACAATGAAAAGTAACTATACTGCCCCTCTAGGATGCAACTTCTCAAGATTCATAATACACAAATACACACATACAGACACACACACATGCTGTGAATCAAAAGAAATAGCAGGCTTCCTATAGAGTAGTTTCTTATCATTGTTATGTTAAAATAGTATTGAACAGTTAATGCTTAACCTTTTCCATTTTCTAAACTCTTTTCTAGAATTCAAGAACCTCTAAATTTCATAGGTTCTTAACCCTAGTTGAATGGATCCCCCTAGAGCAGAGCCTCCAAGGTATACTGCTAAACTGTAATCCCCCCAATTCTTAGAATGAGTGAGTGGAGCCTTAGCAGCCAAAAAACCTGAACTGGTAGTCCCTAATTCTTGTTTCTCCTTAAGGACATCCTGAATGATTTAAAGGAATTTGCAACTTGAAGGAAAAGATGAGTACCAACCAGCAGTTGGTGAGCGTTATAGGCAATATTCTGTTGCTACCTGCCTACACTTGACTATTTCAGTAACTGAAGACAGAATATCCTGGCACCCAGCATGAGGGGCACAGAGAGTGAACGGAGAAGTTTGGAATACAAGTGTTCCAGGAACATAAAAAAAAAAAGACTAAGGTGAGGGTGTGAAGCTGGGGTGGCTGAGTAAGAAGTTTGATAGCTTCATATCCATTCAGGCCAGATTTTGCTGTTAAATTGGCTTTTAAATCACTGTAGCTTTAAAATATAATTTTAAACATTTAATAGTCCACTTTTCCCCTCAATAAAATTGTTTATTTGCTTTTCTTACCAGTGTATTATTTTATACTAGAGGCCTGGTGCGCGAAATTCGTGCACTGGGGGAGGGGGGGTCCCCTCAGCCCGGGCTGCACCCTCTCACAGTCCAGGAGCCCTCGGAGTTTGTCTGACTGATGGCTTAGGCCCGCTCCCTGTGGTGAGCGGGCCTAAGCCGGCAGTCGGACATCCTTAGCACTGCCACAGCGGCCAGGAGCCTCTGCCTCGGCTCCCGCCACTGCGGCAGCTGCCTCTGCCTCGGTGCAGCAGCCATGGCTTCATCCAGAAGAATGCCCAGAAGGACATCCAGTCTAAATAGCATATTATGCTTTTATTATTATAGATGATTTTACACTCACTATCAAGTTCCCTATACCCCAGGTATATCCTTTGGAGACTTTAATTCAAATTCTAATAAGACCAAAACAAAAACAAAAAAACAAATAAAGAAAGTATAAAGGTTGGGAAGAAGGAAATAAAGGTCTTATTACTTGCAGATCATATGAGTTAGTTTACATAGAAAACTCAAAAAATGTACATGTAAATTATTAAAAATAATAGAAGAGTTTGGTGAAGTGGTGAGATTTAAAATCAATAAGCAAAGTCAGTTACCCAAGAGAAGTGAAATTGCTAGGCCAGGTACCAAACTAACATGGCTAGCCTCCTTCCTGAACTTAAATCTGTCATATCAAGAAAGAATTCATGCTTTGGTAGAAGACACTCCACAACTATCACTGATTTTTTTTTCCCTTTGGCTTAGGTTGCCATGCTGCCAACTTCTATAGTCAGGCCCTGCAATACCATCATTCTACAGGGATGACTTTTATCTAACAAAGAAGTAAACAGATGTCATGAATTTCTGTTTTAAAGAAACTATTACTTATTCTATTACTGGTTTTCATCACATGTAGTTATCCCAAATAAATTTAACTTTAAAAAGTTTTCTTTTTTGGCTAAAAGCCATAATCCCAATTACCCATGTTTCAGTACAAATTCCTTTCTTACTATACAAAAATCCTATTTATAGTAAATATGTAACCTATAATGTAGTCCCTATTCCTTTAATGCTAGTCAAAACCCCAGCACAGGACAGAGAAAAAAAGTCCCTCTTAGAGTGTTCTTACTTTGAGTTTTTGGGCTTCTCCTCTCACTTTCAGCAGTTCAGTAATAGAGTCCACAAAACCCTGGTAGTGAAAGTTGCACATTTTCTCAATTTCTCGGTCATGATTGCGGATGCGAGTTTCAAGCTTCTCCATGAATCGTCCATGTTCCTCACCATCATAGACAGACCTTAAAAAAAAATGGCATGAAGATTACACCAGACCTACTCTAAGAAATAGAAAAAGAATTGCAAACCTAGAAGCAAATTTATTTGGAAATCAGATATGAAAGTACATAAACCACAGAGTAATCCAGCTGTATTAATACTGTTTCAATGTTAGATGAGTATTTTTTAGGAAAATCCAAAATTTTGCTTCCTATTCATTCAGAAATATTTAAATGTTTGAAAGTATTCATCATAGAATTCTCATCATAAAATGAAGAACTGAATTACATGTCCTTTGCACTTTTCTTCCTCAATTAAATTAATCTAGAAAAACTTAATTTTGGATAAACACAACTTGAAATACTCCATGACTATACCCAAGAAACTGACACTGCTGGAGAACAATCACATAGCTGTGCTGGCTAGACTCAGGTGGGCTCTATCACTACAAATATAAATTGGGCACTTAATAAACATCACTACATAATACTACTAAATTTATCTCCCACCACCACCACCACCAAAAAACAAAACAAAAAAAAAGGCACTTTGTATTCTTCAAAATAACTGTCGGTAAAAACCTTGCTTTCTCCTCTCTTCAAATGTCCACCACTCACTCTCAGCTGCTGACCATAGAAAAAAGTCTTTCCTCTTCTCCCACTAAAATCAACCAACTTACCTGCATCTGTAACTACTGTTCTGTCCACCCTTCTGTAATGGAAAAGTACTTCAAGCTCTTAACTAGTTAATCCTTGTTGTCTCAAGAACTTGACTCCTGCAATTATTCCCTTTTATCCCTCCCCTGCATCGTGTATTTATCCCACTCTACTAAATCATTCTTATGGATATATATACACGACTTTACAAAACCTGTCTTTATATTCACAGTTCCCTCCAGGGACCATCTTATTTCTCTGCTCCCCTTCCCAGCAAAACTCCTTTCCACTTCCTCACTCTCAATCTTACTCCATCTAATAGCAGCATTTGCTATAGTTTAACACACTTTTCTTCTTGAAACACTTTTTTCTCTAGACTTCAATGGTACACACTAATGCAGTTTTTATCCTTTCACTGACATGCCTTCTCAATTTCCTTTATGGGCTCCTTCTTCTCTGTTATTTTACTAAATATTCCTAAAATCTCTTCTCCTCTCTATCCTCTATCACCAATCAGTGCCATCTAATCCCATGGCTTTAAAATACCATTCATATAGTGATGACTTCCTACTCCTACTTTATACCTACAATTCAGTGCACTTCCCTGAATATTAGATGCAAGTATTTGGCCACAATTTAACAACTCCAATTGGATTTTAAAAGCCATCTCAAATTTAACACAGGGAAGAAAAAAAAATTAGCCCGGCCAGTGTGGCTCAGTGATTGAGTGTCAACCTATGAACCAGGAGGCCGTGATTCAATTCCTGGTCAGGTATATGCCCAGGTTGTGGGCACAATCCCCAGTAGAGGGTGTGCACGAGTCAGCCAATCATTGTTTCTCTCTAATCATTGATGTTTCTATCTTCCTCTCCCTTCTTCTCTGAAATCAATAAAAATATTTTTTTTTAAAAATCATCTATCACCAAACTATCTCCACTCCCAAAGCTGTTCCTTCCCCAAATGTCCCCCCACCCACACTCACCCAACCCATCACATATAATGGCACTATCCAGTTGCCCGAGTCAAAAATACAAATCTAGGAATCACACCTAATCCATCTTTTTCCATCATACATCCCATACTCCCCATACCAATCCATTAAAGTCCTGACAACTCAACATCCAAAACATATCTTAAAACTAACCACATCCCATCATGTCCACTAAAACCCCAGTCCATATCTGCATCATTGCCACACTTAACCAATGCAATAGCTTGCTAAAAGTCTCCATTCTTCATGTCCCCCACTCCTACCTGCATGCACACACTCTACACACAGCAGTTAAAACAATAATTCAGATGTTATCCCCTTGCTTAAATTTCTCCCATGGCCTCTCTTTTCAAAGAGAAAAAAATCTTAAACCCTTACCATGGTCTACGGGAGTCTACATAATCTATCTAGCCTTTATCTTTCTAACCTCATTTCTCTCTTCTCTCTAGTTCCCTACCATTGACCTTCCAACTTACCTCAAATAAGCATAACCTTTCCCCTTAAAAAAAAAAAAAAGGTAAAGAAAGGTTTCCATGTAAAGATATCAAAATTCCTTGCATTTGAAGAAGAGGAAAAACCACTAAAAACTTATCAATCTAAATGGCATAAGCAGACATTATTCAATATTAGATAACTTGGTTTCAAATTCAATTGTATCTTGAACAAGTAATGCTTCTAAGTAGCAAGTCTATTTCCTTTTACTATGTAAAACTTCTGTTCATTTTTCCCTCCCAAAGGTCTACATTAATATTACAAAAGATAACCTCAAGAAGAAAATCCCAAAGTTAAGAAATTTATAACATGTGAATAATGACTCCCCACCTCCTTGAACTTCCTATAAAAAAATATATAAATCAAAGAAAGAAAAGATGGATTTTAACTACCTGGTTGTGTGGCCAACCTGTTAATCTTTCTTTTAGAAAATAGGAAGTAATCACTTACATATTCCCTGAAGTATCAGCCCAACTCTAAATTCACTTCCACTTTCAAGTTCAGTCAATAATTATGTGCATCATACATTATTAATAAAAACAATCATACATTTTCAGAATAGTCTAGACAGGTAGTTCAAAGCAAGTTAATGAATTTTCTCTATCCCATCACTAGCCCCTGCCTATTTCTCCTATCTTAGGACCTTTATGATTCTAATACTCTCTTTAATTAATAATAACGTTGAATAACACGAAAGGTTTATAGTGTGTCTTCATACAGAATAGCTTGAGAATTTTAGAAGTTAGAATAAAATGTAATACCCATATGTTTAAAACAGGGATTTGGGACTATGTTTAATAAACGTGTGTTCCATGAGTATGCATCAGGAAATCCACAATTTCCAGATTTTATGTTAATTTTGAGTGCACAGGCAGAGGCACATATATGAGGTCACTGGTTCGATTCCTGGAAAGGGCACATGCCCAACTTTCATCCCGATCCCCAGTTGGGGGTGGGCAGGAGGCAGCCGATCGATGTTGATGTTTCTTTCTCATATATGTTTCTTTTTTTCAATCTGTTTTTTTTAATGTATCTTTATTTCAGAGAGGAAGGGAGGCGAGAGATAGAAACATCAATGATAAGAGAGAATTATTGCTTGGCTGTCTCCTGTACGCCCCCTCCCCGCCCCCACTGAGGATCAAGCCTACAACCCAGGCAATGTGCCAGAACCTAGTTCATAGATTGATGCTCAACCACTGAGCCATGCTGGCTGGATACTCATCGATGTTTCTCTCTCTACCTCTCCCTTCCTCTCTCAATCAATTAAAAAAAAAAAAAGATGAAAGCTTTAAAAAAATTTATTTTAATAAAATGGAAGGTGATTTTTTAAGCCACTAATTTAAAGGTCTTGTTTCTAGTTGCCTACCATAGAAAAAGGCAATTATTGATCACTACCTAATAGTTCACCTTGAATCAACATTTCAAGTATATACACAGCTTTACTGAGTGCAAATCAGCATAACTATCTGATAGAAAATGCTAAAAACAAAAATAAAAAGTCTTAAATTCTGGGAAGGTCATAGACCTATAAAATTTAACCTAATATTGGTAGTCAACACTGTACTTGAACAAAGTAGTTTGCCCCCTCCACCCCGCCCTCACCCCAACAGTAACTTAGAGAAAGACTGCCATCTAGTGATGGCCTGTTTCTAACATTCTGTGAAACTTAAACTTGATGTGGCCAAGTCCAAGGGAATGCTCAAAAATTGAAAAGTTATATTCTATACACCTGCTGGCTAAAGAATTATAACTAGTTATTAAATTGCATTTTATATAAAGTACTCTAATATTTACATTTCCGATAGAAAACAGAATTTTTTTTTAAATATATTTTATTGATTTTTTACAGAGAGGAAGGGAGAGGGATAGAGGGTTAGAAACTTCGACGAGAGAGAAACATCAATCAGCTGCCTCCTGCACACCCCCCAATGGGGATATGCCCGCAACCAAGGTACATGCCCCTGACCGGAATCGAACCTGGGACCCTTCAGTCCGCAGGCCGACCCACTGAGCCAAACCAGTCAGGGCAGAAAACAGAATTTTGAGAATAAGGTCATGTACTTTTGACATGTCCGGGTGTGCCAGAGTTAAATAAGACTATGAAATAAATGGCATCACTGGTTAAATTATTTGTGATAACCCAAAGAATATCCAAGTACCTAGTAAAAGATAAACAAGAAGAAATTCTTGGAAATTAACTTATTATGGGCTATATTTTGACTCAACTATATAAATGCTGCCTTATAAAGTGAATGTTTTATCCTAGGGTCTATATCTGACACATACCTCTGAACATCCCACCAAGACTTCATGTACATATTGAGAGAGGTTTTAACTTATAAAATGGCACTTCAGGCATTGTATCCAACAAATATTTATCATTGCCCATTATAAGATTATGTCACTTGCTAGAGCCTACATTAGCTCAAATAAGATGAAAATAAATAATATTATGAGCATATGGAATCTCATTTAAATCCCATGCATCTTATAAATTAGACATTATTCCCATTTTATAAATAAGGAACCTGAAGCTCAAGAAGATTAAGTATCCTGCCAAATTCACACATCTAGAAAGTGTCCTCTGGAGTACATCAGTCTGTCTCCTTTCAGAACAAGGAAAGCAAAAAAGTCAGATGGACCCCTAGAATTGAAAGAGGTCTTGAAGATGGAATACAAAGCTCTTATTGTGCAATGGAGAAAACTGAGGCCAAGAAAAGTTAAATCTCTTAATCAAAATTATATTGCTTGTTACTGATATATCTGAACATGACTCCCAAAGAAAATACAACTAGGAAAAGCTAATGCAATATGAAGCCTGACCCAAAGCTAAGTGTTAGAGAGAGAGAGAGAGAGAGAGAGAGACTGACTTCTACTTCAAGATGAGCAAACTGCCTTTTAGTTACATCTGTTTATACAACAGCTATTCCATTATTCTTCCTCTCGGAAGAGTCCCAATTTGCTCTGGTAATCTCCTTATGGGGAGACACTGTGTCTTGCCTATTTTATCTCCAGCATCTAGCACAGAGCCTGGCACAAAGGAGATCCTCCACGGATGTGAAGATGGAGAAAAAGAAGGAAGGGCGGGAGACTTAACTAATGTGCGCTTCTGATTGCATTCTCAGAGACAGATGCAAAAGAAAATCACATCAAAGTTTATCTGTTGAGATGTTTTCAGAACCAAAAACTTCAAGATACAAAAGACTGAATAATTTGCTTTTTGGTTTTGATTAATTGAAGAAAAAATTCCAGAGTTTACTGTGGTCTTTTCTTTTTCATATATATGTTTTTTAACTTCTGTCATCGTTTTAGTCCTGGAACATTTTCTTCTCATTAAGCTCCATAAAAGCATCATTGGTATTTTTGTTTACTGCAAAAGTTACAAATAAAGTTGGAAACCAGACTTGAACATGATGTTGAAAGATAAATTGCAGAAGGTCAATAAAAGTTAAAAGCCCCATCCTTACTGCAGTTTGTCTATCAATGTAATTCAGACCTTACTATGGTAATGTGAATGCTGTGAGCACATAAAAGTGAAAGTAGATCACTGCATATCATCGATGATAGGGGAACATGTGTTAGTTAATGAAATCTAAGTTGTAGACTATAGCCAAATGATTTTGTATTGCTATAGGTGACCAAATACATTCATTCAAATCCTTTTTCACCTTTGCAGATACCAAAATACCCAACTGACTTCACCAAGATGGCCCATGCAACCAAAATAATGCTGTGATGGAGATCTTCCTTGAGGCAGAAAGGGAACCCCACATTTCTAGAATGGCTATTTTCAGAGGGACAAAAGCAGAGTGGAGAAGTTTCAACTGGCACCTAGCCAAAGAGCCTACTAAACGCCTGGTATTGGTTAAATGTAAAGGAAAGTAGAGAAGGGGACTTGTCATAAACTATCACTCAAATCAATAATAAATTATTAGGAAATAAACTAATGAAAGCAAGGAAACTTCAAATTAAGGATATAGAGCAGGGGTCCTCAAACTATGGCCCGCGGGCCACATGCAAATACAAATATTGTATTTGTTCCCATTTTGTTTTTTTACTTCAAAATAAGATATGTGCAGTGTGCATAGGAATTTGTTCATAGTTTTTTTTTAAACTATAGTCCGGCCCTCCAATGGTCTGAGGGACAGTGAACTGGCCCCCTGTTTAAAAAGTTTGAGGACCCCTGATATAGAGACTGCCATAACCATGATAGTGTCACATGGTTAGAACAATTAATCACCCTAAGTAACTGAAGACACAAATCTGTTAGTGGCTTCACTTTGTCCTCTGTATCAGTTTGAGTTAAAGTGCAATAAGACCTTATTCCATTGCAGTGTTCAGTGCTGGTCATGAAATCTGGCAGCTAAAAGTAGGATTATGGATGTTGCTGCCAAATAAAAATAATCCATCTACAACCTGATGATTCCCATTGAATCTAACCTGGGAAACACTGCATGGAATTCAAAGTGTCAAGTTTAACACTGAGACATGAAAAGTTGGGGCTAAATGAAACTACTGATTCACTTAATATCTATCACCAACATTCCAATATACAAATCTATCTATATCTCTATCTACCCTTATACTTGTGCCTTACTATTTCAATGAAATAAATATCCCACCTCAATATAAGACTAATCCTATATTCTAAATATCTCATTTATCCTCTATCCAGGAATGTTATTACTCCATCAATACTTTTTTTAATTTCTGTACCTTCAAATGTTTCATCTCTATTACCTTAAAAAAACAACACAGCCCTTTTTTTCCTTTTTTTTAAAAAAGGTACTATTAAATTTAAATCTTTATTCTAATAATTTTCCTCTGGTGTCATAGCTCTCTCTCTCTCTCTCTCTCTCTCTCTCTCTCTCTCTCTCGTGCGCGCGCACACACACACACATCTTTCTGTTCTCTCTCTCTCTCTCTCTCTCTCTCTCTCTCTCTTTCACAGTTAAGATTCTTAAAAGAGCAATCTACACTCACTGCCTCCATTTCCTCAAATTGGACTTGCTCTTCAACCCTGGGTAACCTGTTTCTTTCCCACATCATGCCAATAAACCAATTTTGGCTAAAGTCAATAAAAGCCTGCTAATTGTCAAATCAAATATTCAATCTTCAGTTCATCATTTACTTGACTCCTCTTTTGTATGTGCCAACAGCTAACCATTACTTCTTTCTTAAATCTCTACTCCCAGAGCTTCCATTTATATTCCTTCTCAGTCTCCAATAAATCTTCTTCCTTCATATCCTTTCACGCCTCATACATACTCACTCAGAGATATCAATATTTCAGCTTTCATTATTAATTAGATATCTTTGCTTCTCAAAACAATAACACCAGGGCATATCTCTGCCAAATCCTATAAACTTCAATATCTAACCACCATTCATCTCAAAAACATCTCAACTGCATGTCAGAAGTTGAAATCATTCATTAGCCTTCTACTCAAACCTGTACTTCCCTCCTACATTCACCATCTCAAGTACCACCAACTACCGAGTTATTCAAACTATGCAATAGTTTGTAAGAAATATATAAGTTAACCTTCATTCCTCACTCCCTATCTCACACCTCAATCCAATTATTCAGCAAGACCTACCAACTCTAATTCCACAAGGTCTCTTCTGTGCTATTCTTCCTCCCTATCCTCCCCTGCCTTGGCTCATTATCTCTCTTGATTCAACTCTTTTCACCTTTCTTCTTATTTCCCTAACAATCCACCTTCAATACTTCTTTCACAGTAATCTCCTTTAAATTAAATCGTGATCATAAAAAACACACACACACACACACAGCCACACACACACATACATACACACACGGCCACACACACACACCACTTTAGAATTAAGTCCTGCCTCAGGATCAAGTCCAAAGTCCCTAGTTTAGAAGACCCTTACATGTACCAATTTATCTCTGAATGCTCCCCACATTCAGTCTACAACTCTACCTCAAGTTCCTTGAATGTACTGTATCTCTCTGCCCAGAATCTCCTCACTAACACTTTATCTGGAAAATTCTTACTCATCCTTCAATATCCAAATCAAAACTCACTCCTATAAAACCTCCCTCCTTAGGACAACTACTATACACTGAGAAGCTCCCCCTCTTTACCAACAAGGTAGAACCTAAGAAACTGTTTGCAAACCAGAGAGAGTTGAAGTTTGCACTCTTTGGAGGCATTTACAGCAAACAGCATCATGAGTCATTCTTTGAATATTCATATTGAAAAATACTTTTTCCTACTTAGTGATATACTGATATTAGGCATCTTTTCCCAAAAGAGGCCAATTTCATCTACAATAAAAATATTTTGCAGTATGTAATAGTCTAGTTTTTTTAGGAGTATATTTTAAAATTATGTTTAAAAATGAATAAACAAAATCTGTTGAAGCACCGAGCCCTTTCTTGATAAAAAGTGATACAAGTATAGTAACCCTTAACAGCCATAGTATTCTCATTTACCACCTGGCCCTCACTTTAACACTGTACAGATTTGAACTGGCCTTGAACCTATGAAACCATGTGTGGTTTGAAGTAAATTTCACTAGAAATACTATCATCCTATTTTACATAAAGTTCATGAACAAATGCCTAGTATTATTCCAGAAATGAATGGGCACCACCACTAATGACTTTTACTGGTGGAAAACTGAGTTTATATTCTTTTGTTTTGAAATTTTTTTTGTTCATATTTTTGAAAGGGTACTACACTGAGCACTCTACAGTGTAAAGATTTATTTACATGTCTATCTTCCCTACAGGACCATGAATTCCTTGAGGATCTACACCTGGAACAATGCCTGTGTCCCACAGAGAAGGCATTATAAAATGACAAAGAGCTAAAACAGTGCTCAAAAATGTTTCAACATTTAAATCTTCTCCAAAGACAAGCACTAGAGTTAATAATAAACATTCTTACCTAAAAAGTAAATTTAAGTTCTAGCAGTGCAAAAAAAAATTGGTACTTCAGCTAAATGCTAAATAGAAAGAGAATAAGAGAAATAAAAGGTAGAACTTAAAAGGTTCAAGAAAACCTATTGTAGAAGAGAAGTGTCTGGGAATAATTTATTTCCCTAGCTCTCCTCTAACCTCCTCTGGAAGCTAGAAGAAAGAAGACGATTAAACTGCAACAAGACCTGGCTCTGAAGGGAATGGGTTTCTCTGGGCCTTGCTGCCAATAGAAGGGGGAGGGTACAGCAGTCCCTAAGGGCTTTTAGAAAAAAATTGATTCCAGGTGGAAATTTTTTATGGTACTGTGTAAACCTGGAGCCATTTTTTGCTTTCCTTCTCAACTACTGATGATTAAACCATAGGCAATCAAGCTGCAACGAAGGAAACAGGTAACTCCCAAACATCATGGTTATATGCTCCTTACCAACCTAACTCTCAAAGGAGAGAAAAAAATTATTGACAAAGTCTTTTTTGTCTTTTTTAAGGGGAAAGGTGGGAAAGTCTGTTAAAGATTTGTATTTGGTAGAACACAAAAGTAGTCAAGAACTCTATATCATATTGATAAACATCAGTCCCATACTAAGACTAGACACTGTAATATACAGTCATGGAGAGCCAATCAATGCTAAATGTCCTATTACTTACCAAATTTTCATTATTTTGACCTGGATTAAGTGTTCTATTAAATGGTTATCATAGAGTGAAATCCTACCACACACCATGTGGGACAGCTAAGTCGATTTATACTGATCATCGTTCTGAAAAAAGTTGGAGGTGTATGTCTGAGTTTTCAATCATGGCTCAATTATAGGAGAAGGCGTTACTTATAGTACCAACTCCTAAGAAAAGCACAGAAGTAAAAACTAAAAGCGTTTCCCTTAAGATCAGGAACAAGACAGGGAGGTCCGCTTTCACCACTCTTATTCAACATAGTACAGAAGTCCTAGACACTGATCAAACAAGAAGAAGAAATAAAAGGCATCCAAACTGGAAAGGAAGAAATAAAACTGTCATTATTTGCAGATGACATGATATTGTATATAGAAAACCCTAAAGACTCCACCAAAAAAACTATTAGATCTAATAAATGAATTTGGCAGAGTACTAGGACACAAAATTAATACCCAGAAATTGGTGGGACACATATGGGAAGTAATCAATTGATGTATCTGTCTCACACCAATGTTTCTCTCTCTGTGTGTCTCTCTCCCTCTCCCTCCCTACCTTCTACTCTCTCAAAGATGTCAATGGAAAAAATATCCTCGGGTGAGGATTAACAATAACAACAAAATAATAATCATAATCATCATAATAATAATAAAAACAAAGGTGGAGGGATCACAATAATGAATATCAAACTACATTACAAAGCCAATGTAACCAAAACAGCCTTATACTGACACAAGAACAGGCATATAGATCAATGAATAGAACAGAGAGCCCAGATATCAACCTATTCCTTTAGGGCCAATTAATATTTGAAAGAGGAGGCAAGAGCATACAATGGAGTAAAAACAGTCTCTTGAATAAATGGTGTTGGGAAAATTGGACAGGTACATGAAAAAAAATGAAACTAGACCACCAATTTACACCATGCACAAGAATAAACTCAAAATGGATAAAAGACTTAAATGTAAATCATGAAACCATAAAAATCCTAGAAGGGCCTGGCCCACGTGGCTCAGTGGTTGAGCATCCACCTATAAATCAGGAGGTCATAATTCGATTCCTGGTCAGGGCACATGCCCAGGTTGTGGGCTCAATCCCCAGTGCGGGACATGCAGGAGGCAGCCAATCAATGATTTTCTCTCATCATTAACGTTTCTCTCTCTCCCTTCCTCTCTGCAATTAATTTTTTTTTAAAAAATTTAATCCTAGAAGAAAACATAGAAAATAAAATCTCAGACATCTTGGGTAGCAATAATTTTACCGACATATCTCCTAGGGCAAGGAAAACTAATGAAAAAATAAACAAATGGGACTACATCAAACTAAAAAGCTTCCACACAGCAAAATCAACCATCTACAAAATGAAAAGGGAGGAGAAACCAAGATGGCGGCATAGGTAAACACCAGAGATTGCTGCCTCGCACAACCACTTCAAAAATACAACTAAAAGACGGAACGGACATCATCCAGAACCACAGGAAGGCTGGCTGAGTGGAAATTCTACAACTAGAAGGAAAGAGAAAAGCATACCGAGACTCAGAGGAGGTGCGGTGCGGAAGTAAAATACAAAGGTGCGGAGGTGCATGCGGAGAGGGCTGGTAGCTGAGGACACGATTGTCTTTTTCAATCAGGAGGGAGTCTCAGGCTCTGAGCTCCAGTTCCAGGAGAGTCTCTGGGGACCCAGACTCATAGGGGAGAAACGGGACTGTCTGGCATCGGTCGGACCTCGAGGGCAGCTTTCTCTCGGAGGCACTCGCAGTGATTGCCAGGGCCTCTGAGGGCAGGACTGAGAGCAGCCATACTGCTCGCTCCGCCCACCCTGTTGATCCCCTGGGACCCCGCCCCGCCCAAGCCAAGCAGAAAGACTGGAATGACTGGTCACTATGACACACAGTGACCACCAGGGGGTAGACGTTCAATGCAGGAGCTGTCCTCTGGTGGTCAGTGCGCTCCCACAGGGGGAGCTCTGCTCAGCCACAAGCCAGGCAGATGGCTGCCAGTACAGTGGTGGTGGTGGGAGCCTCTCCTGCCTCCTCAGCAGTGCTAAGGATGTCTGACTGCAGCTTAGG
>NW_005359516.1:651737-658851 GCF_000412655.1 Myotis brandtii | reverse complement strand
ACTGGACAAAAATCGTGCACCTATGGATGAGGACAGTGGGTGGGGAGTGAGGGCGGAGGGTGGGGTGGGAACTGGGAGGAGGGGAGTTATGGGGGGAAAAAAGAGGAACAAATGTAATAATCTGAACAATAAAGATTTAATTTTAAAAAAATGAAAAGGGAATCCGCTGTATGGGAAAACATGTTTGCCAATGATACATATGGTAAGGGGTTAATTTCCAAAATATATAAAGAACTTGTGCAACTCAACACCAGGAAGACAAACAATTCAATTAAAAAATGGGCAAAGGACCTGAATAGACACTTCTCTAAAGAAGACATACAGATGGCCAATAGACCTAAATTATCAGAGAGATGCAAATTCAAACTACAATAAGGTATCACTTCACACCTGCCAGAATGGCTACCATCAATAAATCAATAAACAACAAGTGCTGGCAAGGATGAGGAGAAAAGGGAACCCTTGTGCACTGTTGGTGAGAATGCAGACTGGTACAGCCATTCTGGAAAAGAGTATGGAGTTTCCTTAAAAAATTAAAAATGGAACTACCTTTTGACCCAGCAATCCCACTTCTGGGAATATATCCTAAAAATACCAAAACATCAATCAGAAAGAATATATGTATCCCTATGTTCATAGCAGCGTTATTTACAATAAACAAGCTCTGGAGACAGCCGAAGTGCCCAACAGTAGATGAGTGGATAAAAAAGCTGTGGTAGCCCGGCTGGCGTGGCTCAGTGGTTGAGCATCAACCTATGAACCAGGAGTTCACCGTTTCGATTACATATATAATATATATTTTAAAAGCTATGGTACATTTACACAATGGAATACTATGAGGCTGTAAAAAAGAAGGATCTCTTACCCTCTGCAACAGCATGGAGGGACCTGGAGAGTATTAAGCTAAGCAAAATAAACCAGTCTGAGGAAGACAAATACCATATGATCTCACTTATATGTGGAATATAATGACCAAAATAAACTGATGAACAAAACAGAACCAGAGGCATGGATACATGGAACAATCTGACAGAGATCAGAGGGAGGGTGGTGGGGGAATAGATTTAAAAAAAAAGGTGAAGAGAGTAACCAAAGAACATATATACATAGCCCATGGACAAAGACAACAGAGTGGTGAAGGCTAAGGGAGGGGTAGCGGGGTCTGATGGACATCTGTAATGCTGTCAACAATCAAATAAGTAAATAAATAAACAAATAAATAAATAAGATATGACTTTTTTAAGCGAAAAAACAAAAAAATAAAAGCATAGAAAACTAGAGGCCAATTATTCAACGATCCAGAAATTTAACCTAGGATATCTTACTATACCAATATCAAATTAAAGGATAAATCCAGCTCAACATTATAAAGTAATACCAAAAGTAATAAACATTTTAGAAATATGTACCAAGTTCTGCCTTTTGAACAATTTACATACATTAATTCACTTATTTTTCAAAAATAATTCCATTGGGATACTTATCATTATCTTCATTTCACACATGAAGCAACCTTTCTGATATTGCTAGTACACAGAAACATTTACCTTCCCCAGGTTGCTAGTTATATCAAGGATAAGATGAAAGAAAAAGGATGAGGGAAGAAAAAGGTAGATGAGAATAAGAGAAAGAGAGAAGAAACACCAAAATAATACAAATAACCATGTTTAGATAATGTAATTGTGACATTTTTCTTTCTACTTTTCCATAACTTCATATTTTATTTAAATAAACATTCATTGCTTTCATAATTAAAAGAAGAAATGTATCTAAAAGAGTCGATGATACTACCTGGTTTATAGTACATGCTCAATAAAATATTAATTGAAATAAGAACCAAATAAGAACAAACATTTGGGGATACCTTGAGGTATAATCTATATATATAAAAGCCTAAGCAACCAGAACGACCGGTCGCTATGACATGCACTGACCACCAGGGGCAAACACTCAACGCAGGAGCTGCCCCTTGGTGGTCAGTGAGCTCCCACAGCCAACCTCCCCCAGCTGGCCAACCTCCTGCAATCCCTCCCCCAGGCTGGGACGGGGAACCAAGGGTGGTTGGCAGCGGACGCACGCAGCCCCTTTCCCGGGGGGCTGGCGGCCAGCCTCCCGTGCCCCATTCCTCCCCCTGGCCGGCAGGCCCCAATCAGCCTGCCACATTTGTTTACAGATAGTATAGACTAGACCATTTTAAAGATCTCTCTTCAATACAAAAATGTACAGAAAAAAAGAAACCTCAGAGATGATCCAGCCCAAACTCACAGACACACATTCATTTTTTTCTAGATATCACTATCACATATCTATCCAGCTTCTGCTGAAACATCCCTAGTAAAAGAAAATTCATTACAGGGCAAGTAATCCCATTTCAACAGCTGTTACAAAGTTCTTATACAAAAATGAAATTTGCCTTCCTATAATTTTCACCATTTATCTTATTTGTGCCCTCAGAGGATCACAGAGAACAAGGCCTTGATCCTTCCCTTCCCTTCTCCAGACTAAACAATCCCAAATTATTCAACTATTCCATATATACACAGCCTTTCAATTCAGGTTTTTACCCTCTGGACACATTCCAGTAGTCAACATTCTTCTTAAAGTGTAACAATACAGGCAGTATAGTACAGTGGTCAAGAGCACAGCCTTCAATGCCAGGCTTCCTAGATTCAAGTCTAGGTTCTGTTACTTATTAATTGTGTGACCTAGGGCGAGTTATTAAACTTTATACTTCAGTTTCCATATCTGTAAGATGCAGAGAATAACAGCAACCACTCCAGACAGTTGTGTAAAGATTAAATGGCACAATATAAGTAAGCATTCAAACAATGCCTAGCACACAAAAAGCATGCTATAAGTATCAGCAATTTTAAAATTGAGGATGGTCAAACTAGGAAAATACACATCTCCTTTAACTTTGTTACTCAGCTTCTACTACAAAAGCCTAACAATAATGCTTTAGCAGTTTTGACAGTCATATTGTGTTGTACATTGAGCTTAAAAATCACATAAAATCTTTTGATTTTTTATTGCTATACTCATTCAGTTGATATTCTGAATCTACAACTCATTACCTATTACAAGTATAGTCCATTTTTTCCAGACTTTTGAGACCATGATTTTGTCATTCAACCATCCATTTCCATGTTTCCCTTTGTTAGATATATATGTTCACAAACGAAAACTCACGATGGGGAAGGGCAGAAACCCAAGCAACTCTACAGGATCTGAGGAAAAAGAATCCTGGAAAACACCAACATATAAAACTGTGAGATTCCCTGGTTCCATTTTAAGTGGAAAGGAGGGACTATTAATCACATAAAGTCAAGTAGAGAGCTTGAAAAAGTTAATGTTCGGTCTTTTAAAAAAAAAAAAAAGTCCAGAATATAGAAGAAGTCACTACCCCACTTTCTTCAGCCAACATTCAGCCCCCCAACTGTGTCCAACTTGGAGAGAATTTGCCATGAGCCAAAGCTTTTAAGGTCCCTCCTTTTTGAAGGCACAGTGGAAACAATTCCCAAGAACAAAGAAGTTGCGTCAGCAAGCTCTCTGCTCTTTCAAGTTGGAAGGACAGTTGATTCACACCATGTGTCAGAGAGAAACACCAGTTAGGACCAAGTGAGATAAATTTTAGGCCTCCTAAACTGTTAAATATTAAACTGTAATAAATCATCTTTACAGCAAATTATAAAAATATTATGTTTACCCTTCCTCTCATCTGCTCCTTCCCTTGAAAAGAAATTCTAAGACAATTCATAATTCCAAGCTCACATATACTCCATCAAGAAATCATTTTCAAATGTTAGCATCTAGAACCAATGATCTGGATCCTACTCCCAAAACAATGGCCTGGCATTTCACAATCAGCCCTGCTATACAGTCCTCTGTGTTCCAAGACAGAATTATTTCAGTGATGGTCATGGTCTTTAGTTAAATTAAGACCTCACTTCTGTCATTAGCTGTCTCTACATGGAGTCATTTTAATGTCCTCTCTAGTCAATAATTTTACTTTACATGTAGACCAAGAAATCAAATATACATTCAACTACATAACTGATACTAAAGTGATTTTATTTTTAATACTCTGGAAGATAAAAATAAAATCTGACACTGCCTTTACCTATATGAATTTATTTGGAAAAATGGTCCTAAAACAATAAAAATTAACAAAATAAGTGATACCAAAACTCAAACCATAAAATTAGAATTTGGAAGGGACTAGCTTAACATGTTAAGAGACATCTTTCTGAAAGAGAGGTTACTAGAACTGCATGATTGTTTCCATATACAGAATTAAGGAATTACAATGGGTAACTGTGAGGAAAGCTTTGCCTTCCTTTCAGAAATAACTCTATGATTAAAACTTAAAATTTGTTAGATCTCTAGTGCATATTTTCAGGTAGTCTTGAGGTATGAAGGAAATAAACATTAGAATTCAGTATCCACCTCAGAGAAGGGGCCCCAATCATCACTCCAGGATCTTTGGAAAATGTGGAGGACTATACCATAAAGCAGTACTGAACCCAGGCAACCACAGTCCTGCCAAAGCCAGACGCTAATTTAGCCAGCTCTGTGCTGCTTGGATTAAGATCATTCATTGCCACTCTATCTGCCTCACAAAAAGCAGAGGGTGGAGAGGCTGGATAAAGATAAACCTCCCCTTTTTTTTTTTTTTTTAAGGAAGAAACTGAGGAAGTGTTGCAGGTACATATGGACAATGGTAGACTGCCCACAGCTGCCCCCATTCTATTTTATTGATTGACTGATTGATTGATTTTGATAGAGAGAGATGAAGGGAGAGGGAGAGAGAGAAACATTGATATTAGAACCAAACATTGATCAGTCCTCCTCCTACATGCCCCCACCAGGGATCACGCTCACAACCTGGGCTTGCGCCCTGACCAGGAATCAAACCAGCAATCTTTCCGTGAATGGGATGACATCCAACCAAGCCACACTAGCCAGGGCAACCTCCACATTTTTTTAAAATCACTAATCATTATGGGAATAAATCAAAAACCACAATGAAATTATCCCACTTGTTCGTTTGTTTATTATTTATTTATTTATTTATTTACTGCCTTTTGTTTTTGAGTTACTTCTGAGTTTTAATCTAGTTTGAGTTAAATTATCACCTCACACCTATTAGAAAGGCTCTTATCCCAAAGACAAGAAATAACAAGTGTTGGCAAGGAGGTGGAGAAAGTGGAACACTTGTACACTGTTGATGGAAATGGAAATTGGTGCAGCCACTATGGAAAACAGTATGGAGGTTCCTCAAAAAAAAAAAAAAATAGAACTATCATATAATCCAGCAATTCCACTTCTAGGTATTTAGCCAACGAAAATGAAACACTAACTCAAAAAGATATATGTGTCCCTATGTACACTGAAGCATTCTTTACAATAGCCAAGATATGGAAACAACCTAAGTATACACTGATGGAAGAATGAAAAAAGAAAATGAAGAAAATGTAGCACGCACGCACACACAGAAATATTAGTCTGCCATCAAAAAGAAGAAAACCTTGCCATTTGTAAAACATGGATTGACCCTGGAGAGGACATTAGCTAAGTGACAGAGAAAGATAAGTACCACATGATCTCACTCATATGTAAATCTTTAAAATAAAAAATAAACAAGCTTAAACAGATGGATTGTTGCCAGAGACAGGAGGTGGAAAGTGGGAGGTGGGCAAAATTGGTGAAGGGGATTAAAAGGTACAAACTTTCAGTTATAAAATAAATAAGTCCTGGGATAATGTACAGCATGGTAACTAGAGTTAATATACTGCATTACATATTTGAAAATTCTTGAGAGCAGATCTTAAAGGCTTGATCATAAGAAAAAGAAATTATAACTATGTGTGGTGATGGATATTAACTAGATTTATTGTGGCGATCACTTCATAATATATACAAACATTATGTTGTACACCTGAAACTAATATGATTTTATTAGTCAATTATACTCAGTTTTTAAAAAAAGAAAATCCAGCCCAGCTGTCAAGGCTCAGTGGCTGAATGTGACCCATGAACCAAGAGGTCACTGGTTCAATTCCCAACGAGGGCATATGTCTGGTTTCGGGCTCGATCCCCAGTAGCAGGCATGCAGGGGGCAGCCAATCAATGATTCTCTCTCTCATCATTGATGTTTCTATCTCTCTCTCCCTCTTCCTTCCTCTCTGAAATCAATAAAAATATATATATATAAAAATTTTAAAAAGCAGCAGGCATCACTTACCCACAATATCACTGAACACCAGAAGGCAAGATACTCAAAGTAATATAAGCCAAGAATTTGAAGTTCAACCATGCTGTCTTTGAGTATAAAGTTTATAGAGCAGCCATTTTGCATGTACAATAACTCAAAAATTATTGTTCATATAAGTCCTTCTTAAGACAAATGCTAGAGAAAGAACTCCTTCTAATGTAGATAACAAAAGGAACTTCTACAATAAAGATCAGAAATAACAAGTGAACATAATTAACTGCAACTCTAAGACAGAAACAAGATCAGATTAAGGGTGACACGATATGGAATATAAAAATAGTTTGTAAAATTATACAACTAATAAAAATAAGAGAGAAAAGATAGCAGGTGGAATAAGCTGGTGGAATGTCTCCTACTTAATACCTGGGAATCAAAGCTCAGCAAATTAAGCACAAGTCTACAATCCCTAATCTAAAATCCCTAGTGCAGAAATGTTACATAATTCAGAAATTTTCAGATTTGAAAAAACAAATATATGCATATATAATACACTAGAGGCCTGGTGCATAGATTTGTGCACATTTGAAAGGAAATTAATTAGAAGAAATATTTTAGAGGCCAGGGAGGTTGGCTCCAGGGCGTGTCCAGCCCGTCTCACCCAGTCCCGATCAGCAGGACCCCAGCAGCAAACTAACCTACCAGTCAGAGCATCTGCCCCTTGGTGGTCAGTGCACATCATAGTGACTGATCGAACGGTCCAACACTTAGCATATTAGGCTTTTATTATAAAAGACTAGAGGCCCGGTGCACAAAAATTTGTGCATTCGGGGGGGAGGGGGGGTCCCTCAGCCCGGCCTGTGCCCTCTCGCAGTCTGGGACCCCTCGGCAGATAACGACCTG
>NW_005359516.1:620684-650524 GCF_000412655.1 Myotis brandtii | reverse complement strand
TGAAGGAAGCAAGCCTCATGTTCGCTTTAAGCTGCCTGGCTGCCAGCCGCCATCTTGGCTGACAGTTAATTTGCATATCTCCCTGATTAGCCAATGGGAAGGGTAGCGGTCTTACGCCAATTACCATGTTTCTCTTTTATTAGTGTAGATTATATGTGAGGTCTTAAGATAACATTCCACAATCAATCACATTAGTGCTTCTGTAACAAAATGTAGGAATATTCCCACAAGTGGTAAATATACAGACTATCATATCTCATCTCATCCCATATTAAGTTTTGTTGCCAAATAAATTTAGGTAGGTTTTGACAACAGGTGGTTTTCAGAGCCTTTGGGATTTTCAAATCACAAATCAGAGATAATGGGAAGACTATGAAGTAAATAATATTATTTACTAATATTTAGTGGTAAAGGAAAAGAGACAGGGGAAGAGTATAAATAAATTTTCCTGTTGCTGTCAGATGAGAAACCAATAAATACTATCTTAAAAAAAAAAAGGGAGGGGAATAAAAGGGAACTGAGGATACAATACAAAGGTACTACAAAAATAGATACTTTTTTCATTCAAAAAATAAGAGACCGTGAGGTACGGCATCATAGCAGTATATCGTTCTTCACCTTCAAAACAAATTATTTTACTTGATACTAAGTTATTTTTAAATTATCCTGCTCTAAATTCCCAGGTTATTATGCTTTCAGAATGAATTGCTAATAAGCATAAAAGTCACTAGGGGGCAGCAGAGCACAAAGAATGGAACACTATGTAAAATATGCATCTGAGATTCACTATATTACTTCAGAATTTTTATTTTGAAATAATGTCACAATGCACAAATAATACAGAAATCTCCTGTATAGGCTTCATGCAGAATTCACCAATTTATAACATTTTAGCCACATTTATCTTATCATTCTCTTTCTATATATGTACATGTAAATTTTTCTAAAACATTTGAGAATTTGTTGTATACATTATATCTTAAAACTGCAGTGTATTTCCTCTCTTACCTTACTAAGGTACACTTATCAAAATCAAGAAATTTACATTGATACAATTATAATCTAATCCACAATCCATAATCCAATTCTGTCATACCAATAATGTTCTCATTTTCATTTGTTTCAAGGTACCTTTGATTTCTTCCTTGGTCTGTTAACCTATTCATTGTTTAGAAACATGTTACTTAGCCTCCATGTCTTTGTGTGTTTTCTATTTTTGTTCTTGTGACTGACTTCTAGTTTCATACTATCATGGTTAGAGAAGATGCTTGATATGATTTCAATGTTTTTAAATGTATTGAGACTTGTTTTGTGTCCTAACATGTGGTCTATCCTAGAAAATGGTCCATGTGCATTTAAAAAGAATGTATATTCTGCTACTTTGGGTTGAAATACTCTGAATATATCAATTAAACCCATTTAATCTAATGCGTCATTTATGGCTGTTGTCTCCTTGATTTTCTGTCTGGAAGATCTATCCATTGATGTCAATGGGGTGTTAAAATATCTTACTGACTGTATTACTGTCGATCCTCCCTTTATGACCATCAAGATTTGCTTCATATATTTAGGTGTACCTGCACTGGGTACATAAATGTTTACAAGGGTTATATCCTCTTGTTGGATTGCTCCCTTTATCATTATGTAATGTCCTTCACTGTCTCTTATTATAGACTTTGTTTTAAAGTATATTTTGTCAGATATAAGTATTGCTACCCCAGCTATTTTTTCATTCCATTTGCATGAATATCGTTTTTCATCCTGTTACTTTTAGTCTGTATGTATCTTTCGTTCTGAGGTTGGTCTCATGTAGACAGCATATACATGGGTCTTATTTTCTTATCCATTTAGCTACACTATGTCTTTTGATTGGATCATTTAAGACATTTACTATTAAAACGACTATTGATATGTAAGTATTTATTGCCATTTTATTCTTTTAACTATGTTCCTGTTGTTTTTTCTTTTCTTCTTCCTTTTAAAGAAGACTCTTTAACATTTCTTGTAGCCTGAGCTTAATAGACTAGTACTTCCACAATACTACCCTAACATTTCTGTTCATTTTTCCTTCACAGTACTGCTCTCCATAAGATTGCCTTCTCGCCAAGCAAAACAATTTTTTTAATCCTATAAACAGCCTGACTATTGGGATGGACTATATTATGCTACTGTAACAAACAACCCCAAAATATCACCGACTTAGAACAAAGGTTTATTTCTTGCTGATGATATATGACTATTGTGGGTCAGCAGGAGGCTCTCCTCTACAATGTTCTCACTCTAAGAAAGAGCCAACATTTAGAGCAGTTGTCAGCAAGATTTTTCTATAAATGGCCAAAGAGTAAGTATTTTCAGCTTTGTGAAATATATGGACTCTGTTGCAACTATTCAACTGTGCTGTTGGAAGACAAAAGCAGTTGCAGATAATACATAAACAAATGAGTATGGCTATGTTTCAATAAAACTTTATTTACAAGTACAGGCAGCAGAACATATTTGGCCCAAATACCAATCAGAGCACTGCAGGTCATTGTGGTAGAGTAAAAGAAAGCATGGACTCTTAAAACTTCCATTTGGAAGTGACTCATCACTTCAGCTCAAAGCAACTCACATGGTCACACCTAACTTCCAAGGGTAAGGACATAACATGTGCCTGGGAGGAAAAAGAGAAATATTAAGTGGATAATCCTAATGAATACCACAAAGTATATTTTCTTGCTCACTTGTTTCCACTTACTGGAATGCTCATCTCTCCTTTCTCTACAAATTCAAACCATAGCCATCTCTCAAGATTCAGTTGCAATGCCACCTTCTCCAGAAACTCCCTGAGTCTCCAAAGACTATGTATGCCTCTCATCATCTCTCAAAGCCCTCTTGTCTAACCTTTCTTATATCAAGTATTTTCTACATTAATAAGTAAATCGTCTGAGGACCATATATTATATCTTATTGATCCTTTGTATATTCCATAAGACTTAGTACTATGCCTTAAGAGGAATTCAATCAATGCTTGTAGAATAAATTAAAGTATTGCTGGTGTCTCTGTTTTTTTTGTATAAGGATTTAAAGTGGCATGTAAAGATACAAACTATATAACATTAAATAAAATAAAAATAGGAGAGAGCAGCCACCTAAGACCAAGTGAAGATGATACACAAGGTACATATTAACAAAGCATGTATCTTTTTTGAAGGTGAGGCACAAATTTAGCAGTAAGTATTGTAATAGCCCAGCAGGAGAAAGAAAGAATCATCTCATCAATCACAGTATCAATAAGATAAATACCTGTTCAGGACAGGCATAAAGTTAAATAAAATATTTCAATATTTTTTAAATAAAGTAATACATTATTTTAAAAAGGGGATCAATAAATGCTTTTCTAAACAATAGGGCTAGCATGCAGAAGATGCTGAAAGAATAATAACAACCAGGAAATATTTATTTAAGGATATAAAGGTAAGGTATGCTACAACTTGACTATGAAGAGCCTATAGTAGGCAAAAGAGAACCAGTAAAGTTGTGATCTGGATTTTAGGAAAAGTTTATGGCAATGGTATGGAAAATAGACTGCTCAGTAGACTTTACACTCAGCTAGAGCAAGACTGTATCTGTCTTGTTTACTGCTGATACACTCCGTGCTGAGCACAGCATGTCACACATAGTAGACCTTAAGTAAGTATATATTTATTCCAAAAATTGAAAAGAATGAAGTAGAGACACCACCAAGGAAACTGTTGTCCAAGTTAAACATTAAGAGCCTGAATTAGGCCTTTGTCAGGGGAAAGTGGGGATGACATTAATACTGAGTGAAGTGTCTTATTTAAATGCTAAGCTTTATGATTTATGAACTACAGGAACTTAGCTACAGAGACTAGAGCAGCAATCTGATCACAGAAACACAAAGAACTCTAAAAACAACTACCTGACAACCTTTAATGTATTACATATTATTAAAAAGTAACTCTCAGATCTTTAAAAAGCCTGTATGACTCAATCTCCAGGGTTGGTTTTTTTTTTTCCATAAGAGGTAGTTTTAAGAAAATGTAAGATTATGATTTAATCTTAATTATAACACAAACTTCAGTTAAGATCAAAAAGAGATTTCTGAGACAGCACTATTAAATTCAAAGACTAAAAGGAAGATCCATCAAACCATCTGAGCTAGATAAGTAAGACATGACTAAAAGAGTTTTTAATACTTTATATTCATATTTTCCCATTCAAGCATGACCTTAAAATAATTTATGAAAGGATGAGGCAATACCTACCGCATAGTATTTTCCTAATATAGCATATAAGTTTTGATATAGCATTGCAGTCAAGAGCAAAGACACTAGATGCAGGCTCCAGTTCAAATTCCAGTTTCTTTGCCTAGCCATAATCTCTGCATTATTCAACATCTCTGAGCTGGTTTCCTCATTTACCTCATAGGATTGCAGTATTAAATGGGTTAATATGTGTAAAACTGATTGAATAGGGTCTGGCACAAATACTCAATGAATGTTAACTGCTGTTATTAAAATTATCTAGTACAAATATAGGTGATAAGTTTAATGTGAAGACTAGTCATTTAGCCTGTGCATGAGCCGAGCAAACTACTAGTATCAACATTTCAATTTAGCAACATTCTGAAATTGGACATTCTTAACAACATATGTCCTTCAAGAATATCAAGAATCTCCATAGCCGTAACCGGTTTGACTCAGTGGATAGAGCATCGGCCTGCGGACTGAAGGGTCCCAGATTCGATTCTGGTCAAGGGCATGTGCCTTGGTTGCAGGCACATCCCCAGTGGGGGTTGTGCAGGAGGCAGCTGATGGATGTTTCTCTCTCATCCATGTTTCTAACTCTCTATCCCTTTCCCTTCCTCTCTGTAAAAAATCAATAAAATATATTAAAAAAAAAAAAGAATCTCCCATATGCCTAGTACTGACTGAGCAAGTTATGATCCCATTCTTAACTTAAGTTTACTCCTTAAATCTTCACTTCAGCTTTTTCTACAGGATCCTAGAATGAGTCACAACCTCTCCAGTGAATTCCTGACTTAGCCTCTTTTATAGGCTGTGCCTGGCTGATTCTGGGTGCAGTGCCATGTCTGGCACTATCTCTTCTGAGAATGCTGATGTGGTGGAATTCAGCTGTGTTTAGGCTCGTTTACCTTGTAATTTTCCACTGTTTCTTTAAAGAGGGATATAAGCACAAAACATGACTGTTAACTGCTGTTATTAAATTTTGTATTTAGCACTATAAAGCTCTCTATAATCCCAAAGGAATTAAGACAGACCTTTGTCATCTATCTTCTAAGAAGCATTATTGACAAGTCCCACCCACACTGCCAATCATGTGAGACTTAAATAAGTTATCCTATATAATAAAGAGGTGATATGCAAATTGACCATCACTCCAACACACAAGATGGCTGCCCCCATGTGGACACAAAATGGCCAGCAGGGGAGGGCAGTTGGGGGCAACCAGGCCTGCAAGGGAGGGCAGTTGGGGGCAACCAGGCCTGCAAGGGAGGGCAGTTGGGGGCAACCAGGCCTGCAAGGGAGGGCAGTTGGGGGCAACCAGGCCTGCAAGGGAGGGCAGTTGGGGGCAACCAGGCCTGCAAGGGAGGGCAGTTGGGGGTGACCAGGCCAGCAGGGGAGGGCAGTTTGGGGTGATCGGGCAGGCAGGGGAGCGGTTAGGAGACTATCAGGCTGGCAGGCAGGCGAGCGGTTGGGAGCCAGCAGTCCTGGATTGTGAGAGGGATGTCCCAGATTGGAGAGGGTGCAGGCTGGGCTGAGGGACACACACACACACACACCCACACACACATCCACGAATTTCGTGCACTGGGCCTCTAGTCGAATTATAAAAATGTTAAAAGCACCATTTTTCACCTGATATCTCTAATTCAAATGTACCTGACATACTGTCATCAGAGTGAAATGACAACATGTTTTTTTTAATAGATTTTTATTGACTTTTAGAAAGAGAGGGAGGGAAATAAAGAGAAACATCAATGAGAGAAAAACATTGATTGGCTTCCTCCTGCACACCCCCCTCTGGGGATCGAACCCACAACCCAGACATGTGCCCTGACCAGGAAGCGAACCAGTGACCTCTTGGTTCCTGGGTCAATGCTCAACCACTGAGCCACACCAGCTGGGTGATAATAGGTATTTTTTAATACTCCTCCTCTACTTACTACCCATATGTAACGCTGGGCAAATATATATATATATTGTTATTAATTTCAGAGAGAAAAGGAGAAGGAGAGAGAAATAGAAACATGAATGATGAGAGAGAATCATTGATCAGCTGCCTCCTGACTGGGGATCAAGCCCGCAACACAGGCATATGCCCTTGACCAGAGTCAAACCCAGGACCTTTCAGTCTGCAGGACAATGCTCTATCCACTGAGCCAAGCCAACGAGGGCTGGGCATATTTTTTAACTTATCTAAACCTCAGTCTCCTTGGCTATAAGATGAGAATACTAATATCTATAATAGCATTGTTATTATTCTTAAATGAGCTAACATGCACATCAAGCTCCAATCAATAAATGCTACTTTCTTGCCCAGCTGGCGTAGCTCAGTGGTTTAGAGTCGACCTATGAACCAGGAGGTCACGGTTCAATTCCCAGTCAGGGCATATGCCCAGGTTGTGGGCTTGATCCCCAGTGTGGGGGGTGCAGGAGGCAGCCAATCAATGATTCTCTCTCATCATTGATGTTTCTATCTCTCCCTCTTCCTTCCTCTCTGAAATCAATAAAAATATATTTTTTTAAAAATAAAATAAATAAATGCTACTTTCTTTCCACTCTTTCCAGTCTCTCCCTACTTTATCCCCACCTCTAAGGAATATATGATGAAAAAGTTTGGGAGAGAGACTAGGATATATGTGTGTGCATTTAGCTTGTTGGAGCACAGCTTGCAGGCATCAGGGTTCTTAAAAAGACCTCAACATCTTCTGAGGTGAATGTGAAATAATGATATCAGTCTCCTATTATTAAATTTTAGCTGTCAACCAAGTTCCTAAAAGTGGGTCTGATTACATGGTTAATGTTTGTATCATGATTAACATTATCGGAAAGAAAACTACTTCATTCATGACTCAGAGGTCAAAATGTTCTACCTTTCAGGCATACTGTAAAGATCAGAACTAGTGACTGATGGTGCCAAACTTAATTTTCTGCCAACTATATAAGAAAAGACCAATGTGACTTTTTTCAGTTTTCGAATTGGAGAAGGCCTTAGGTCAGTGATGGCGAACCTTTTGAGCTCGGCGTGTCAGCATTTTGAAAAACCCTAACTTAACTCTGGTGCCATGTCACATATAGAAATTTTTTGATATCTGCAACCATTGTAAAACAAAGCCTTATATTTTTGATATTTATTTTGTATATTTAAATGCCATTTAACTAAGAAAAATCAACCAAAAAAATGAGTTCGCGTGTCACCTCTGACACACGTGTCATAGGTTCGCCATCACTGCCTTAGGTGCAACTTTCTCTGGTCATCCCAAATCTGAGTTCATCTGACACCAGCTGCCTCTACCATGCCACTGAAGTTCAATTCTAACAAAATCAAAGTTGCATATCTTTGAAGTTGCATATCTGAGGTGTACCAGTGGGGAAGTTGGTTTCAAGTCTTCTCTGGCCCCAAGATTGGTCCCCTGGGCCCATCTCCAAAAAAGGCTGGTGATGACATCACCAAAGCAACCATGATTACAAGGGTCTGAAGATTATAGTGAAACTGACCATTCAGAACAGACAGCCCCAGATTGAGGTATTACCTTCAACTTCTGCCCTGATCATCAAAACCCTCAAAAAACTACCAAGAGACAAAAAGAAGAAGAAAACATTAAACACAGAGGAAATATCGCTTTTGATGGGGTTGTCACCATTGCCCAACAGATGCAACACCCGATCTTTAGCTAGAGAACTCTCTCGAACCATTAAAGAGATCCTGGGGATGGCCCAATCTGTGGGCTGCAATGTTGATGGCCACCACCCTCTTGACATCAACAGTGGTGCAGTGGAATACTCAGTTCTTAACTTTGTAGTTAAGAACTACAAAGGAAAATATTTCAATTAAAGATCACTTACCAACAACAACAAAAAAAACAAAAAAAAAGAAAGAAAGAACCAATGTGATGCCCAAAGAGGAAATAACACAGTAAAAAAAATCTTGATTCAAATCCCAGCACTATCTCTTATTAACTGTAGAACCCTGGAAAAGTTACCAAACCGATATAATGTAACATAGTAATACTGGCATCTAAGTCATAAGACATGGGTTAACTCTGGCTGGTATAAATGAATCTGGTCTCAGGGTTATTTTGAAGATTAAATAAAATAATATGCCCAAATAGCAAGGCATAAAGTAGTGATAGCACCCAAATGTAGTTTGCTTGTCTTTATCATTATTTCCAGATATTCTTATTTTAATTTCATCCACTTGTTTGAACTTTATCCTCCCTACCAAAAGCCTGCATACAGCATCTAGTGAGAAACACAATATAATAAGAAAAATATTGCTATTTATTTAGAGTTTTCTATTAGCCAGACACTGGGCTAACTGCTTTATACAGTTTATCTCACTTAATCCTTACAACTTTCATAAAGTAGTTATATAATTCTAGTTTACAGTCAAGGAAACTAAGGTTAGATAATGTGCCCAAAGAAACTGAGGCTAAGAGTTTAAATAATTTGCCCAAAGTCAGTTGGTTAACAGAACCACAGTTACTTTTGACCTACCAGATATCTCTAATTCAATACCTTGTTCCTTCCAGAGGCAACCATTACCATGAGCTTATGATAAACATTTCCTTGCTCTTTTTTATAACTGAGCACATATGTATGCATCTATATACAGTATTGCTTAGTTTTGCCTATTCTTAAATTTTATACGAAGGGAATATAGTACTGTATACTTTTGTGCCTTTTCTTTCAATATTATGTAAATAATGAGATGACTCCAAGTTGTTCTCCCTTACCTATGGTTCATCCATTTTCTTATTGTATAACTAGTAGCCCTGCGCACAAATCTGTGCACCAGTAGCTTGCTGCCACCCTCCTGTAGCTCTCCGCCACCCACTTGTAGCTCGCTGCCCCACCCTCCTGCTGATCCGTGATCTGGTCATTACCCGGTAGGTCGTTACGCGTCAAGGTGTAATGACCATTTGCATATTACATCTTTATTATATAGGATGTTCTATTATATGAACATATTTATCAATCCTACTGTTTTTGGACATCTGCATTGATTCCATGTTTTAGCATAATTATGTACATTGGTGCTGTGACCATTTCCTTTATATGTGACCTGATGCAAATGCACAGAACTTTCTTTAGAGGAGTGATCTTTAAAGAGACACAAACCTACATAAAGGATACACAAATAATACACAGAGACATTCCAAATGGTAAGCATATAGTTTCTCAATAATCCAATTTCAGACTCATAATTTCCATATATACTCCTTCCTTAATCCTAGCTTGCTGCCCTGCCCCCTCCTGTAGCTCTCCGCCACCCACTTGTAGCTTGCTGCCCCACCCTCCTGCTGATCCGTGATCTGGTCATTACCCGGTAGGTCGTTACGCGTCAAGGTGTAATGACCATTTGCATATTACATCTTTATTATATAGGATGTTCTATTATATGAACATATTTATCAATCCTACTGTTTTTGGACATCTGCATTGATTCCATGTTTTAGCATAATTATGTACATTGGTGCTGTGACCATTTCCTTTATATGTGACCTGATGCAAATGCACAGAACTTTCTTTAGAGGAGTGATCTTTAAAGAGACACAAACCTACATAAAGGATACACAAATAATACACAGAGACATTCCAAATGGTAAGCATATAGTTTCTCAATAATCCAATTTCAGACTCATAATTTCCATATATACTCCTTCCTTAATCCAATCTGCCTAAAACAGGCTACATTTATAATACAGTAACTTTAGGAAATAATATTGATTAGTTCTGCCTATTTTCTTACTCCCTGCCCATCCCAAACCCTAGCTATTACTATGATACATTGGTTCTGAATATAAAACTCATAGAAGGGTAAAATGCTTAGCTTGAGGGGAAGGAAAAATTAACAAGTCAATTCTATAATAATGTGATAAATTATTATATGAGTTATGAACAATGTTCTTTAGAAGCAAAGAAAATTATTTAACTACCTGGAAGAGTTATGGAAAAAGAGATGGCAGATATTTAAAGTAGGCCCCGAAGAGTGGGTATGGGTGTCAGATGAAAAATGATCGAATGGACAATCCTTGCAAACAGTCAGTGAGATATAAGTGGATGTGACTAGGTACAGCTTCAGGAAAAACGATTAAAGGGGGTAACTGAAGTGGGAGATGAGCCCTTTTGTCACTAGAAAGGTAAAGATTTACACTAGAAAGAACAGGGTACATAAAAAAAGAAGATGCCAGGATAATTTGTACTTATAATAACAAATAGGATGTGGGTAAAAAGTTCCTAGATGTTACGTAAGACATATTAATAAAATGGAAGAGAAGAGAATGTTGAGGGCACTAAAGCTCAGCCTCAATCTCTCCACTGGAGCCACATGTGCCAGCAGGAGCTGCTCTAAATCTTATCCCAAAAGGGAGTTGTCCACGGGTAGAGACTGCTCCTCAGTATAGGGATAAGAGAGGAATACAAATTTATGAACAACTAACTGTCCTCCCACTATCCACTGCCATGTTGCTCAGTAAACTCATTAATCACCATATAAATAGAGAAATCCTATAGCATGCCTTATAGATCTGCCCTTGTTAGAAGCAGACAAAATTTTGATAAAATAGATAAGCTGCCACTTGATTTTTTATTCGGAGCTCAAATTAAAACCGGTTTCTCTATGTATGGCATCTTAAATATGTAAGGCATGAATCTCCAAACTGGCCTATGGGCCTCTTAACCCAGCTCAGTATCAGCTGCTCTGGAATGATAACTGCCTAGCTTTGAGGTGACCATCCCTCCAGAACTTTAGTGAATGTCCAACAACCCTAAATGCAATCTTGAAATTCTCTTCATTACCTAAATTTCAGTATATCACCCAGATATTTTGGTGAAATGTGGAGCAACAAAGGAAAAAAAAAAAGTTATTCATGTAAAGTCCAGAAATAATCAAAAACACTTTAATCAGGCCTGGCTGGTGTGGCTCAGTGGTTGAGCATCAACCTATGGACTAGGAGGTCACAGTTTGATTCCCAGCCAGGGCACATGCCTGGATTACAGTCTTGATCCCCAGTGTGGGGGATGCAAGAGGCAGCCAACCAATGATTCTCTCTCACCATTGATGTTTTTCTCTCTCTCTCTCTCTCCCTCTCTCTTCCTCTCTGAAATCAATAAAAATATTTTTTAAAAAACACTTTAATCAGTCAACTTTATAAACTTCTATGTCCTTTGTCCAATTCCTAGAGTAGGTGATGATAGATTATAACATAAGCACAAGCATTTGAAAGAGTTAAGTGACTGTTGTTTGATAAATGATGAAAATAAACTCTGAGTATCCACCATGACTCATTTTCTATAGTCGGATGCTGGAAACAAGGCTCTTAACCACTACACTATACTAAAATTTAGGTAATGAAGAGAATGAGACAAGATAATTTCTCTACAATACCTTTTATAAACTCTATGGTTCTGAAAAGACCTAAAATCAAATGATGTTAAATAGAATTTCTCTATCTACCTAAAGGAACAAGTAATACCCTCTTCCTTCTCTTTCTCACTGTGGTGATTTCAAGTAACCAGTTTATCAGAGTTGCAAAAGAAACACAGTTTCTGTAATGCACAGTTCAGGAACAAACATAAAAAAATAGGTATTTGGGCTTGGTAGGGCTGTGATAGGCACAAAAGTTCAGTTCAGATACAGTAGGACCTTGTTTCTTGAACTTCATTCATTCCAGAAGGCTGATTAAGTGATTCATTCAAAAACTGAATCATTTTTTCCCATTATAAATAATGTAATATATGCCTCAAATCAGAAAGCCCCTTGTTCTCAGTAGAAAATAATGCCACAGAAACAAACCCTACATAGAACAACAGTTTCTGCTGAGCCACAGAAAGAAAACATCAGCATCTCTATTATCAATATCTTAACCTCCTCCTTTTAAATTTCTATTTTTCTGCATATGTTTTATAATATATATTTTTAGTACTTGCATATAATTTATAAATAAATACACCTAAGGAGGATAAGTGTACTCATTGTTTACTGATAGTAATACACGGTCAAAAAATAGACAATGAGCAAAAATAACAATAATAACATCACTAAAAAGATGACTTTTAAGTTTCCTTTTATACCCTAAGGTCTTAGGATATTCTTAGTTATGTTAACAGGTTACCAGGTGATTCCTACAGCACTATGTTGACTGCCTGTATCCTGCAATAAAGACCATTTTCAGAAACTTTCAACTAAACTTGAATGAAGGATAAATAATGCATTTGTCATCTGATAAGTTCCTTTCTGTATAATCAATATAAGTATATGTCCAGGACAGTGCTTTGAGGCTCACCAAGTTTAAATAATCTTATCAGAACTAGTAGAGCTATGGTTCTCTATTGATCCCTGAAATATTAAAGTTTTTATTTGCAACAAAGAGACTCATTGTTCTTACCTTGAAAAAAAAAAATTCCTACCATAAGACTGGAGTAAAGAAAGTTACTATCTTTAAACCATTTCAGCTTACAGGCAAAGCACAGGAACTTAGTGGAAGTGTTAATTCATACTACTTACCTTGCTGGAGGAAAATTTGGCAATATGTATCAAAATTTTTGATGAAATTTGCCCTAATCGGTTTGGCTCAGTGGATAGAGTATGGGCCTGCGGACTCAAGGGTCCCAGGTTCGATCCGGTCAAGGGGATGTACCTTGGTTCCAGGCACATCCCCAGTGGGGAGTGTGCAGGCGGCAGCTGATGATGTTTCTCTCTCATTGATGTTTCTAACTCTCTATCCCTCTCCCTTACTCTCTGTAAAAAATCAATAAAATATATGTTTTTAAAAAATTTTGATGAAATTTATACCAATAAACTGGGAATGAAAACCTCAAAAATATTGGGAAAATACCGAGCCCAGGCGAGCGGTGCCCCCGCTCCCCCAGCCTGGCCCGGAGGGAGGGAGACAGGATTTGTTCGTTCATGCTTTCGTGTCAACATGTAACCATACCAGGTTCTGTGTTGAATCAGTTGTGAGCCTGCGGCCATGAAGTTCAAGGGTCTGAGAGGGCACAGATCTAGAGACTCAACATATGGCTGGATAATTCAGGAAGGCCTCCTTGAGAAGGAAACAGGGTCAAATGGGGAGGTTTGTTGGGAGCTAAGGTGGGGGGATAGTCTTTGGATATAGGGGCTGCTGTCTCCTGGCACAGGTGGCTTCTGGGAGGGCTGGACAGGACTCGTGGCAAGTGGCGAGTCCATGTTGGCTTTAGAGGTCGCTGTTCCTTTCTGTCCTCCTCCTTCTCCCCCCTTTGCCTGTCTTCCCTCCGGACCCCTGGTACCAAGGCTTTGAACCCTGTGTGACCCTGACAACCCATGTGTCTATCTGCAGTGCCGGATGGAGTGCCGCGATGTGCCAGCCGAGACACTCTACGATGTCCTACATGACATTGAATACCGAAAGAAGTGGGACAGCAACGTCATTGAGACTTTCGACATCGCTCGCTTGACAGTCAATGCTGACGTGGGCTATTATTCTTGTGAGCAAGTCCAAGCACACTCCCCTAGCCTCCTGCAGGCCTCTACCAGCTTCCAGCTGAGGCTCCTCCTCCCTGTGGTCGCTCCCACAGCCAGCGTGCTCAGAGACCTGAGTGCTGAGATGTTGGGTTGCCCTTCCTGACATCCCTGTCCACTCCCAGACAGTTGTGAACACACACACACACACGTACACTAAAACACATTATGCACTCCCATGTTCATGTATGCACATTCCACACAAACACGTGTACACATGTATACAACCCACAGCCATATGCCACGTATTCACAGTCACATGTTTTCATGTACCTACATCAAATAATACCGTTATTTTCCCATACACTCACATATATTAAAAAAACCTCAAAAATATTCAAAATATCAGAAATAAAGCAGCAGCTCCATCAGAACTGTGACAAAAATAACAAAACTTGCAAACCCAACTTTAGAAACAACAGTTCTAGATGGTGAATACTATCAAAAAGCCTGTTGCTACCCAGGGCAACCTTCTGGAAACTCTGAGCAATGACAAATGAACTTGGAATCCCAGTTGACCACATACTGATAGAATCACAACGAAGTAATACCCAAATCTTTGGCAAAGATGTGAGCTTTATTCAACATACTCTGAATCTATTAACAGAATACAAGCATTAAGTCATCTCAACATGGCAAGAACATGCACATTAAGGCCTAAGAATTGACAAATTGTGAACAAACTAAACACATCAAAAAAAAAAAAAAAAAAAGTCCAAACAACCTCATAGCAAATTCACTTGAGAGCTCTTTTCTCCAGGAAAAGAAAAAATAATGCTGTCAGTATTTAAACAAGGAAAATGTGGGAGAGATAATAAATATAGGAAAGAGGATAAATATAGGAATAGTGCACTTAAAATTATTGCATCTACAAATGCAACTTTAAAAAGAGGTCTCACAGTTTTGTAAAAAATTGAAAATACTTAAAAATAGGGTCTATGCTTACCCATTTGGTATCTTTCCCCTCTTCAAGATACTTGCCCAATATCTGCTGGAAACCTGTCCTAATGAATTTATAAATCTATATTACCTATACTGTAAATAGCTCAGCTATCCACTATATAATCTACACAACTGTACAAAGCAACCACACTGAAGAATTAACCTAAAAAGACCAAACCTGAACCTCCACAGTGAATTAGACATCTTTAAGACATCTGACTATAAAGTTCCCAGAGGTTAGGCTGACCGGAGCCTCCCAGCTATATGCATAATCTATACCCTCACCTTTCCAAGTAACTAATGACTAGGGTATACAGCTCTGGGGTTCTAGCTGCAGACAAAGAACAGCAAGCTGTCTCTGGCCCTTGGCTTCCCATCAAACAGGATGCTGCTGCTTTGACTATGGATTCTAGTACAACAAGTTAGATAATTTTGCTACAGACTCATTTTCCTCATTTACTTCAGAGTTTATTTAATTTTACTCACTTGTTTTTAATAGGTCTCGTTGCCTATTTTGTCTGTTAGAGCTCTGACAAAAAGAGACAACGGTCTGATGCAGCCCATCCTACAGCATGAAGAAATGAGTGGTCTGGTTACTAGAAAATTTAGCGACAACATTTTGACTTGAATGAAAGAGTCTTTAAATTTTTTATTTCATGAACAGAACCCAACAGTGCAAAATGTTAGTACCAGAAAAAAATCTGCTCAGGTATACAGCAATCTGTATTTTGCAGCCCCTCTTCACTTCTGGACCAAACAGGTGATCATTTCTCCATTTAACTTGTAAAAGAGCTACTGCAGAGGCCATCCCCATGAATGATTAGCCTTAGAGGACAAGCAAACTGACTAAAACAGGGAGAATCAAGGAAATTTCAAGGTCTTTCTAGTAGCATGCTATAATGAAATGAAGCCTTTTCATCTCCACCTCAAGTATATTGAGAAATTTCTATCTGCTTCTCCTATCAACAAACTGTTGCAATTTAAAACTGATCCTACACAACATGGGACTTGTCCTAGTTTGTCAAAAACTGCCAGGCAGCAAAAAATAAAACTCCTGACCAAGTTTGTGTAATAACATGGGAAATAAAACTGCAAAAAGGACACCTGAATTTTTTTTTAGAATTTATTATAAACTTCTGACTTTTTTAAATAAGTCTGGTTAACAAGGGCAAATTCTGGGTCATGCTGTACAAATTTGATAATTGAAACCAATGACAATTTAAATTTGACATACTTTGGGGAGGCTGTTTTCCCAGCTTAAGAAACTGCCAGAATGTTGTATATTGAAAAGAGACCACTACCTAATACTGGCCAAAGGCCTCCATACTATAGAAATGTCTTAAAAATTCAAGCTAAATAAAGCCCTTAGAAAGATTTTCTTCCTCCAGAATTATTCAAGAACCACTTTGCCAATTTACCTACTCCACATGAATGGTCTTTTCTGACTGGAATACCGTCTGAGTCATTCTTTTAAAGGACAATATTTTGCTCGTCCTCAGTAAAAAATGTATAATCCAATACAATTACATGCCAGCATCCTCAATAAATGCAGTCAACATTATGCAAGGAGCTGGCAAACCTGAGGCATAGCTGTTCTAATACTGATCATATAAAGTAAAAAGAAAAAATATTGACTGCATGAGGCTTTTTTTGACCCTTGCTCAGCTTAAGACTCTAGGTAAAATTTTTATGACTTCAAAGAAAAAAAAAATCCTTTTCTGATCCTTAGAGCCTACTCCTTAAATGTGGCACAGGAGTTGGGAACTGCAGACAAAATTTTCTGAAAAATCAGATGATAATTTTCAGTGAGATAAACAAGGATTTTTGTTGTTATTGTTTAGTCCATACCCTAAGGATTTGATTACTCTTTGGCTTTAGCTAAATGTATGCCTTTCTTCTCCTCTGCTTTCCCTTCCTACCACTACCCCCACAGAGAATGAAAAGCAGTATCTTATATGCCAATTACATGGCTTTAGGTATGACCTTAGAAAACTAGCCTTAATACGTAATTATTGCCAAAAGGAATAATTCCAGACCCTGGTCAGGTAACTCAGTTGGTTAGAGCATTGTCCCAATACACCAAAGTTGTGGGTTTGATCTTCAGTCAGGGCACATACAAGAAGTAACAAATGAAAAAAAAAAAAAAGAAGTAACAAATGAATGCATAAAGAGGTGGAACAACAAATCAATCTCTCTCTCTCCTCCTCTTTCCCCTCCTCTCTCTCTCTCTAAAATCAATAAATATTTTTTTAAAGAATAATTTCAGACCAACTGTAGGCAGCCCTTGATTCATTCAATAAATAAATTCCTGGGAGCCTATGTATTGAAGCAAATATTGGTAAATCAATGCATACTTCCCAAAAGTAATTCACTGATACTGAAGTATTTAAAGATGATATGATATCTAGGATATACTTCAAAATTAGACAAGGTAGGCAGTGGGGGAAAGGGTAAGTAGTGAGAGAATCAGGTGAAACAAAATTTGTTGTGTGTTTAACTGTTAAGACTGTAACAAAAGTACATAGAGATTTAGTATATTATTTTCTTGAGTTTTGTGGATTTTAGATTTTCCACAGTAAACTTAATTTGGAAACAAAAAAGAATGTGGCAGAAATTGGTTGTATCTATCAAAATTTTAAATTTACAAAGCTTAAACTCAGTAATCCCACATTTAAGAATCTATCTTACAGAAATATCACTATCAATATGTAAAGAGATATTTATAAGACTACATTATTGTTTGTTAGAACAATGTAGGGAGGGAAAAGGAGACATTCTCTAAATGTCCACCACAGAGGAGTATGTAATTCCATACAACAGAATATTCTGCAATCATTTGAAAGAGCTAGAAGTTTTGACTTATAAAGATATCGGACATATATATTATTAAGTAGAAAAAAATAGATGTGTATATGGTAATTCTCACTTAGAAAGAAAAACTATAAGACTACATGTATATACAAATGTGTGTGTACATGTTTGTATAAGCAAAGAAAAAAAATCTAGAAAACTACACATCAAACTAATAATAATGCTTTAAATGGGGGAGTTTAGGAAAGAGAGGGAATTTTACTCATGTACTTCTAAATTTTTTTTTTTTTTACAATCTATATATATAAAAGCCTAATATGCTAAGTGTCCTCTCGGGAGTTCAACCGACTGGGAGTTTGATCGCTCGCTATGATGTGGCTGACCACCAGTGGGTGGCACAGAACAAAGGAAGGCCCCGGCCAGCAACTGGCAGCCACTAGGGACCCTGCCAGTGCACAAATTTCATGCACTGGGCCTCTAGTAAACTTATAAAACTTAAAAATATTTAAAAATCCATTACAATTTAAAAATAAAATATGTGGTACATAAAAGTTTCTCCATAAACAAAAGGAAATTTTAAATGAATCAGCTAGGAATGCCACACCCTCATGATATGACATAAAATAATTTCATAAAAATAGAAAATAATAAAGCTTGAAGGAAAATCATGTAAACTACTCTACTTTCTATAAAATATGAACAGAAAAGAAGAACTAAAACATTGGGACACTCAAATAAGTTTGCAAAACTTCTAGAGGATAGTCTTGGATAGAGAGAACTGAGGCAGACTGGGTGACAAAAGACTGGCAGTATAAAACAAAAGAAGGAAGAAAAAGACTGAGAGAAAATATAGTTACATAAGTGGGAAAGGGTCATCACATTTTATGAAAACAGTATTAAAAATAAGGGTAAAGGCCCGGCCAGTGTGGCTCAGTAGCTGAGGGCCAACCTATGAAATGGTAGGTCACGGTTCAATTCCCAGTTGGGACACATGCCCAGGTTTGGGGCTCAATCCCCGGTGGGGGGCATGCAGGAGGCAGCCAATCGATGATTCTCCCTCATCATTGATGTTTCTGTCTCTCTCTGTCCCTTCTTCTCTGAAATCAATAAAAATATTTTATTTTTTTTAAGAATAGGGGTGGAGGATGGGACAGAGCAGTTAGTGGCTATAGAAAATTTTTAGAGTTGTCCTTCATTTTAAAAAATCTAGTGAATATCTTTTTTTTCTAGAAGGGGTTGGTCTGTTCCCAGTAAAATTTATTTATGCACACTGCCATTTCCATTTGTGTGTGTGTGTGTGTTGTATGTGTGTTTTATTGATTGATTTTAGAGAGGAGAAAGAAGAGAGAGAAATATCAATTTGTTGTTCCACTAATTGATGTATTCACTGGTTGATTCTAGTATGTGTCCTGACCAGGGATCAAACCCACAACCTTGGTATATCAGGAAAATGCTCAAACCAACTGAGCTACCTGGCCACGGCATAAATATCTTCTATTTAATGTATACTGGCTTCACCCTAGAGGGTAACAACTTGAGCCAGCAGGAGTAACTCTGGTTTCCAGACCTCCATTTCAATGTGATGAGACAACCACATGCATTTACTGTCCTTCCTCCTGAAACCCCTTACAGAAAAAGGTATAAACCCATTACTCCAAAAGAACAAGAAAAGACCCTGCAGCCAACAAGAAATAGCAACAAATTTCTGGAAGACAAAAGCTGATAAACAGCAGTAAGGATGAAACAGGGTAGCACAAAAAAAGAGTCTTTGCCAAAGAAATGAAATCCAAAAGGGAGTTTGAGAACCAACCATAACCATGGAGATCAGGACTCAGAATGCCAACAATAATGGAAGCACTGAAAACAAATAGATTAACTGAAAGAGTGAACGTAGAATAGTCAAACCCCTGCATACTTACTCCATACATGGATATTCAAAGAGCCAAAGCTAATCCTAGGCAAGGCATCATGGGATTTTTCTCTGGAGAAGTAATGTAGCCTGAGAATATACTAAAAACCATCAAACTGTTCATTTTAAATAAATTTCATAGTGTGTCAATTATATCTCAATAAAGCTATTTTGAAAAAGGAAAAAGCACCAATTTTTCTTTTTTTCATAGTGGAAAATCAATTAAAATTGAATGTGAGTTTTTATTAATTATTAATATAGAAACTGACTTTTTACTTTATGTTTAAGAGATCTTTTAAAAATAAACTTCATTTGTGATGAAAAAACATTCACCTTAATAAACATTAATTCCATGTTTCATTTCAGTTTCCTCTTCAAGTAAAATTAAATGTAATACTTTTTAATAGAAACAGCATTATAGTATATCCAATACCCAATTTCTATGAAAATTATTTTCTTCTACTCACCCTCCTATTTGCATATTTGTGTGAAGTGATGTTGATCTGGAATGATGTTCACTAAAAGTGAATAATGGTCATTTCTCAAAAACAGATTTTTGCCTGATATGTATTTGTGTCATCTTTACAGTTTTCTATTCTGCTTGGTTTTACTTTTACAGATTAGCATGCATCACAATTAGAAAAAGAAAAATAATTTAAAAATTAAAAGACATATAATATGTCTCTCATTCTAAGAAGGTGAAGCAGACATAGTTTTTGCTATTCTTCCCACTACGTATAACTAAAAACTCTAGACATCATATACAAAACAAACATTAAAAGATCTGAAAGGTGGAAGAAGAAGGCAGATAGGCTTGGGACCTCAGGACCAAAGAAACAACACTGGTAAGTTTCCTGAATTTTCTTTTTGCTACATATCCCAGCTTGAAACTAAAGAGACATAATCAGGTGCAAACAAACAAACAAAAAAAGCCCTAACAAAAGCCTGTTCTCTCTATCCAAAGATAACAAAAGAGGTGGCCTACCAAAATAGAAAACATTGACACAATCATTGTTGTGTTCTAGACAAACACTACAGAAAAAACTGTGGCCCCACCCACATTCACACAAGCACAGGCAGAGAGGGAGCCAAGATTTCCACCCTCCAGAAGCACCCAATACCCTGGTCACGGTGTCAGAAAAGGCCAAGAAGGGAGCTGGGACTCTCACCCCCAACAGATGGTTACAATCCCCTCTCTCACACAATGTTATTAGCAGAGACCATATATGGAGCCAGGACTCTCAGCTCTAGCAGATGAGGAGCCCCTTTCAGGTCAACAGAGTCCAAGAGGGGAACATGGAAGCTTCCTTCACCTGGCAGTAATGAAGCATTAATCCACACCTCTTGCCAGAGCAGTGTCTAAGAAAGCTAGCTAAAGGGTAGGTTTAAATGAGAAACAGGGTCTCAAAACATGATATGAAACTGTACAGTTTTCAATTAAAAATCATTCTTCACACCAAGAACAAGGAAGTTGTCAAAGTAATGAAAAAAGATAATCAGTAGATGCCAGAAATGACAGAGATGTCAGAATTATCTGATGACTTTAAAGTCGTCATAACAAAAATGGTTCAACAAACAATTATGAACACACTTGAAACAGATTGAGAGCCTGGGGGGGAAAAAATAGAGCAAAGAATTACCAAATGGAGAGTTTAGAACTAAAAAATACAATAACTGAAAAGAAAACCTCAGTAATGGCCTCAGAAAGAACAGAGGCAAGAATCAATAACTAAGGAACAGAGGCAAGAATCAGTGAATTCAAAGATATAACACTAGAAATTACATTACCTGAATATGAGAAAATAACATGAAAGAAATAAACAGCACCCCAGGAGCTGTTGGACAATAACAAAAGATCTAACATCTATGTCACCAGAGTCCCAAAATGAGAGTGGAAAGATGACGGAGTAGGAAACTACTAGAAGAAATAATGAATTAAAACTTCCCAAATTTGGCAAGGGACATAAACCTACAGACTCTTGAAGAAGTTCAGCAAACCCAGACAGGATAAACCCAAAGAAATCCATGCCAGGACACATTGTAATTAAACTCCTGAAAACTAAAGACAAAGAAAAAAAAATCTTAAAAGTAGCCAGAGAAAAGTGACACCTTTTCTACAGGGAAAAAATAACTTGAATGACAGCAAATTTCTCATCAGACACCATGGAGGCCAGAAAGAAGCGGCACACTTTTCAAGTGCTGAAGGAAAAGAACTGCCAACCCAGAATCCTACACGCAGCAGAAATAATCGTTCATTCCTTTTCAGATGAAGTAAACTAAGCCAGTCTCATGTAAAGAGAATTTGCTGCCTACTCTTTTAAAAAATGTCTACAGGAACTTCTTTAAACAGAAAGGAAATGATTTTTTTTAACAGGAATCTTGGAACATAAAGGAAAAAAGAACACAGTAAGCAAAAATATGGGTGAATATAACAGGTTTTACTTCTCTTGAATTTTCTAAATTAGATTTGCTGCTTGAAGCAAAAATTAAAACAGTTAGACATAGTCCTAAATGTCTATAGAGAAAATATTTAAGATGGTTATAAATAGGAGAGGATAAAGGAACATAACGGGAAGTGAAGTTTCTATACTTCACTCAAACTGGTAAAATGATGACACAGGTAAAATGTGGTAAGTTATATACTAAATAATGTTAACAACTAGAGAAAACACCAAAAAAATTTTTCAAAAAGGTACATTCAAAACCAGTGTAGATAAATCAAATTGGAATTTTAAAAAATGTTCAAGTCACTCAAAGCAAAGCAAAAAAAAATAGAGAAACAAAAGAAGGAGAGAATAAACATAGAACAACAAATAAAAAGCAGAGTTGAGCCTAAGCATATCAATAATTACATTAAATATAATACCCCTCACAAATATAAACATAAATATCCCTAAGAAAATATTGGCAAATAGAATTCAGAAGTATATAAAAAGAAATATGTTACACAGTGACTAAGCTAACAGTGACTAACTATTCCAGGGAGGTAAGCTCTTTTGCTGTGTTTGTTTTTTTATTAAAAAAGCTGTGGGGTAGCCCTAACTGGTTTGGCTCAGTGGATAGAGTGTCAGCCTGCGGACTGAAGGGTCCCAGGTTCGATTCCAGTCAAGGGCATGTACCTTGGTTGTGGGCATATCCTCAGTAGGGAGTGTGCAGGAGGCAGCTGATTGATGTTTCTCTCTCATTGATGTTTCTAACTCTCTATCCCTCTCCCCTCTTCTCTGTAAAAAATCAATAAAATATATTTTTTAAAAAAAGCTGTGGGGTAAAATAGTCTTCCAGTTTTGATCTTGTTGGTATACACTTGAAACATGACAAGCTCTGTGATAAAAGCATACCCTTTAGCACTATAATATTGTATACTGGAGCAGTGACTATTATCAAGACCACAACCCGGGCATATGCCCTTGACTGGAATCGAACCCGGGACCCTTCAATCCCCAAGCTGACGCTCTATCCACTGAGCCAAACCAGCTAGGGCTATGTAGTTTTTAACTTACGAAGTCAGTACATGTTTTGTTAGATTTATACCTAAGTATTTCTTTTTTTAAAAGTGATTATAAATGGTATTGTGTTTTTAATTTTGGTGTCAATGTATTAATTGTTAGTATGTAGAAATATAATTAATTTGTGTGTGTTTATCTTGGATCATTGTGACTTTGCTGGCCTTCATCATTTATCTAACAATAGAACATTTTTCTAGTATTCAGAACACTGGAAATATCTAAACTCAAAAAAAAAAGAAATGATAGAAGTGCTCTAAAAAAAAAAAGGTTTTTATTAATGTCATTGTTTTGCCATTATCTGAAGATCAAGATGATTATCAAACCATGGTAGTGACTGAAGGTAAATTCACTACAGTGCAATGTGCATATCAATGTGCTATCTTCAAGACTGAATAGTAGTTGGTTGTTTCAACAGTCATAATCCATATGTATCACCACAAATCACATTAAGGTATTCTAATTGGTTGCACTGTGACAGTTCTTGCTCACAGATGTTTCACTAGGTAATGTATTTTAAAGTTCTAAATTAAAATTATGCAAACATATATTATATGCTTAAACTTCTTTTAACAATCATTGCCTTTGAGAGTTACATATCTCAACTTTTTTTAAATTCTAAATCTAGAACAAGAACTTTCCAGACATTCCAAGTAAATAACCTTCTTAATAAGACACATATTTTCCAGCCAGTATATTCTAAATTATATAGCTTAAGGCAAAACACCTATAGTTATTTTACTTGTTGGCAATTTTTTAAATGACTAACATGGGTTGGGTGTTGTTGTTTTGTTTTTGTTTTTTAATATATTTTTATTGATTTCAGAGAGAAAGGGAAAGAGAGAGAGACAGAAACATCAATGATGAGAGAGAATCACTGATCAGCTGCCTCCAGCATGCCCCCCACAGGGGATCAAGCCCACAACCTGGGGCATGTGCCCTGACCAGGAATCAAACTATGACCTCTGATTCATAGGTTGACCTACACTCAACCACTGAGCCACACCAGCCAAGTGGGTATTGTTTTTTAACATCAAAATTAAGATTATTTGCCCTGGCCAGTGTGGCTCAATTGGTTGGGCATCATCCTGTAGACAGAAAGGTTGCCGGTTCTATTCCGGTCAGGGCACACGCCAAGGTCGCAGGCTCAATCCCCAGTAGTGTGCTTGCAGGAGGCAACCGATGTTTCTCTCACACCATGTTCCTCTCCGCCCCACCCCCTTTCCCTCTAATAGAAAAAAAAAAAAAGGTTTTTTAAATCCTTGGGTGAGGATTAAAAGTAGTACTTATGAAGAATAACTAATGTATAAGCAATGCATACAGTCTTTCAGATCAGGAATCATAGAGACTGAACACATGCATTTTACTTAGGAAAGTGTCTAGCATTTATAAGTCTCTCAAAGTGATCAATGATCCAAAAAAGGAAGAGAGGAATAATGCACTTTCCAACTCCCAATATAAATATTATCAAATCTATGCCTTAATTAAGCCAAAACCAGCAGTGAACTGTATTCTTTGGCTCTCTGGAAAACTGCTTTTACTGAATTGTGCTTTGGTTATGCCATATGCTTTCGCTAAAGGACAATTCAGGAAACAGCCTGTCACATATTGCTGCATTGACTATATGGGTACTAAAGTTACATTATATAGGACCTTCTTTTTGAGGACATATGGGAGAAACAGTTCTCTGGTCTTACTCAGAACCAAGAATAGTTGTGCTTCTCCTAAGTAACTACTTTTTTATTTTACAACACCATAACTCAAATAACTGAACATGTCTCTTTTTTGTACTAGTTGCTAGAAAGTCTAGCGACAAAGTGATGGCCTACCTTTAAAAAATGTACAGGCCTTCAAATACAATTTTTTTTGTGCATCTAATTTCCCTCCATATCTTTTTCTTTTTGGAATTCAGTAAGTGGCTTCTCCACTAAGAAATTACACTTGGAGCCCCGGCTGGGTAGCTCAGTTGGTTGGAGCATCATCTGGATGTGCCAGTGTTGTGGGTTCAATATCTGGTCAGGGCACATGCAAGTATCAACGAATGAATGCATAAATAAGTGGAACAATAAATATCTCTCATCTCTCTCTCTCATTCTCTCAAATCAATAAATAAATTTAAAAAAAAGAAGAAGTTACACTTTGACTCAATACCTCTCGATACATCAAAAATGTATTCTTGCCTGGTTGGCATGGATCAGTGGTTGACTGTCAACCTATGACTCACAGTTTGGTCAGGGCATATGCCCGGGTTGTTGGTTCGATCCCCTGTGGAGTGTGCAGGAGGCAGCCAATGATTCTGTCTCATCATCGATGTTTCTATCTCTCTCTCCCTCTCCCTTCCTCTCTGAAATCAATAAAAATATATTAAATAAATAAATAGCCAAAATAGCCTGGCCTAGAAGCTCAGTTGGTTAGAGCATCATCCCCATACACCAAGGTTAGGGCACATACAAGAACCAACCAATGAATGCATCAGCTAGTGGAACAAATATCTCTCTCTCTCTCTCTCTCACTCTCTCTCTCTCTCTCTCTCTCTCTCTCTATCAATAAGTAAAATAGCCAAAATATTTAAATTTTCCATTATTGTTACTTATTTCTTAGCTGAATGTTCCTTAATTCAAATATTGGAACCAAGTCCATGCAACATCAGTTGGTCTTTAAGTAACTGTCTCCCTTGTTTTCGAAATACTACAGCAGATACTACCACACTGCAAAAATGGCTTTACTCTTCTTTCCCACAGCAAGAGCAGACACAAGAAACAACCTATTAAACACCTTAGGTCTCAAAATGTTTAAGCTCAGGTATGTGTGTGTAACTCAATTTCTACTAACTCCTCCCCCTCAGTATTTTTGCTTCTCCCCGTACTCCCCAGCTTCTCAACCCAGATTCACACATTTCATAGATAAGCCACTCACTAATTCTATCTCTCTAAGCTGCTTTCAGCTGAAAGCTTGATTTTGATATGTGATTAAATCAATCATTACATGATTAACAGATACTGCAAACTATCAACTTCGATGATATAAAGAACCAAAATATCTATCTTTATTATCCTCAATGTCCAGAATATGCAAACTCATAAATACAGAAAGTAGTGATTGACTGGGGAGGGAGGGGAGACAGAATGTAAAATGACTGCTAATAGGTATAGGATTTCTTTCTGGAGTGATGGAAATGTTCCAAAATTAGATTATGGTGACTTTTGCACAACTGTGAGTATACTATAAAACCACTGAATTGTACACTTTAAATGGGTGAACTATATGGTATATGAATTGCATCTCAATAAAGCTATTTTTAAAGGTATTGTATTTTACTGTTAAACTTAAAAGTTATATGGTATTGGAAGGAAACTAGGCTTTGGGTGGTAAGCACACAATAGAGTATACAGACATCAAGTTATAATGTTGTATATCTGAAATTTATATGTTATTAACCAATGTTACCTCAATAAATTTATTTTTTTAATTTAAAAACAAAATCTGAAATAACAATTAAGAACGAATGTTAACTGCTAGTATTCACAGAGCAAATTAAGGAAATGGCCTACTGAATAAGTGATATGAGAGAAAACTAGAAATACAGAGATGGGAATATAGAGCTATTGTACATGAGTGATTTGCAATCAATATTTTAGCATTAGTGCTACAAAGCTGGAATCAATATTATTTTAAAAACAAGACAGGACCCAGTATCTTATGAGCCTCTTTCCTCATCTGCAAAATCAAGGCTTGAAACTAACAAAATAATATTTAAGATGAAGAAAGAGATGGCTGCTTTCCCAAAAGGATTTACTAGGCAAAAGCCTCTATATGCATATATGCTTGGGCCTTTAAGAATTACAATAAAAAAGGAAAGGCACTCCCTTATGATATGTGGAATTGACTAACATTGCATGATTATTCAATATTAACATAAGGAATTATATAATGAAAAAGTCAAGCTACTGTGACTCTTTAAACAAAAAGGAATGACTGGAAGAATAATTTGGTATACAAGGGAAAGAAAGCAAGTAATGATTCACAAGTAATAGCTGGCAAAAGAAAGAGTCTGTCTGGTTAGGCAAATATAGCTAGGTGGATTTTTGTAAAGAGCAGGAATTTTAGGGATAGACATACTAATCTTATGTCTGCTATCAATTTATTGTTTCTGTTCTTTCATTCCTCTTCAGTTACAATACCTAACTCAGGAATAGCTAAGAATCTGGTGTCTAAAAAGGGCTATCTCAAAAGATGGGAGAAAGAGAAAAGACTAAGAAGAAGGGTAGAGGAGTTTGAGATAGACAGTTAAGGGTAAAGTTAGGAAAGAAAGCCTACTGCCTTAATCAATCCTGGCTGATGATTGTGATGAGAAAGCAGGATATAATGATGATGGGGGTGCATCCAAGGAAAAGCATGCATCAAGTCTGTGCATGCTACTGTCTCTGAATGGGAAAACGAAAAAAGGTGAGATCAGCCCCTATGAATATGGGCAGAGGCAAGCTAGACTAAAGACAAAGACAGTGCGTTCTACTTGTATTTTTAGATGTTCAAGTGATTGAATCTTGGGTCTGAGAGTAAGATTTAGGGTTATCTGCCAACGACAGGATAAGGCCAAAAATGAAAAGCCCCTAATAATGATACAGGGAGTTAGGAAAAGCAATTAGAACTGATAGGATAATGCAGAGGTTCTCAAACCCTTTTTTTTTTTTTTACCAGGTCCACTTAGGGCAAAAGATGCCTTAATTCATCTAACCCCATAAAACCCCACTTTCCAGTGAGAAAAGAACTCAGTGATAACAATGAAGTAAGTTTTATACATATATATATATCGTTTTTTAATTGATTTCAGAGAGAAAGGGAGAGGGGGAGAGAGAAAACAAAACATCAACAATGAGAAAATCACTGATCGGCTGCCTCCTGCATGCCCCAAGGGGATCGAACCTGCAACCTGGGCATATGCCCTGACCAGGAATCAAACCGTGACCTCCTGGTTTATAGGCTCAACCACTGAGCCATGCTGGCCAGGCACAATGAAGCAAATTTTAGGAAGAATGGGTAACTTGTATTCGAACCATAATTCATATATTCTTATGTCAAGATACTAAAGGCTCTAACCAATTTGGCTCAGTGGATAGAGAGTCGGTCTGGGGGACTGAAGAGTCCTGGGTTCTATTCTGGTCAAGAGCACATGCCCAGGTTGGGGGCTGGATCCCCAGCAGGAGGCAGCCGATCAATGGTTCTCTCTCATCGTTGATGTTTCTATCTCTCTCTCCCTCTCCCTTCCTCTCTGAAATCAATAAAACTATATTTTTTTTAAAAGATACTAGAAAATTACAGGCCAATATTCAGTTGATACAAATATGCATTACTATTCAGTGGAGGGTTAACATTATAAATCACAACAAACCAAACTGATCAGTTGAAGTCATTTATCATATAAGCCAAGAACTACAGCAACGGAAAACCACAACCAACTCAAGACAACACTAATGGTGTCTGAGAAAGAATTCTTCCTAAAAACTCTGGTAATCCCAACTGCCCCAGTGGGAGCTTTGCTTGGCTGCCTACTGCAGCTCAGCAGCCAAATTTCTTAGCAGCATACTGAAACAGCATCCTCAGTAACTCTAACAACATCTAGTTTTGTGAAAACCAAATAGTAATAACCATTAATAATGCACTTATAATACTAGTAAGTAACCTTTGGTTCTTATAAACGATAATGAATGAGAATCATTTACTCAAAGACTTAAAGAAAATGAATAGAGAGAAAAGCATCATGATCACAATGGACGGTCATGTTCAAGGATAGCCCTTGGAGAGCTGTGCTAACAACGTGTCCTGGAAAAGGAAGCTGTGCAGACGGAGGTGAGTAAAGTCCCCAGTCTGCCCCTCCTGCAAATAATCTTTCGAAAGGCAATATCCCCATACAAAAAAAAAAAAAAAAAGCAGTGAGTAATAACTCATTTTTGAAGGGAGAAGCAGTGACCCAAGACAGTACAAGGTGGATACGACAGTTACCTAAATACTGGCGACATGGAGATCTGAAAGGGCCAGAGGAAGGATGAAGAGGAGTTAGTTCTAGGGCACTAGGAACCTGGGGGGAAAGGGACAGGTAGCTCCAAATTGGGCTTGGCAAGTAATTAACAAGGTCAGGTGAATGGTAACCCCCCAATGGAGGCAGGACAACAGAGGTGAGGAATGCAGACTCTAGAGCCGAGGAATCTCAGCTCCCCCACTTTATTGTCTCAATAACACTGTTGGGCAAATAAGTCCCTTAACTTCTTTGTGCCTCATCCGTAAAATGAAGGTAATAATAATACCTAACGGGAACGTGTTCCGGTTTAAGAAGTTGTATTTGTAAATTGCTTAACACAATGTCTTGCACTATCTATATAAGTGATACCTAACTTTTGTTAAATAAATCGAGGGAAGTGGGGGTTTCTTTTGACACCTCCAAATAAAATGGAGGTGTGGGGGGCAAAGTAATGGTCAGGGGGAGATCATAGTAACTTTTTTCTCGGCGATGAGACCGCCACGGGCGGCACCCTGGGGAGAGGTCGGCCTGCTGACAGGGTTAAGGGAGCACCCGCTCCCAGGAGAGGGGCACGGGTCGAGGGAAACTTCCTTCCTGGCCCAGGATTTTCAGGAACTCATTTCTGAGAAGTGGTTGTGATTGTAAGGAGGCAAGAGTTTAATTTCCAAGCAACAGACCATAGGGTGAAATTCTATTTTGTCTGCAGAGCGGAATGGGGTTCGAGTCGGAGGGAGAGGGGAGAGGTCCTCAGGGGAAGAGGTGGGAAAGCCACCATCCGTCCGGCGCGTTCCGGTTGCCGGGCGCGGGCCAGCCTCGGAGGGAGAAGGAAAGTTGCCGCGGCCCGAAGGGAGGCAGGGTGCCTCCGGGGTACCTGGGCTGTGGAAGGCGGCGACCGGGAAGCCCACGTCGG